>NW_027184624.1:4137484-4455752 GCF_032405125.1 Capricornis sumatraensis
GCTTAAATTGTGTATGTTGCCATTTATTTTTAATAACTAATCATAATTTTAAATAATACTTTAATTGAGATATAATTCACTTTCCATATAATTTCAAATGTACAATTTGATGTGCTGTGCATTTACCACCACAATTTTAAATTTTTTGTCCACCTCTCTCCAAAAAAGAAAAAGAATCTATTATAAGTCACTTACTCCCCATTTTTCCAAACCCTAGGCAGCCACTAATATACTTTGTCTTTATGCTGCTGCTGCTGCTGCTGCTATAGATTTGCCTATTCTGGACATTTCATGCAAATTGAATTATACAATTACTTAGCATGGTTTGAAGGTCCATCTATGTTGTAGGTCCATTCAAGAAATCATGTATCAGTACATGATTTCTCTATATGGCTGAACCACATTTCATGGTATGGTTATTATTGTAACTTATTTATTCATTCATCAGTTAGTGGACATTTGGGTTATTTCCACTTTGGGATTACTTAAATAATGCTGCTGTGGCTGGATTCATCTGCAAGTTTTATATGCAGGTCTAGATTTGTTTTTAAATTAATAGATTATTTTTGAGCAATTTCTAATTTATATTACAATGAAGCAGAAAGTATAGAGTTCCAGTAGTCATGTATGGATGTGAGAATTGGCCCATAAAGAAGGCTGAGCACCAAAGAATTACTGTGTTTTGATTGTGGTACTAGAGAAGGCTCTTGAGAGTCCCTTGGACAGCAGTGAGATCAAACCAGTCGATTTAAAAGTAAATCAACCTGAATATTCATTGGAAGGACTGTTGCTGAAGCTGAAGCTCCAACATGTGCCCACCTGATGTGAAGAGCCAACTCATGGGAAAAGACCCTGATGCTGGGAAAGAGTGAAGGCAAAAGAAGGGGGTGGCAGAGGATGACCTGGTTGGACAGCATCACTGACTCACTAGACATAAATTCAAGCAGAAGGCCATGGGGTCGCAAAGAATTGGACATGACTTAGCGACTGAACAACACATAGAGAGTTCTCACACCTCCTGCCCTCTTTACCCACTTTCCCTTATTATTAACATCTTATGGTAGTGTAACATATTTGATATAGTTACCAAACTAATATTGACACATTGTTACTAACTAAAGCCCATGGTTTACTTTGGACTTCACTCTTTGTTTGGTACATTATGTGATTTTTGACAATAGTGTATCCATCATCACAGAACCACACATGGAAGTTTCACTGCCTTTAAATTTCCATGGTTCACCTATCCTTTTCTCCCTCTCACAACTTCTAGTGACCACAGATCTTTTCATTGTGGCCACAGTTTTGCCTTTTTCTAAATTTCATACTGTTGGAATCATGCAGTATGTACATAGCCTTTGCAGACTGGCTCTTTTTCACTTAGCTATATGCATTTAAGATGCTTCCATGTCTGTTCATGGGTTCATAGACTTTCCTTATTGCTGAATGCTACTCCTTTGTATGTAGCCGAGGAGTTCAAAAGACTATAAGCAGAGAAGCCAACTGGTTCATCTATTGGAAAACATCTTGGTGGATTCCAAGTTTTGGCAATTAAGAAAGAAACTGTTATAAACACCCACATTCAGGTTTTTAATATAGATATAACTTTTCAGTTGCTATGGGCAGATACCAAGGAGCATGATGACAAGATTACTGTATGATAAAAGTATGTTTACTTTTATAAGAAGCTGTCAAATCTCACTAGCAACAAATGAGAATTCCTATTGTTCTATATCCTCACCAGCTTTGGTATTTCAATTGTTTTGGATTTCAGCCATTTGAATAGGTATGTATTGGTAGCTCATCATTTTAGTTTAAAATTCCCTAACGTTATATAACATGTAGCACCTTTTCATACACTTATTTGCCATGTGTGTATTTTCTTTGTTAAATCATAGTTGTTTTAACTAATGACTGAAAACTCCAATATCTTGTCCTGCTGTGCTGACTTATATTGTCTTTTCCTTTTGGGGCTCTTGACCATTTAGTCTTTTTCCTGGTATGTCAAATTATGTTTTATATTGAAACTGGGCTGATTTTAATGGCAACCCACTCCAGTACTCTTGCCTGGAAACTCCCATGGACAGAGGAGCCTGGCAGGCTGCAATCCATGGGGTCGCTAAGAGTCGGACACAACTGAGCAACTTCACTTTCACTTTAGGAAACTGTAAAGATACCTCTACTCTGGATGTCGTTATCTTTCTTTTGAAAAGATCTCTTTTTGCTCATAGCAGACAGTTACGATGGGGACTGGTAACCTGAGTCCATTCTCAGTTTGAGCTCATTCAAAGGGGTTCTCAGTCTTTGTGAATGTTGGTCTGTTTCTGGCTTGTCCTTCCTCCATGGGTGCTGCCCTTTGAAATTACCATGTGAACATTCCCAAGTACTTGTACTGCTCAGGCTTTATATGCAATGGTTCCATCAGCCCTGTTGAGACTTAGCTTGTCAAAAAGTTGTTGCTTTTTGCTTGAGCTTTTGCCACTTGGCTTCTCTGCTTGTAGTCTTTTGAACTCCTTGGCTTCTCAGCCCCTAGGCTGTAAGATTTGAATCAGCAAATGTCCCAAGGAGAAAAGCTGGGCCAAATGTCAATCCTGTCTCTGTTTCCCTTCTCTCTAGAACTTGGCCCACACGTCTTTGTGTCTCTAACATTCTGATGCCTTCAAACAGATGTTTTTCCACTTTATCCAGGTTTTCTAACATTTCTTCAGACTTCATCTGATCTTATTTTATTACTGAACTATCATCACAATTATCCCTAGAAAGAAAATTTTATGTTTTAAGTTACTGTATTTTCGATATTTACTCCCTTTCTATAGATACCTTTTACCGGATCCTTGACCTTGTTCCTGTATTACCAGTAAGATGGAGGCAAGGTGGAGGCTAAGAATGTTGGGAGGAAATCACTGATGAATTATATGTCTTGTTCTTTTATTTCTCCTCTCCTTGTCTACTCTGGCAGCCTATATTGGCCTTTCTTGATTTGACCCAGTTGCCCAAATAAGGAACACACTCTGGCAAAGAAAGATCTCATTTCACTCTCAGAAATGTCTGCATGTTAGGATTAGCTAGATGATGAACACCATGCCAGATTTCTTTGGGTGAGACATTTGCAGAACTGTGCAAGCTCTTTAGTGTGGCTTCTGCCAACATTGCTCAGACTATTCAGATTTCCTAAGGTGCTAGAGGTCTAATCTTTCTACTTGCATATCAGAGGAGCCCTTCTCTCTTTCCTGAGCTTATTTGTAGGAGGTCAGCCTTTGGTTTTTTTCTTTGCCCATCCAATCATATTTGTTCATGAATTTCAAAGAGTCTTCAAGATCTCTCTCTTCCCTCCCTTTCTCTCTTTTCTCTTCTTTTAACCAATACTGTTAAATATTAACTATATATTTGCATATCTCTTAATTACAAAGGAATATTAGAAGGCTAAATCATTAAATACGAACCCCACCAACCTATGACTTGCACAGCACTCTCCCCTGGGCCTAAGGTTGTGCTATCCATTGGCTCTCTTATAATATCTTATATGTTTCTAAATTTGTAATGATTTAGTTAATTCCTGAATCATGTGACAACAAAAAAATCAATCAAATTAGCATTATACTACTGCAGCTTAGACCCAAGGACCAGAACCAAGGACTACAAAAAACCTGTAAACCAGCAAGTTCCACGTATCCTTTATGTTTAACAAGTGCTGAGGGTGAATGGGAAGTGGAGAGAAAGGATGTTAACTTCATATCACAGAGCCTTGTACGAAAATGAAAAAGAAAATGCCATAGCTCCTAGTTCAAATCATTAAAATCTTTTTTATGTCAAGAAGAATAACACATAAGAAAAACAACATACCCTATATGATGGGGTCAATGGATAATTAATTACCAGGTCAGGGAGGACAAATTAGACTTGCTATGGGATTTCATTTAAAGAAGGGTTTCAAAAAGCACTGCCCTTTTCTGTGAGGGCCTCTTAGATGAGGTACAATTGAGTTTTGAATAATTATAGAAGAAGGACAGCAAAGAGCCTTCAAGAAAGGGACAATATGCAACATGAGGAGTGAGCACAGAGGGCTTATGGAATAGGGAAAAAACATGGCTGAACATATGAGTACCACATGTTGGGGGACCTGAGGGAAAGGCTGGATGAGGTTAGTTAAATGAAGTGGATTGAAGAGAAATAGAGGGAAAGACAGATGGAAGACTGTGAAAAGCTCCTGAAAATGTAGGTCCATCTAGTCAAAGCTATAGTTTTCTCAGTAGTCATGTATGGATGTGAGAGTTGGAACATAAAGCTAAGCACTGAAAAATTGATTCTTCTGAATTGTGGTGCTGGAGAAGACTCTTGATAGTCCTTTGGACAGCAAGGAGATCAAACCAATCAATCCAAAAAAAAATCAGTCCTGATTATTCATTGGAAGGACTGATGCCTAGCTACAATACTGTGGCCACCTGATGCAAAGAAGCAACTTATTAGAAAAGACCCTGATGCTGGAAACAATTGAGGGTAGGAGGAGAAGGGAGTGACAGAGGATGAGATGGTTGGATGGCATCATCAACTCAATGGACATGACTTTAAGCAAACTCCAGGAGACAGTGAAGGTCAGAGAAGCCTGGCATGCTGCAGCCCATGGGGTCACAAAGAGTCAGACACAAACTGAGCGACTAGACAATAAGAACAACAAAAGGAAAAAATAAAAGCAAACAAAAAAAGAGGTTGATAATTCATTAAAAAGCAAGAAGAAAGAGAAGGAAAATAAAAATAAAGGAAAGCAGAGAGATACACTGAAATTTGGGCTTCTGATTCATGCTAGCTGGGAAGAAGTTAAATCAGAAGTGCAGGACTCCTAATCCATATTCTCTCTTACACATGGCAAACTCAAATGTGGAAAGGTTCTGAGGGACAAAGTTTCTTGGCACTTATCCCTGCTTCATTCTGAATCTCCTTCCTCTTATCCCCAAGCAAAATTATGGTTCAGTTCAGTCGCTCAGTCATGTCAGACTCTTTGCGACCCCATAGACTGCAGCACGCCAGGCTTCCCTGTCCATCCCAACTCCCAGAGCTTGCTCAGACTCATGTCCTTCGAGCTGGTGATGCCATCCAACCATCTCATCCTCTGTCGTCCTCTTGTTCTCCAGCCTTCAATCTTTCCCAGCATCAGGGTCTTTTCCAGTGAGTCAGTTCTTCGCATCAGGTGGCCAAAGTTTTGGAGTTTCAGCTTCAGCATCAGTCCTTCCAATGAATATTCAGAAATAAATATCCTATTCCTTTAGGATTGACTGGTTGGATCTCCTTGCAGCCAAGGGACTCTCAAGTCTTCCCCAACACCACCAAGATTTGACCAGCTGAGAACCGATCCTTTGTTATCTGAGACCTCACGATCTCATAGAGGTGTCTATTCAATTGTTGATACACTTGTAAGAATGTATTTACTAAATAATAAAGGATGGAGGGGCTTCCCTATTAGCTCAAGGGTAAAGAATCCACCTGCAATGCAGGAGACCTGGGTCCAATACCTGGGTTGGGAAGACCTCCTGGAGGAGAGCATGGTATAACCCACTCCAGTATTCTTGCCTGGAGAATCCCCATGGATAGAGAGGCCTGGTGGGTTACAGTCCATAGGGTCACAAAGAGTGAGACATGACTGAGCGACTAACCGCAAAGGATGGAGATAAAGTTGTTTATAGTACTCAATGCTTATCATAGTCACTGCACACACAACACACCTCACCTATACATTGTATACTATTATGTACAAAATATTACATATGTTGGAGCTAACTTTATTGACAAGGAAGCTAAAGCTTAGAGACGTTTCACAATTAGCTCAAGATCACCCAAACGCTTTACCATCTGAGCTACCAGTGATAAATGAGAGAGTAGCTCTAATTACCCATAAACACAATGCGTCCACTTGTTCAATACTTCAGAGTTTCTGAGAGCTGAAGGTCCACCAATAAAATACATGAGTCACATTTTCAGAGAGCTGTAACTCCAAATTTAAATTACAATTATTTTGAAATGTTCCCTGTAAGAGAGGTTGATAGGGTCAAGAAGTTTTGGAATAAATGGAAACAATTGGAAAGTTTTGTAGGAGTTACATCTTGACCTCTGGTTTAGAGGAAAGACCAGCAAATGTTTTGCCAAATTAAGTAAGAAAAGTTATCTCAGACAACTGACAGAAAAACCATCAATCATTAAAGAGTCATCCTCACTACTCAGAAACTAAAGGTCTTCTTAGGGCAACCATCCATCCAAATTTCCAAGGTTCCTCTGAAACACATGCATCTGTGATTCAGAAATTAAAGTTTCAAATCATAACTGACAACTGCAGTGGCTATTACCCTTTGCCCTTAGAAACCACCACCCAAACTTCCAGGAGAATTGTCCTTACTGTTTACTCTGGAAAGTCTTAGACCCTGGGTTTCAGAGATTTCACTTTGTTTTTGTAAATTTCACTGAGGTGTAAAATATACACAGAAAAGTTCATGAATCCCAGTTGCTTTTGACATCCAGATCGCTCAAACTCAAGTCAGAGTACACTTCAAAGAGATAGAGAGTACTGTGATTTCTTCTTTTTTTTTTTTGCTAATCATTACATTCACAACTTGCCATTCTGTTATTACACACTATTTATGTTTGCTGGTTTAATGTGAGTCCTCCTGTGGGAAAAGAAATTGTATTTAGAATTCTAAAAATTTCATGTTTCCAAACCTTAGAACTGTGGGAAATCCTCTGGGCTTTGGCAAATTCATCCAGGTGAAAGATTTCAGCTTCAGATGTGAAAAAACCTTACTCTGTCCAAATGTTCCTACCCAATTCATCTTGCTTGATTTATCTTGAACTTCAAAAGACCAAGTATTAATCACAACTAATATAGGACAACTCTATAATAAACATATATTTCATATATATTAAATATATTACACATATAATTCATAGAAAAGTATAACTATTAGAGCTACATCTCTCTTCTATCTGAAAACTATCTTTTGAAAAATGTTGAGAGTGACGGGTGGTTGGCAGGGAAGGTCAAGAGAGAGGAGATACATGAATCAGTTCAGTTTAGTTCAGTCACTCAGTCGTGTCCGACTCTTTGTGACCCCATGAACCGCAGCACGCCAGGCCTCCCTGTCCATCACCAACTCCCGGAGTCTACCCAAACCCATGCCCACTGAGTCAGTGATGCTATCCAACCATCTCATCCTCTGTCGTCCCCTTCTGCCCCCAATCTTTCCCACGTATACCTACAGCTGATTCACTTTTGCTGTACAGAAATAACAGAATATTGTAAAGCAGTTGTACTCCAATAAAAATAATTTAAAATTAATACTGTAATTTTTTTTTAAATTTGAGAACATAGAACAGGTATTATTCATGAAAATTTTCACTCACATAAACAGTCAGTATCTTTCTTATCCCACCTCCTTTATCCTCTGGTTCTTATAATATTCATTGATGGTAATTTTTACAGCTTTAACAAAAGAGAAGGTAGCTTCATTATGGAAACTAAAAAGATAACTCCATAATCTCTGTTTCTTTTTTTTTTTGTAGATTTTTTTCCCTCATTCACAGAAATCAGAGTTGATGAAATAGTAGTAATGAATTACATAAAGCAGAAATAAAAACAAAAAGCTGAGTAAATATGATATTTCTTAGATTGTAATGAGGGAGATAGTTTTTCAGAACCTTAAGATGTTATACATCATAAGAGACACCTAAAGTGAGTTGAAGTCAAACCAGTCTTTCATCCATAGATAATTAAAATGACCCCATGTTTCAAGACATAAGTCAAGGATTTTCAGGAGTATAGTAATCTTTAATGGCTAACCTTCAGGAAATTTTCTTTGCAACCTGGGAAAGGTACTGAAAAGAAGCTTATGGACCAAGAAGAGAATTTAATGGGCTCTTAACCCCTTTCAATTGAGGTACAAGATGTGGGATTAGGAAACGGAGTAACTATTTAAGTCTCTTCATTCTATTTTTCACTCAGCTCGGAAAGAGTCCAGTTCGCAAAGCACAGTCACTTGAAATTGTATGCGCATCTTCATTCCTTTGAGTACTGAACTTTCACATTTATGAGATTCTCCTATAGATATCTCTAGAAGCTAAAATGATTTCTTACCCGTAAATTACTGTATTATAGTGACATGAAAAAGAGAGATTTTTGATGTTCCAACTGTATCACAGAATATTACATTGAAATAAATGAACATTTCTGCTGGGCTGAGAGTACTATAAAATTAAAATGCCAACTGTAAATGGTAAAAGGGTTCATTTCTTGACCTTGGCTATATTTAATTGTTACTAATGGGTATTATATTAATTAAACATGCCTCCTTAATAATTATACGAAGCTGCAAAGCTTTTAAGACTCCTGCTAATCCAGCACCCTCTGGTTACTTGTTTTCAAATTCGTTCATTTTAACTAAGTATGCAAATTAGAGCAAATAAACATGTGAAAAATCTGAGACTCTGACCTCCAAATGTTTTGAATCAGATGGAACAATCCCTGTTCTAGCTCGATTATTCAATTTCTAGAGTAGATTAAAGGATTAAAAAGAATGATTTATTTACTTGTGAATAAGCAGATATATCTTGAGCTTTCATACTTTTCATGGTGACTTCTCAAGCACTAAGGATTGTCATCCTGATCAAGTCCAAAGAGGATTAAAATAAGATAAATGCATAATGAATGACTATACCAATTTTTACCAAAAGCTCCATATAGGATCATATTATGATAATGCCAGAGAAGAAAGAATAAGACAGTTTTGCATGTACTGTTTTTGGCAAACATTAATGACCTCATAAATATGATAGTACACACGAGAGGAACATCCTACATTTTATCTTTTTTAGAGTAATGAACTTAACATATAGGTCTTATATTTTTTGTGGTTTATGTTGTGTACTTCTGTGTAACCCTTTTTTCTTTCTGTTTAACCCTTTTTCAGGGCCATGTTTCCCACTAAGGATATGAGGGCAGATTTCTTTTAATGCTTCCATGGTAGAATATAGACAGAGTTACTGGACACCCACCCTCTCCAGGTCTCCTAGCAGATAATGATCATTATCCCAACTTAGATTTAATGGTGCATTATCCTGCCCAGTGTCCATAAACAAAAAGGCTGGCATGTTTTTTTCTCCTGTGGAGTGATTCACAGTGGGAAAATGAAAGCGTCCCAGGTAGTAAAACTTCCCTTAGCCCAATAACTGAATCAATATTTGTGGGAAGCTGATCCAATGCTTTTTATTGTTTTGCTTTTTTTTCCCATTCGATTATAAAAACATAGTGTGCCCAGTGGCAAATCTGTAAATCTTAAAAAATAATAGTCACTCATAACTCCATCACTGAAAAGATCTACTATACATATTTTAATATAATTTCTGCTCCTTTTATTTGTTAATGTGTTTGAGATTATAATATATACAATTTGGTACCTAGTTACCTTGCTTCCATTAATATTGCAAAGAGCATTTTCTGATGTAATGAATAGCACCTGAATAACATAATAACATTAATGATTTTAGGGCTATCCAACAGCCCACTATATTTAATGATGTATAAATCTCTGTTAGTTCCTCTAATGTCGTACCCTGAGATTGCTTTTGTTTTTTGTGGTTACATCTAACATTGCTGTACATATAAACTTAGCTAGGAAACAGTGTATTTTGATATTGTTGAATAGGAAATGTCTTTATATATTCAGTGCAGCTCCTGGCCATATGATAATTTTCAGTATTTAGCCACCCTGGACAATTTGAGCAATTAAATATATATAGAAACAAATTATAACCATTGAATAAAATAGAAAGTCATGAATACATGCCCATATAAATAAACAGATGAATAAAATAATGTGGACTAGGATACTCTTATAGTTGCAAATTACCTCCTGATATAATACCTATTACAAAAATGGAAAAATAGTAAGTTTAGAATGGTCAGTAGCATTTTAGTCAACGTATTGAAGGTAAACACTACCAGTAATAGAACAAAGGAAAAACATGTGCATCTGATAGAATGGACATATAATGAGAACACAACACTATTTCTGAAATACTTCAGCCAATGATGCATTAACTTGAAACTAACAGGAACACCCCAAATTAACAGATGTTCCATGAAATAACTGATTTAGAGTTTCCTGTGACTGTCAAGGTATGAAATACAAAGAAAAAATGAGGAAGGAAAATGCAAAGACATAACAAATAAATGTTATATGTCAAACTCACTGGAATCCCTTTGCCAACTGAAGAAGCTTAAATGAGGTCAACTATCAGATCTATTAATTTCCAGACTTTGTTTTCAGGAAATATAATAATATAATCGGAAAATAATAATTTAATGTTTTCCTCTTTTCAAATCTTTAACGTCTTATGCACTAGTTGGAACTTTCATTTTTTTTCCTTAAATATTCATGAAAATAGAAGATATTCTTATACCATTTATGACTTTAAAAGACTATCTCTGACGTTTAACTGTGAGAAACATCAGAGTATGTATTCTGTTTGTGGCACACTGAGAATATATTTTACATGTCTAGATTAATATTTTTCTATCATAAAAAGAGACCAACTGTTTTTCTGTATCTATTAAGATTAATGTATGATTTCTCTGCTTTGGGCTATGTGATGTGATTAGGCATATTAGCATATTTACTTATAGTAAATAATTTATACACCCTGCCATAAATTTTCACTTGGTTGCAGGTAATTAATAGTTAAACATACTGCTGAATTAGATTTAATAATATTTACTTCCAATACTTCACTTGCATATGAGAAACGCATCTGTATTTATTTTCATTATGCTTTTCATCCAGTGTTTTAGTATGAGATGATGCTAACAAAATAGGATAACATTACATGGTTTTCTATGCATGTTACAACATGCTAAAACAACAGACATATCTCAGATTAATTTTCAAATCACCAGTTTATAATTTTATTTTTCATAATCCTTTTCTTTATATGCCCTAGATTAAGGTTACAGTAAAGGGCTCTATGACTTTGAGGCCTAATAGTCCCTGTCACAATGACTCAACACTACCCTTGTAGCACAAAAGCAGCCATTGAAAATTTAAGTCAAAGAGCATAGCTATGTTTCAATAAAATGTTATTCACCAAAACAGGTGGTGGGCTAAAAGTGACCTATGGACTAGAGTTTGCCAACCTGTGCTTTATTTTAGATATTCTTTTTTTAAATCAATGAAATTTTAAATTTAAAAAAATTCCTTTTTTATTCTTTAGTATTTGAAGCATATAGAGACATTTATTTCCTTCTGAGCACATGAAAATCTCTCATAAATGTTGATATGTAATATTCTTACCACTGACCTTTTTATGTATTATATAACTTACATTCAGATTCCCTTTTGGTCTAAGAATCAGTTAGGAAGATTATCAGTTTAATTTTTACCTGTCAAAAAGTGAAAAGGGCTTTGAAAATAGGGATATGTATAAGAATAAATAAAGGAATAAAATTAAGTGGCATTTTAGTACTGACAACGGCACACTGTATTCAATGCAAGTGTGAAAGGCTCAGATTTTAACCCATTGTCTTGTGTTACCAGAACTAGAGCTATCTGGAAAGAATTACAGTACATAGATTATTAACCACAAGAGAAAAGTGCTAAGTGATGTCACTGTGATGGCCATAGAATGTCTTTAGATTAACAAATTCTCTAAAAACAAAAACAAACAAACAAACAAAAAACTTCTACAGAAAGAGTCGTAACACAGTCCTGAGAAACTTGGGAGATGGTCAAGTTACTGAGTATTATTCATTTTGTTTATTTCCCTCTTGTATTATGGTCAGACAATATTTTCTCTTAAATGGCTGCATTTTGCAGTATATTGATACTTCCATTATGGCTCAAAATGCAACCAAATTTTTCTAGTGTTTTATAAGAGATGAGTGAAAGAATCCTACTCTGAAGGGTATTGGCTTACTTCCTAGTTTATTTGTAGATTACTGATATCCCCAAGCCTGTAAAAATACTCATCTATTAGACTAATAGAGTTTTGCCAAGAAAATGCACTGGTCATAGCAAACACCTGCTTCCAACAACACAAGAGAAGACTCTACATACACATGGACATCACCAGATGGTCAACACCGAAATCAGATTGATTATATTCTTTGCAGCCAAAGATGGAGAAGCTCTATACAGTCAACAAAAACAAGATCAGGAGCTGACTGTGGCTCAGATCATGAACTCCTTATTGCCAAATTCAGACTTAAATTGAAGAAAGTGGGGAAAATCATTAGACCATTCAGGTATGACCTAAATCAAATCCCTTATGATTATACAGTGGAAATGAGAAATAGATTTAAGGGACTAGATCTGATAGATAGAGTGCCTGATGAACTACAGACTGAAGTTCAGGACATTGTCCAGGAGACAGGGATCAAGACCATCCCCATGGAAAAGAAATGCAAAAAAGCAAAATGGCTGTCTGAGGAGGCCTTAGAAATATCTGTGAAAAGAAGAGAAGCGAAAAGCAAAGGACGAAAGGAAAGATATAAGCATCTGAATGCAGAGTCCCAAAGAATAGCAAGAAGAGATAAGAAAGCCTTCCTCAGCGATCAATGCAAAGAAATAGAGGCAAACAACAGAATGGGAAAGACTAGAGATCTTTCAAGAAAATTAGAGATACCAAGGGAACATTTCATGCAAAGATGGGCTCGATAAAGGACAGAAATGGTATGGACCTAACAGAAGCAGGAGATATTAAGAAGAGGTGGCAAGAATACACAGAAGAACTATACAAAAAAGATCTTCACGACTAAGATAATCACACTGGTGTGATCACTCACCTAGAGCCAGACAACCTGGAATATGAAGTCAGGCGGGCCTTAGAAAGCATCACTACAAACAAAGCTAGTGGAGGTCATGGAATTCCAGTTGAGCTGTTTCAAATCCTGAAAGATGATGCTGTGGAAGTGCTGTACTCAATATGCCAGCAAATTTGGAAAACTCAGCAGTAGCCACAGGATGGGAAAAAGTCAGTTTTCATTCCAATCCCAAAGAAAGGCAATGCCAAAGAATGCTCAAACTACCGCACAATTGCACTCATCTCACATGCTAGTAAAGTAATGCTCAAAATTCTCCAAGCCAGGCTTCAGTAATATGTCAACCGTGAACTTCCAGATATCCAAGCTGGTTTTACAAGAGGCAGAGGAACCAGAGATCAAATTGCCAACATCCACTGGATCATGGAAAAAGCAAGAGAGTTCCAGAAAAACATCTATTTCTGCTTTATTGACTATGCTAAAGCCTTTGACTGTGTGGATCACAATACACTGTGGAAAATTCTGAGAGATGGGAATATCAGACCACCTGACCTGCCTCTTGAGAAATCTGTATGCAGGTCAGGAAGCAACAGTTAGAACTGGACATGGAACAACAGACTGGTTCCAAATTGGGAAAGGAGTACGTCAAGGCTGTATATTATCACCCTGCTTATTTAACTTCTATGCAGAGTACATCATGAGAAACGCTGGGCTGAAAGAAGCACAGGCTGGAATCAAGATTGCCGGGAGAAATATCAATAACCTCAGATATGCAGATGACACCACTCTTATGGCAGAAAGTGAAGAGGAGCTAAAAAGCCTCTTGATGAAAGTGAAAGTGGAGAGTGAAAAACTTGGCGTAAAGCTCAACATTCAGAAAACGAAGATCATGGCATCTGGTCCCATCACTTCATGGGAAATCGATGGGGAAACAGTGGAAACAGTGTCAGACTTTATTTTTGGGGGGCTCCAAAATCACTGCAGATGGTGATTGCAGCCATGAAATTAAAAGAAGCTTGCTCCTTGAAAGAAACGTTATGGCCAACCTAGATAGCATATTGAAAAGGAGAGACATTACTTTGCCCACTAAGGTCCGTTTAGTCAAGGCTATGGTTTCTCCAGTGGTCATGTATGGATGTGAGAGTTGGACTGTGAAGAAGGCTGAGCGCCAAAGAATTGATGCTTTTGAACTGTGGTGTTGGAGAAGACTCTTGAGAGTCCCTTGGACTGCAAGGAGATCCAACCGGTCCATTCTGAAGGAGATCAGCCCTGGCATTTCTTTGGAAGGAACGATCCTAAAGCTGAAACTCCAGTACTTTGACCACCTCATGCGAAGAGTTGACTCATTGGAAAAGACTCTGATGCTGGGAGGGATTGAGGGCAAGAGGAGAAGGGGACAACAGAGGATGAGCTGGCTGGATGGCATCACTGACTCGATGGATGTGAGTCTGAGTGAACTCCGGGAGTTGGTGATGGACAGGGAGACCTGGCATGCTGCGATTCATGGGGTCTCAAAGAGTCGAACAAGACTGAGCGACTGAACTGAACTGATTAGGACTGTGTTCTTTTCACTTTTCTTGTATGTGTGTGTATGTGTCCTTAGTCACTCAATAGTATCTGACTCTTTACAACCCCATGGACTATAGGCCACTGGGCTTCCCTGTCCATGGGATTCTCCAGGTAAGAATACTGGTATTGGTAGTCATTCCCTTCTCCATGGGATCTTCATGACCCACGGATTGAAACTGGGTCTTCTGCAGATAGATTCTTTACCATCTGAGCCACCAGGGAATTTCTTTCAACATCTTTTAGATTTACACAGATTGTATATTTTGATTATTTTATGTATTTTTATGTTGGTTATTTTAATGCAAGGAATATTGGTATTTATAGTTTCTTGGAAGGCTGTGTCCTTCATCAATAATGCAGTAGTATTGGTTCATTTAATATGTTGGGCATTTATTTCTACCTGTTTGGCATTAATATTATGACTCCTTTATTTGAATGAGTTTGTATCTCTTTGTTCATTCTTTGCTTTCAACTTCTGTGAATACTTTTTTTGCAACAGTATATACTTTTTCTTCTTTTCTATGGTGTAGTCATATAATCTTTTCTGTTAGTAAGAAGCAGGCATGTGAGTTTTTCCCTATTATTAAATGTATTTGGATACTCTAATCAGGACCTGAGAGACAGACACTAGCATTCATATAACCATGTTACTTTGAAGTTAATTGATAATCTCTTTTATGCCATAAAAGCACACAGGTTTTAGGGACCTAATTTTTTAATGTCTGAATGGAATTTTTAGTCTAAATGGCTAATTTTCGAGTCAAATATTTATTTTGTGTTATTTTTAGCATCTTCTCTGGGTAGATAATCAGTAACAGGGCTGAGGGTGGCCTAAAAGCACTGGGTATTACTAAGCCCAAAAGCTTCAACGTTCTGGACTCCTGTAGACTCCATCAAATGTACATATGCTTCTACTATCAAGAGCATGCCAATGGCTGAGAGAGTTAATCAGATCTGGGACAGAAAGTGAATGCTTTTTTTGATGACATACTTTAAAAACACAAATTGTCAAGACCCCAGGAGACACTAGGATAAACAAACAAACAAAAAATCCTTTTTTTCCCCTCATTCGAATAAAACTCAAAGGAAGCTCCAGGCTTCTTCTCATGATACATATTTTCACTTACTCAATTACTTTCCATAACAATGATCCAGACTCAGCCACTCTTTGGGGACTGTCCTTCTGATTGAAAATTCACAAAGCAGTCCTCAAGAAGGTTAGCTGTTACAAGTTTTATGGATAAGAACTGAGACAGTCTCTGGTTGTAAACTCTACGGCCGTATCATCAATTTAGTAGCTCTGTTCTCAGATTCTGTTGTAGCTGAATTATGGGGACCGAAGTTGTTCTGCCTCTGTCAGACCATATACCTCTAACCTTTCTGAACATGAAGATGTCTAGCTCCCACATTACAATCTCGAGAGACTGTGCTTTTTTCCTAAGTGTGTACCTAATTCTTATAGGAGCTCAAAAGATAAGAAACATATATATGTGCTTCCCTTATGGCTCAGCTGGTACAGAATCCTCCTGCAATGCAGGAGACCTGGGTTTGATCTCTGGATTGGGAAGATCCCCTGGAGAAGGGAAAGGCTACCCACTCCAGTATTCTAGCCTGGAGAATTCCATGGACAGTTCATGGGGTTGCAAAGAGTCAGACAAAATATGAGCAGAAAGATAGTAATTCTTACTTACCGCCACAACTCAAACTAGAGAAAACTGGAAGGTTGTAGATTTACTATATTCTTTCATGACTTTCCACTATCAGGCTATTTCTATCAAAAACAAAAACAAAAACCCAAATGCATAAGCTGAATGTCACTAAGGCGCACTCTCACAAGGTACTGTAGCACTGAAGAGCTACGGAATTTTTGAAGAGAGAGGCTTTCAACAAAGGAATTGCATTGAGGGAGGCAACAAGCTATACAGTCCTGTTTTTCCTTTGGGAAAGGTCATTGCAGTGAACTCTTCCTCCTTCGTGTTAGGAAGAGGAAATCAAAAGGAAGATTCCTGGACACTAACACTACAATCCTACTGCCATCATTAGCTTTCCCAGTCAGTCTGGGGGTGTGGGTGGGGGGTAGGATCCACAAGTCCAAGAGATGTTATATCTAATAAACAGTAATGCAACAGCAGTCTCAAATCTTTCGTCAGGCAATTAAACTTTATGCCAAGCTAATTCAATTTTGTTGCTGTTTTATTAAGTCCTATGGAAAAAAATCTGTTTTCTCTGGTAAATCACAAGTTTCACAACACATTTCTTAATACAAGCTCCTTGTTCTGCTATTTTGATATATTAAATATCCACCAACACATTTCTAGGGTCATAAATCTACAGTGATAAAATTAATCCTATTGCTGAAGACAAATAAATATTTTATTGCAGTTTTATGAGCTTTTGTTCCCTCTTCACTTGCAAGTAGATGCTGTTTAGTGGTATGAAGATATTTCGCTCCTGTGAAATGCATTGGAAATAATACAGTCGTAGTAGAATTCCAATCTATAAAACTGTTGTGAACCCTAAGACTGAGAACTCAAGCACATCTCAGCTCCTCAAATTATCAAGACAAATCTGTCAACAGAAAATACCCAATCACTATATTCAACACAATTTATATCCCAAGGTCTTCTGCATTTCCAGTTGTAGACACCAATTCTATTTGTGACACTGTGTATGTGTGTGAGCAAAACATTTGAGTTGCAGGAGGGAAGAAAGAGCAACAAACCAAATTCTTAATGTAGTTCTTTGAATCCTCCACAAACCCTGGAGGTTACCAGGAATTGCAAAAGTTTGGACAGGGGAAAGAAAGCTCAGGTATAAAGAGGCTCTGTGAGGTATATAGAAAGTGTAATTTAGTCCACTTAAAACAGAAACCTGTCATAAAACATAGAAATTTAGTACGTAAAGATCAAGTAACAGGATGGATGTAAGTTTGAGCAAACTCCGGGAGATAGGGAAGGACAGGGAAGCCTGGCATGCTGTAGTCCATGGGGTCACAAAGATTCGGACACAATGCAAGTGGCTGGACAACAACAAAAAAGATCAAGTAGTATATTCCCTTCCCTACCATATGCAAGAAAAGGAAACTGAAGTTTAGAGATGGGAGATTACCTACCCTGAAACATTTTATGCTAGAAAATGAAGTCATTTTCTAAAACCAGACCTGAATTATCTCTCAGTCCCTTAAATTCAGTGTCATTCCTATCATGACACATTAACTGCTAAACATTATACATACACACACACACACACACACACACACACAAATTGCAAATTTGAATCAGGCTAAAGTTCACAGGAGTGTTATCGAATAAGTATTCCAACTTAATCTGTTCTTCATACACCCTGGCCTTCAGTCATTTCTACAAAGGTCTGTTCAGGGTGTTGCTTACTGCTTTCTGGGTCCACACCATTTCACTCCAAATACATTCTCTTCTTGAACTAATTCCCATCCCCCCCAGACTCAAATTCTATGGGCAGGGAGGCCTAATTAGTAAGTAGAGACAGGACTACTCACAAGCAGTTTTATCTCTGACAGGAAGTAAAGTGCATATGCTAACTTCACTTACACTTTGGCAAATTACAAAGAATACCAAAGTAATTTGCAAAGAACTCACCAAACAGATGAGAGATATGAGTACAATAATAAATAGGAGGGAAAAGTGAATAGAGTAGGGAGCTTCCACTCACAGCCACTACAAAATAATAGGGACCCCGTTAACCCTTCCTACTTGAAATACACACAAAAGAAACAAAGGCTTTTAAGACACTGGGTATCAGGCAATGAAGGCAAAGTGATCCTTCATGGTGGGAAACAAACAAAATGAAACCCATCATAGATCTAACTTATTGACTTGAGAAAAAGTCAAAGTTGTAATTTCAGGCAGGGAGAACCCGAGTGGAGCCCAGGATATTCTGAGTTGAGAAGAGGGAGTTAAGAGCCTAGCGAGAAGATTACTAGAGTTTCTGGGATAAAGTACTGGAGTCCCACAGTTAGAGCACTCCTTAATATAAGCCCTTAATAAGAAGCCTAATTTTAATCAACCAAACACATCGTTATCCCACTCAACACTGTGTTTTCTAGCCTATTTTTCAGTTGGTATGGCTATACAGGTGGTAAAGAATTTGTCTGCCAATGGAGGACCAAAGAGATACCCTGTAATAGGAAATGGCACCCACTCCAGCATTCTTACCTGGAAAACTCGATGGGCAGAGGAGCCTATTGGGCTACAGACCATGGGGTTGCAAAGAGTCAGAAACGACTGAGCAAATAAGCACACATGGCTATATAGCTATTTTGGGCAATGAGATGTAAGAAAATATTGTATGAGAAACTTGATAGAAAAGAAATACCTTTTACCTACTAATAGAAAACAAGTGTGACAGCTCAAGTTTAGCAGTCTTATTGGACAATAAAGAAAAGCTATAGGCATCTGGACCTTTGTATCTTTTGTCTACACAGCTAATCCCTAGTCCTGTTTGGGTCTCTGTCATTAGTCCACACAGATTACCAAGGTCATATAATTTAATTTCATATACATGGTTCATTCATGTCTGACAGCTCTCTTCTTTCAACACTGCCTTGATTTGAAGTCTTGGACATAGGGAGATTATTCTGTCACTCATACAACATAATGGTAGGTTATGGGAATTTTGAAGGAGAGGAAGAAGCCGGAGATAAAAACAGAGCTTCTTTATACTTGGAACTTACTATCTGTTTAGGATCAACCTGGGCATGGAGCAAAAATCTGGTTGGGATTTTCTGCCTCTCCATTCTACCTCTCCAGGAATCAGTCCATGAAGATAGTACAGGGATTCTCTCTATGGGATCCACCACTGTTGAATTACTCTCTATCTGTCCTTTTTCTTAAGGTGGGGAGCAGAAAAGTTTTGTTCTGACTATCATACTCTCTAAAATAACTTGTCTATGCTTCAAATCCTTCCTATCTCATTAAGGATCCAGATTTTTGAAAATCAAGTCAGGAAAAGGCAACCTCTCAATCAGTATCTATTGTTAAATCCATTCCTTGACTCACTGACCAGTGACAGGGCTGGATGACTAAATTAAAAGAAAAAAGTTGGACATTTCAGGAAAGACGAGCCAGTAAAAATATTATTCTAACATACCAGATTTAATGATCCTCAAAATTTTCTCCTGGCTTTTGACCTGATGGGTGTTCTGATCTTGGGAAAGAATGATTAACAATTTTGGCAGCTTTCTCATTTTATTACTTTTTACAAAATATTCCCATTTGTTTCCTAGTAAAAATTACTTATAACGAATTCTTTGCCTCTTTTAGAGGGAACATTTGCCCTTGTTGCTCCGGTGGTGTTGACTTTCAGACATATTTGAAAAAATGTGGCTGAAAAAATCAAGTAGAATTCACATAAAAAACAGAGAACGACAATGTTCAACTGAAGTCTATGTAAATAGGGCAAACCACAACATTCTATAAATGCAAAAAAGATGGACATGGCATGTCACAGACATTCAGGGCACTCTGGACTCATCATACGGGAATGGAAACTCTGAAAAGAGCTAAGAGAAAACAGGTTTTAGGAATCATAATTTTAAAAGAAACCATAGGAAAGTCAGTAACTCACTTCTTTATTCTTCTTTCTTTTCTAAATTATATTTGGTTTGTACAGAAGAAAGGAACCAACCAAGCTTTTACTAGCAGCCACACTTACCATTCCACAGTCCCCCTCCTCCAAATAAAAACACCATGTGATTTGCCAAGAAATTCTAAAGCAATAGCAGGATAATATTGTGAAATGTTCATTGACATTTTGGGTCCAAGTTTCCTTGTGTTCACTGCTCTCTCTACTCCTAACAGTTGGACAGAGGTGATAGCTTTCCATTTCCCTTGCCCTTAAGGGTAGGCAGGAATAAACAGCAACATTCTCTGTCTTGGTTATTGAAGACTTCTTGAAAAGACAATTTATTGAAAGTAAAAACACTTGTGATTTATAACAGTTGTGACTTTTGAAAGAGAAAGGCATTGTAAAATGATTTAAAATGTAAGATCCAGAGCTTGTAGATTTAACACATAGCTTTTTTTTTAATATAAATTTATTTTAATTGGAGGTTAATTACTTTACAATATTGTATTGGTTTTGCCATACATCAACATGAATCCGCCACAGGTGTACACGTGTTCCCCATCCTGAACCCCCTTCCCTCCTCCCTCCCCGTACCATCCCTCTGGGTTGTCCCAGTGCACCAGCCCCAAGCATCCAGTATTATGCATCGAACCTGGACTGGTGATTCATACCATATATGATATTATACACGTTTCAATGCCATTCTCCCAAATCATCCACCCTCTCCCTCTCCCACAGAGTCCAAAAGACTGTTTAAAACAAAACAAACATAGTGTGGAGGATACAGGCAGATGACATAAGAGCTGACTTCCTATCAAAGAGCCAAAAGACATATAGAAGCATTTCCAATACTCAAGCAATGAGCTAGGAAAGGACTGGAAAATAGGACTAGAAATAAACTCTCTATTGTCTTCCTATGCCCACAGTTACTCCTTGACAATATAGTGGCTGAAACCTCAATTAAGGATGGAAATAAGGAAGCAGAAAAGGCTTTCCTGTCTCAGTTTCCAATTAGAACTCCCAACATGAAGTGACCATAATAGATTATAAAGGATGATGTATGTTCTGTCACAATACAATTTTTTGAGAAGTTATCAGAGATGGGAAAAGTATTTAGATATACAGATGTTATAAACAGTGAAACATCCCAGAAAAGTCAAGTCAGAAGCACTTCTAGAATAATGATGTGAGGAACTCTGTGGATCCTCTTCCCAATAAAAAACAAATGATCAAAGAATAGAAAACAAGTTAAATATCTCTGGAAGTCATCCTAAGGTCGTATAACAAATGGAGAAACACTCATTCAAGAAAATCGACTAACTTTTGGAAGAACAGAGTCAGTGCCATTTGAACTATGACTTGCCCCCTTCCCTTCCCAGGTAAAGTGACAGGAGGTCTACTCTAGGCATGTGAAGTGAAGAAGATGGAGTAAGTCTTTCACGACAGTCCAAGCCTAGGGTTACGGTATCTACGCAAGAGGAGCCGACCACCTATTTCCCATCTTTTCCTCTCCCAGCTTCATGTGGCAAAAGCTCTATTTCAGGCAAAAATGACAGAGAGGAAGGTAGAGGCCCTCTTCCTCTACCTGGGCCTTGTCATAGGACAAAACTTCTATTTCAGGCATGACAGGCTGAGAATACTGGACCTTTAGCATCCTTGTCTTAGTTCACAAGTGTAGCTAAGGTTCCTTGTTAGGAGAAGAAACCCAAGACGACCATAGAGTATCTTTGCCTAGAACTCTGCTCGTAGAACATGGGTGTCTCTGCAAGAGAAATAGGGTGCTGTCCTCACCTTAAACTCTGAAGCAGTAGCAATTACATTCTGCCCAAGAAGAAGAGGAAGGCTGAAAGAACAAAGCACTCCATACTTCTCCCTAAGAGGACTCATCTTATATGGAACAGAGTGTGGAGAAGTTCAAGCCTAAGAACACGGGAAACAACAGTCGTGATTTTCGTGATAAGTAAATTAGTTGGGGGCTTATAGCTCTGTCACAGTAATAAGAGAAAAGGCAGAACATCTAGAAGGTTAGTAGAAATAACTGAGGAAAGAAGCAGCAAAGAAGAACCCTCCTGGGGGTGAAAGCGAAAGTGAAGTCGCCCAGTCATGTTCGACTCTTTGCGACCCCATGGACTGTAGCTTACCAGGCTCCTCTGTCCATGGGATTTTCCAGGCAATAGTACTGGAGTGGATTGCCATTTCCTTCTCCAGGGGATCTTCCCAACCCAGGGATCAAACCCGGGTCTCCTGCATTGTAGACAGATGCTTTACCATCTGAGCGCCCAGGAAAGTCCTGGGGGTGGAGGAAGCCTTAACATGTGGCCTCAAAGACAACTTCGACAAACTGGAATCAGATTGTTTCTGTTCAAGCAGAATCAGATCAGACTTCAGAGTAATTTATTTACCAGGGTGCTATCAAAATAATAGAGCAATCAGCTAGAAATTAGCATAGGCTAACTGTGGCATCCAATAGCAATGCAGATGATATTTCATCTGCAACTAAAGCAGTAGCATAAAAGGGAGTTCACAGAAAGAGATAGTCAAAGAGGACGGAGATACAACCATTTTAACCTCGTGGGGTAGGAGGAGTCATACTCAAGCCTGCACTCTCTGAGCACAACATTAAGGGTTGCACATTTGGGAAAAACTAATTTCACTCAACCAAAGCAGCAACTAACTAGAAAATAAATGCAAACAAACAAGTAAACTAGTAAACAATGATAGTCCTAGAAATAGGGTGTTAGTATCAGAACTGCTACAATATATTATCAAATATCCAGTGTGGAACCAAACAAATACCAACTATGAGAAAGGCAAATAAACAAAAAAGCATATTTTCAGGATTTAAAAGAACAGGCAGAAGAAACTGCATTTCAGAGAGTCCAAACGTTGTACTATGAGGACAGAAACTTTAAAGTAGCTATTACAAATACGTTCAAAGAACTAAAGAAAGTCATACTTACAAAATTAAAGGAAGATGTGATGATAATGTCTCACCTATTATAAAAGATCAATGAAAAATAGGAATTATAAATTGAACCAAAAGGAAATTCTGGAGTTCAAAAAGTCCAATAATCAAACAAAAATTTTGCTTCAGGGGTCAACAGGAAATGGGAGTTGGTAGAGGATTAAACCAGTAAACATGAAGACAGATTGATAGAGATCATAGAATCTGAGAGCAGAAAAATATAAGAATGAGAAACAATGAAAAGAGCCTTGGAGAAACGTAGGACACTATTGATCATACTAACGTACAGTTGCTTCTCATTATTCAGGGATTCTGCATCTGTAAATTTGACTACTTGCAAAATGTGTTTGTAACCCCCCAAATGGATACTCAGGGCAAGTTCACAGTCATTTACAAACTTATATAAAGTAATGAATCATCTGAGTCACCCAACACATGTTCTATCTGAGGTCAAATCAGGCAACACATTGCCCTGTCCTGTCAGCTCTCACATATAACAAGTTTCTTTTCTAAAGCACATTTAGTGTCAAGTTTTTCATGTTTTTGTGCTTTCTGTTGGTGATTTTGCTCTATTTTAAATGGCCTCAGTATAGTGAAGTGCTGTCTACAAGCACAAGAAGGCTGTGATGTGCTTTTTAGGAAAAAATGTGTGTCATTCAAGCATGACTTGCAGTGCTGCTCACCATGAGTCCAATGTTAACAAATCAACAATACTTTACATTCAGGAAAAAAAAGAAGGGATTTGTTTTGCATGTGACACTGCTCCATAAAGTGCTAAGGTAATATCCATAGTACACGATAAAGCTACAGAAAGGTAGAGTTTTATGGATAAACTTTTCAGATACGCTTTCAAATTTGTGAGTTGATGAACAATTTTTTAAAAATGTAGTGTACAGATTGCTTTGTGGCTGAATTCCAAAGAATTTTATGATCAAACAGTTAATGAAAACATGACCAATTCCTTACAAAGTCTTTTCTTTTTAATTTTTATTTTTACTTTATTTTACTTTACAATACTGTATTGGTTTTGCCATACATTGACATGAATCAGCCACAGGAGTACATGAGTTCCCAATCCTGAACCCCCCTCCCACCTCCCACCCCATATCATCCCTCTGGATCATCCTCGTGCACCAGCCCCAAGCATCCTGTATCCTGTATCGAACACAGACTGGTGGTTCATTTCTTACCTGATAGTATACATGTTTCAATGCCATTCTCCCATATCATCCCACCCTCTCCCTCTTCCACAGAGTCTAAAAGTCCGTTCTAAACATCTGTGTCTCTTTTGCTGTCTTGCATACAGGGTCATCATTACCATCTTTCTAAATTCCATATATATGTGTTAGTACACTGTATTGGTGTTTTTCTTTCTGGCTTACTTCACTCTGTATAATCGGCTCCAGTTTCATCCACCTCATTAGAACTGATTCAAATGTATTCTTTTTAATGGCTGAGTAATACTCCATTGTGTATATGTACTACTGCTTTCTTATCCATTCATCTGCTGATGGACATCTAGGTTGTTTCCATGTCCTGGCTATTATAAACAGTGCTGTGATGAACACTGGGGTACACGTGTCTCTTTCAATTCTGGTTTCCTCGGTGTGTATGCCCAGCAGTGGGATTGCTGGGTCATAAGGCAGTTCTATTTGCAATTTTTTAAGGAATCTCCACACTGTTCTCCATAGTGACTGTACTAGTTTGTATTCCCACCAACAGTGTAAGAGGGTTCCCTTTTCTCCACACCCTCTCCAGCATTTATTGCTTATAGACTTTTGGATCGCTGCCATTTTTTAAAAATAGAAGAGGACAGAATACTTCTCAACTCATTCTATTATTTCAGTTTACCCTGATGCCAAAACTGGACAAATACAAGAAATACCCATATATAATTTGAGATAATGTGGGTGTGGGATTTGATCTATTCTTAAGAATGAGGACTATTTCTGGCTTAGAAGTGAACCATAGTTCTGATGATAATAATTCATATGTGTCTGTGTTGTAGCACTCAATTGCATAATCTTCAGTTAAATGTTTCATGGCTGCAATCCCATTAAACAACATTTATATAATAAATTATCTTCCCCCATATAGAAGAAAATCTTAAACAGTTGCAGTGATTATTATCAGAAACTTTATATGCAACCACAACATCAAACAGTGTTGCTGTGCTCAGTCGCTAAATCATGTCCGACTCTTTGGGACCTGAAGGACCGCAGTATAGTATGCCAGGCTTCCCTGTTCTTCACTGTCTCCCAGAGTTTGCTCAGACTTATGTCCATTGAATTGGTAATGCCATTCAACTCTCTCATCCTCTGTGGCCTCCTACTTCTCCTGTACTCAGATCTTTCCCAGCATCAGGGTCTTTTCCAATGAGTTGGCTAGCTCAAACAGTGATACATATGTAAATTTATCATGTGATCAGATGATAATAGTCTTCTTCAGCCAAAGCTGATACATCACAAAAACGAAGGACTGAAACCTGATACCAAAATAATTTTCTCTTCCTGTGTTAAACAATACAGAGGCTGAGCATACTTCCTCTGACTATGTTAAACAATACAGAGAATAAGCAAAGTAAAATTAGGTTTTTGCTCCAGGGAATACTTGCTCCTGGAAGATAAGACTGAGCAAATAAGAGCAGCTTACTTATGGAGACTAAGCTTACTTGTCATACCTTACTTCAAAACCCTCACATGCCAATCCAAAGCAGTTATGTCATAAACTCTGCCTGGTCCCAGCTAGTTCCCCTTCTTGCAAGATTCACCTGAAAATTACTCTTTAAAATTCTAAAATCATGCAAATATTTCCCACCTCCCCAGTTTTCCCCTTCAGAGATGTTACCAAGAGTATGACAGTTATAGTGTATTTTCCCTTACTGCAATATGTCACATAAATTTAGCTTTACTGAATTCAGGATTTTCTGTTGTGCTTTTGGGGCAGTAGTCACACCTCTTAAGATTTTTATATCCTATTGGACAGTGAATTTTTCAAGACAGACTCTTATACGCTACTCTCCATGTATGTCAGAAAGTACCCCCCAAAATAATGACTGCATTCACCAGGCAGTTAGACAAACCTATGAAACTGAAACACTGCCTTTTATTTTACCAATAGCTGTAGGGGAAGAACAAATGCATTATAGTCTCATGCTTTAGAAACTAAAAATATTTTGTTTCATTGCTTTCTAATTGATGTGGAAAGTATCTAAAATGGAAAAAATGAAACTCAGAGAATTATATCAGCCTAGAAAAGCAGGAAAATTTGCCATGTTTTATAAAGACCACATTTTAAAGAGAAACACAGAGGAACACGTAGAAGGGCTTTGAACTAAATCATTCATAATATGATAAGTAATCTATTCCTAAGAGAGGTTTAAAGGTATTTGACAGTATGGGAATGTACTTATTTATTCAATAAATATGTTTTTATAAGCACTATAGGCTGAGTCAAGTTTTTGGAATTGGTGCATCATGGTTAATAAAGCAAATGTTCTCTAAATACATGGGACTTGTATTCTAGTTGTAAGGTGGCAAATCTTTCAGAAGTTAATACATACATAAATATAGAATTACCATTTGTGGTAAGTACTATGAAGTGTGGTGAAAGTGACTAAAAACAGACTCGGTGGGTACAAGGAGATTAAGTAGACGTCACAGAAGACCAGGGAATGTACTGATATTTTTCTCAAGGATTAGGCTAAAGCTCCCAGCAGGTTAGAAATGTACAATTTTCCCAAGATAGAGGAGGAAAAACAAAAGTGAAATTTCAATTATCTTACATAATGGAAATAATAGACGACAGGAATGAGACATGTTTCATCAGTCTTAAATAAAACAACACACTAGATTTGAGGAAGAAGGATTGAGACCATGTATAACTCAGCATTCCATGGTTCTGCAAAGAGTTGGACAAAACTTAGCACATGACACACAGGAGATACAACTCAGCACTAGAAAATTTCTATTTCCACACTGCATTTCCAAAAGCTTTAGACAAAGCTCTTCTGAAAGAAGTTGCAATTGGGACTTGTTATGAAATCCTAAAAGAAACCAAAGTTACTGGTAGGATACAGCATTCTAACTTACTGAGTGAACTATGCATTTTCAGTAAATACACATCACATTGCTTACCTAGAATGTACAGGACATAACCTGCTCTGTATTAATGCATTTAGGTATCGAAACTCCAAAAGAACATACAAATAGGATAAAAATCACTTAACCATGAAACATACACATTTACCTAATCATAATTTAGTACTAAATAAAGAGTTTAAATCATTTCTAAATTGTCTTCTATGCATACTAAATGGCAGGTACTGCATAAGATTTTCAGTAAATTTCACAATTCAGTAATTTTATTTATGGAAGAGAAAACTAAAGCTCAGAGAAACGAAATCAATTACCAAAGGTCCATCACAAAGTAATTGTGTAAATGGGTTTTTAAAACAGGTTTCCACACTTTCTTTTCTTGTCCACTTGTTCTCCCAAAGTGACCCTAAACTTATTATTTGTCAAGAATTTTTAGGGATGTTCCAATAAACAGTTAGAAGTAGGAGAAACTAAGATCCAACCTATTATACCTTTAGGCAGATATAAAGCCTACGAAAAAACATATGAGTTTTCACTATCACATCAGTGAAAATAAAAAAGTTTATGAACACATTGTTTTGATTTGTAAATCTAGGGCAAAGAGGTTATTTTATACATTGTGGATAGATGTGTGAATACATGAAATATCTAAGGAGGTAAAACTGGAAGAATCTATCAAAATTACAAATACACAAACACTTCATTCCAATAATTTAAATTTATTATTATTAATTTTTTTCTTTTTTTTTTGGCTGTGCCACTTAGTATGTAGGATCTTAACTCCCTGACCAGGGATCAAACTTGTACCCCCTGCATTGGAAGCATGGAGTCTTAACCACTGAACTGCCAGGGTATTCCTCCAATAATTCTAAATTTGAATTTGACATGTCTGTCCAATATATAATACCTTTTAAAATTAACTGTATTACACCCCATTGTGCATAGCACTAAGCCACCAAGCACAAGGAAAGGGAATTTTTGAAATACTTACCAGAAACGGTCGTTGGCTAGCAACTTCAACACATTCTACCTGATTCAATCTTCATTGCAGACCTGTAGTGTAGATATTGTTTTCTTCATGTTCTATTGAGTAAACCAAGACCTAGTGAAAGTACCTTTCTTAAGGCCATGTATTTAAGGTTGAGCTGTGATTATAGCCAGCTCTCTTGACTTTCTATCTAGTACCATTTTTAATTAAACTGCATGGCCTTTAAACCACCTCCCTTTTAATCAGAAAGGGATATTCAGAGGTATTTCCATTTCAGCAGCTTTAATGAATATAGAAGAATTAATGTTTTATTTTTCCATATGGCAAACTTTTTTTTATTTCTCAGGTACTGTATAAGTTCATTGTCAAATGGCTTTAACATCCTGTAAATATTCCTTCATATTTTGTTACACTGGCCCTTTTTGTTTGTTTTTGTTATCTACCATATACAATCTAGATCAAAGTCATAACATGATACTTTCTTAATTTATGGAAACTTGTAGATTATTTTTTCTTGTAAATCAGTTATATGCTATGTCTTTTCTAGGTGTGAAACATACACAATCTCTATTTTGGCAGCACATGAGACGCTTACTCCTTGGAAGGAAAGTTATGACCAACCTTGGCTCTAATTATAAATGTGGTATGTACTATATAAAGTTATGTTTAAAATAATAAATTTGGTATTTATCCAAAAAAATAAAAATAAAAAGCAGACACATTACTTTGTCAACAAAAGTCCATCTAGTCAAGGCTATGGTTTTTCCAGTGGTCATGTATGGATGCGAGAGTTGGACTATAAGGAAAGCTGAGCACAGAAGAATTGATGCTTTTGAACTGTGGTGTTGGAGAAAACTCATGAGAGTCCCTTGGACTGCAAGGAGATCCAACCAGTCCATCCTAAAGGAAATCAGTCCTGGGAGTTCATTGGAAGGACTGATGTTGAAACTGAAACTCTAATACTTTGGCCACCTGATGCGAAGAGATGACTCATTTGAAAGGACCCTGATGCTGGGAAAGATTGAGGGCAGGAGAAGAGGATGACAGAAGATGAGATGGCTGGATGGCATCACCGACTCAATGGACATGGGTTTGGGTAGACTCCAGGAGTTGGAGATGGACAGGGAGGCCTGGCATGCTGCAGTTCATGGGGTCTCGAAGAGTCGGACGCGACTGAGCGACTGGACTGAACTGAACTAAACTGGCTCTTAATTCCAATTGGGATGGACTACTTCATCAAGTATATGTACCTGGTTTGAAGCACTTTAAAATGCCCCATTTCTGCTTTAAATTTTCTCATTAGTGCAATAGTTAGCTTTCAAATCCTCAACAGAATTCATGAAGTTTCTTCCTTTGTTTATTTTATCCTTCAGTCTTTCATTCAACAAAAATGCCTTAATACCTACAATGTAGCAGGGACTAGCAGTCATCTGGTTATAACGTTGAACAAAAGAGGCACAGTTCCTGACATGAGAGTAAAGATCACTTGGGAGAAAATTCAAAAACATGAAAGAGTTTAAGCAATGGCCCTAAGGTAGGGGAAAAAATGGATATTTTTAATGAACAAAATGATCAGTAATGAAACTGGACTACAGTAAAATTAGGCAGGTTGCTCAGGGTGAGTGTTTAATGGTCTGCTTGAACTTCACAGAGAATTTGATTTTATACTAACTATTGTGGGAGTGACAGAGTGATTAATTTTATAAGAATATAACTCTCATTACTAAATGGAGAATAGTTTGAGACTCATAGGGTGGATAGCAAGAGATTCAGTTGGGAGATAAGCAGATTTAGGCAGAAGACAATGACAGCCTAGTCTAAGTAGAAGACAGATTAAAGATGTAACTTGAAAAATAAGATTAGCATACATTGAGGAGGACATGAAATGGAAATTGAGGACAACAGAGATTCAAGGTAGATTCAGATATAATGACCACAACAGTATCAGATAGGATAAAGTCAGGTGACATTAATAAATAACCTCTGAAACCACATGGCCAGAACTTCAATATTTATTTTCTGCTCATGCTACATGTCTATTCAGGGGTTGGTGGGGGTACTCTGCTCATTGTAGTCACTCAGAGATTTGGGCTGATGGAACAGCCAACCTCCATGACCTGAACACTGCAGGTCATGGTGCTAAAGGAAAAAGAGCTCTTCACTTTCGCACACACATCAGCTACTATATATCCTAGCCCATAAGTGATCTATATCATACTCAAAGAATTCCATACACAACTATTTGGCCAAAACTAATCACACGTTTCCACCCAAACACAAGAGTGCTCGGGAATACAATCCTACACATGCTTGGAAGGCAGAATGCTGGAAAATAGTTGATGAAAATATTAATGATTCATATCATGTTCCCTCTTTGTAAGATCCTGTTTTCATTTTTGAGAAAAACTTGGGGAATTTGTTGAAAATTGTAGTCACACTGTTCAGGTGGTATGAACACCTTGGACACTGAATTCCTAGGCTGCAAATAACTGCATGTCCAGAAGGGCACTTCTCTTGTGATGATGTCTCCCAGGCACGCTCGAGTCCTACTTTAGACATCACTTACATTCAGATTGTCATCTGTGCTATTATCTGTGATATTACAGATACAGTAAAGTACATGGCTAGGTCTTGGCATTCTGGGCAAATGATCTTTTGTAAAAGAAGTATAAAAGTTGACTTGTCCAATGTACATTTGTAAGAGTCAATTTACATTACATTTCAAATCCTTTCATGACTACTCAATATATTGATGTAACAGATACAAAGGTATATTTTCTGTAGCATAATAGACTGCAACTTGGTCAAGACATTCTGTTCACCACTGCATTCACTTAGATATAGAACAGTGCCTGGCACATTGCTGGATGACTAGCAGTGAGTATTTAAATACATATACGACATATAATAAATTCACATGTAGAACATGATATTCAAATTCCATAACATAAAATATATTTATGTTTCCTGTAAAATAAAATGGTATGTAATATATATAAAATGCATATTATTAATATTTGTCTTATACAAATAATATTGAGTATGTATTATATGCCAGGAACAGTGTTGGTGATTTGGCTTCATTTTATTAATTCTTTGTGACAACAAGTTGGTTTTAGTATTTTTATTCCCATTTTAGATGTGAAACTACTAAAGTTTAACCTATGCCTTGCATTTTTAGAGGATCTATGTTTTAGAGAATTTCCTGGACTTTACTCCAAAATTGTACTTTCTATACTGTATAAAGAGTGATAGGATATGCTATGAGAAGTCAGAGGATGAATGCCCCAACAATAATTGGATCACCAATTTTACTTCAAGAATGTTTATAAAAAATAAAAAAAGATGGCATTTTATATAATAAAATATTTTATATTATAAAATATAAATTTTATCTTTAATGTCTCTCCTAGTGACAGCACTAGGAGTCTGACTCCTTCCATCACTGAGCTCAAACATCCCATTGTATATTGTAAACTTATAGTCACATGATAGTTCTTATTCTGCATCATCATTGAATCTGTATTCAGAAAATAAAGGAGACTGGAAGTCAAAAAGCTAAGGGACATACCAGCCAAGTCTGTCTCATTTTAGGGGATTTCTTAGAAGCACTAACAGAAACTTTCAAATTCATTGGTCAGAACTGTTTCACACAGGAAACTTCAGCTGCAAAAAACATTAGAAAAAGATTTTTGGCTGGGCAACTAATACACCCAATAAAATTGGTATTGTGATAGTAAGGGAGTAACTAAGAACTAGATATTGGGCGGGGAGCAGTTAGCCACCCAAACAATCTGAATGTAAGTGATGGCCAGAGTGGGGCTCCATCATGTCTTAGTAACATGTCCACTGGTCATCAGAGGGGCCACCCTAAGAACTGGGCCTCTTGGAAATGAAATGAGTTTTAGTTTAAAAGTTTAATAAGTACTGATTTACAATATATGCTATCTGTATGGCCCTTCCCTTGCAGAATCTACTGACAGTTGCTTGACCTTGCAAGCAGCTCACTGATTTAACCCTCCATAATGAGTTGAGGCTACATATGTCTGAAAATCACTATAGATATCCAAGTTCAAGAGTTCTCCATTATTCTGCTGACCCTATGAGTGTACTGCCTTTTGTTGGAGCATTTACAGTGAAAGTTGTTTCCTTAGTTTCTGAGAATTTGGACTAAAGAATTTAACTGTTGAGTGAATTTACCTGGGCCATGAAAACATCTACTGCCGTTTAGTTAAAAGAACTCTACTATTGACCAATGGCTCAGAAGAAGGCCAAACTGGCTCGCTTATAGTGCTCTGAGGTAAAAGCAGCACTGCCTTGGGGATGACTATAGTATTTATTCCCCCTCAAAAGATTAAAATCTCTGAACCAAGATTGATAGGACTGTAATGTCTTCAGGTGCTTTTTTATACTCTTATGATTTAATCATGCTATGGTGATAACCAGGCCCTACTGATGACAAGGAAAAGAGCATTCATTTTCAGAAATCTTTCAGGCTGAGTTCAAAAACCAAGGAATGCTTCTCAGTATACAAAGCCTAAGATTTGGATGCTCAGCAAAAAACTCAGGGATGTGCTCAGGCCTGGCTAGTTTAGGGGAAACAAAACTCACTTTTCCTAGTGGAGGCTGGATTCAGATCAACACCCCACTATAACCTAGGGTTTCCAGTTCAATGAAATCCCACCAGAAAACAGAATTTGAAGGGTACAGAGAAAGTCGATAAAAACTCTGTAATTAACAATAGAATAGTTCAGCTTTCACAGAAACAGGTAACTAAAATGGACAAACCACAAACAACTCAAAGGGACAAGACAAAAACGGCTCTGCAGTGCCCCCTAGCAAACACTGCAAAATTCCTCTCACTAACATGGCTTCCTTGTTACGGCAAACCTCGCGCAAGCTATTTTGAAGCCACAACCCAGAGAATTCTTGTTCCTCATCACAAATGAAACAGTCTTCCAAACTATTGAAAAATATGCTGATATCCATTTAATATTAGGCAAGCAAATCAGAACAATATTCTTTGATTGCGATCTGTAACCATACACTCATTGGGCTGACTTCTTTCCTACTTCCATCTTCTTCCGTTTTTAAAACATTGCACTGAGCTTGTGATCTTGAACCTAAAGCACACTAAAAGTAAAACAAAGCTGCTAAGATTTCAAAGCTGTTTTTTTCTCTTCTGGAAATCCACACATGTTAATTTAGCTTATCATTCAATCCTCCTAAGCCGACTTTTTATATAGGACTAGCTGCATTTTACAGTCAATTTCTCTTATACCTTTTAATTCAATGGCCTCTACCTGGTTTCTAGTCCCTGTTCCATTGTTTTATGGAATGGATCTGTTTACATTTTCCTTCTCATTAAGAATAAGATGCGGCTACAGGGAGTGAAGTGGAAATATGTGAAAAATCACAAGGCACAGCAATTTCATTTTTCAATCTGGATGGGTCCTGGGCTTTTCATTAAGGTCAGCTGAACTTCTAAATACTGTGAGTGATTACTAATCCCACTTGGTTTTCCCAGTGAAGCTAAAGATGATGAAGGAGGGAGACATTTGGGGGATAATTAAAAGATGGATAGAAACATCAAACAATAGTGTTCTATTTCAAGAAAGTCAACAGAAATGTTAAAAAATAGCTAATTCTTCTGGGTGTCATGGAAAATTGTAGAGTGGAAATAACAGGTAGATGACATTTGATTAAATATTTAATTAAGCTAAATACACACAAGCCTCTTAATTCTGAATCTGTTCTGTGCGATGGTATTCCACCAAAGTGAAGTAGGGGAACATTTTTAAACAATTCTTTCTTCTGATTACATTTAACTCTTGACTTGGTCAGCCAAGCATGTCATCCAACATTACTCTCAAACAAAGTCATACTTCATCGCGTTCTTCCACCTATTAGACCCAGTTTTACCAGTGGGATGATGCTCAGGAATCAAATTTCCCCTGCTTATTTACAGTACTGACTTATTAACATTTCGCCTTCTCAATTAATTTAAATGACTTTGGAAAGGTTTACCCTTTGACACTCAGGGATCAATGTAATCGCATGATAGGCAACTCTTACCACTGCTGATATTCAACATGAAAACAAAAAAATTATGATGTTTATCTGGATAATGTTGAACAGGTGATCAGTAAGAACCAGGGAAGTATCCTGGATTAGATACTGAAATCCGTGCTTTTTGGATAAAGGAAGCTCCGAAGTGGAGACCTAGCATCTGGTCCCATCAAATTCTACTCCAGAAAATATATTCACACAAATGAATTAATATTCTCATTTCCCTTTCCTATTCCCATTCCATATAAGATTTAAAAAAAAATCCAAAATCACTAGAAAATGGTGAAAATAGATGCATGAGTACAAGGAATTTTTAAATGTTTTAATGTAAAATTTTAAACTTTTACATATATACTCTCATGTACATTATCCTCAGGTACAAAAATTTGATCCTGTGATCAGTTCAGTTCAGTTGCTCAGTAGTGTCTGACTCTGCAGACTGGGCTTCTCTGTCCATCATCAGCTGCTGGAGCCTACTCAAACTAATGTCGATCACATCGCTGACGACATCCAACCGTCTCATCCTCTGTCGTCCTGTTCTCCTCCCACCCTCAATCATTTGCAGCATCAAAGTCTTTTCCGATGAGTCGGTTCTTCGCATCAGGTGGCCAAATGATTGGAGTTTTAACTTCAGCATCAGTCCCTCCAATGAATATTATGGACTGATTATCTTTAGGATGGACTGGTTGGATCTCCTTGAGTGCAGGGACTCTCAAATGTCTTCTCCAACACCACAGTTCAAAAGCATCAATTCTTCAGTGCTCAGCTTTCTTTCAAGTCCAACTCTCACATCCATGCATGACTACTGGAAAAACCATAGCTTGAATTGGATGGACCTTTGTTGGTAATGTCTCTGCTTTTTAATATGCTGTCTAGGTGGATCAAGGAACAACAGACTGCTTCCAAATACAGAAAGGAGTACGGCAAGGCTGTATATTGTCACCCCGATTATTTAACTTATATGGAGAGTACATCGTGAGAAACGCTGGGCCAGAAATGAAGAAATGAAGCACAAGCTGGAATCAAGACTGCCAGGAGAAATATTAATAAGCTCAGATATGCAGATGACACAACACTTATTGCAGAAAACTAAAGAGCTAAACTAAAGAAGAACTAAAGAGCCTCTTGATGAAAGTGAAAGAGGAGAGTGAAAATGCTGGCTTAAAACTCAACATTCAGAAAACTAAAATCATGACATCTGGTCCCATCACGTCATGGCAAATAGATGGAGAAACAATGGAAACAGTGACAAACTTTATTTTGTTGGGCTCCAAAATCACTGCAAATGGTGACTGTAGCCATGAAATTAAAAGATGCTTGCCCCTTGGAAGAAAAGCTATGACCATCCGAGACAGCATATTAAAAAGCAGAGACATTACTTTGTCAACAAAGGTCCATCTGGTTGAAGCTATGGTTTTTCCGGTAGCCATGTATGGATGTGAGAGTTGGACTTGAAAGAAAGCTGAGCACAGAAGAATTGATGCTTTTGAACTGTGGTGTTGTACAAGACACTTGAGAGTCCTGTCGACAGCAAGGAGATCCAACCAGTCCATCCTAAAGATAATCAGTCCTGAATATTCATTGGAAGGATTGTTGCTGAAGCTGAAACTCCAATACTTTGGCCAAGTGATGTGAAGAACTGACTCACTGGAAAAGACCCTGATGCTATGAAAGATTGAAGGTTGGAGGAGAAGGGGACAACAGAGGATGGGATGGTTGGAGGGCATCAGCAACTCAATGGACATGAGTCTGAGTAAATTCCGGGAGTTGGTGATGAACAGGGAGGACTAGCGAGCTGCAGTCCATGGGGACGCAATGAGTCGGACACGATTGAGTGACTGAACTGAACTGATGTTGGTCATAGCTTTTCTTTCAAGGAGCAAGTGTCTTTAAATTCCATGGCTGCAGTCACAATCTGCAGTGATTTTGGAGCCCCCCAAAATAAAGTCTTTCATTGTTTTCACTGTTTCCCCACCTATTTGCCATGACGTGATGGGACCAGATGGCATGATCTTCGTTTTCTGATGTTGAGCATTAAGCCAACTTTTTCACTCTCCTCTTTCACTTTCATCAAGAGGCTCTTCAGTTCTTCTTCGCTTTCTGCCATAAGGGTGGTGTCACCTGAGTATCTGAGGTTTTTGGTATTTCTCCCCTAATTCTTGATTCCAGCTTGTGCTTCATCCAGCCCAGCATTTAGTATGATGTCCTCTGCATTAAAATTAAATAAGTAGGGTGACAATATACACTTTTGATGTACTCCTTTCCCAATTTGGAACCAGTCTGTTGTTCCATGGCTACTTCTAACCGTTGCTTCTTCACCTGCATACTGATTTCTCAGGAGGCAGGTCAGGTGGTCTGGTATTCCCATCTCTTTCAGAATTTTCCACAGTTATGGTGTGATCCACACAGTCAAAGGCTTTGGCATAGTCAATAAAGCAAAAGTAGATGCTTTTCTGGAACTCTCTTGCATTTTCCATGATCCAGTGGATGTTGGCAATTTGATCTCTGGTTCTTCTGCCGTTTCTAAATCTAGCTTGAACATCTGGAAGTTTACGATTCATGTACTGCTGAAGCCTGGCTTGGAGAATCTTGAGCATTACTTTGCTAGCATGTGAAATGAGTGCAATTGTGCAGTAGTTTGACCATTTTTGCCTTTCTTTGGGATTGGAATGAAAACTGACATTTTTCAGTCCTGTAGCCTCTGCTGAGATTTCCAGATGTGCTGGCATATTGAGTGCAGCACTTTCACAGCATCATCTGTCAGGATTTGAAACAGCTCATCTGGAATTCCACCAACCACTAGCTTTGTTCAGAATGATGCTTCCTAAGGCCCACTTGACTTCACATTCCAGGATGTCTGGCTCTAGATGAGTGAGCACACCATTGTGATTATCTGGGTCATGAAGATCTTTTTTTGTATTTTTCTTCTGTGTATTCTTGCCACCTCCTCTGAATATCTTCTGCTCCTGTTAGGTCCGTACCATTTCTGTCCTTTATTGTTCCCATCTTTGCATGAAATGTTCTCTTGATATCTCTAATTTTCTTTAAAATATCTCTAGTCTTTCCCATTCTATTTTTTCCCTCTATTTCTTTGCATTGATCTCTGAGGAAGGCTTTATCATCTTTCCTTGCTATTCTTTGGAATTCTGCATTCAAATGGGTTTATCTTTTCTTTTCTCCTTTGCCTGTTGCTTCTCTTCTTTTCGCAGATATTTGTAAGGTCTCCTCAGACAACCATTTTGCCTTTTTGCATTTCTTTTCCTTGGGATGGTCTTGATCACTGCCTCTTGTACAATGTCATGAACCTCCATCCATAGTTCTTCAGGCACTGTCTATCAGATCTAATCCCTTGAATCTATTTGTAACTTCCACAGTATAATCGTAAGGGATTTGAATTAGGTCATACCTGAATGGTGTAGTGGTTTTCCCTACTTTTTTCAATTTAAGTCTGCTTTTGGCAATAACGAGTTCAAGATCTGAGCCACAGTCAGCTCCCAATCTTATTTTTGGTGACTGTATAGAGTTTCTCCATTTTTGGCTGCAAAGAATATAATCAAAATAATTTCAGGATTAACCATCTGGTGATGTCCTTGTGTAGAGTCGTCTCCTGTGTTGCTAGAAGAGTTTTCTATGATCAGGGCTTTCTCGTCACACAACTCTGTTAGTTCGAGAAAGTCTTGTAGGTCTTCATAGAACTGTTCAACTTTAACTTGTTCAGCATTACTGATTGGGGCATAGTCTTGGATTACTGTGATATTGAATGGTTTGCCTTGGAAATGAACAGAGATCGTTCTGTCATTTTTGAGACTGCATCCAAGTACTGCATTCAGGACTCTTTTGGTTGACTATGAAGGTACTCCATTTCTTCTAAGGGATTCTTGCCCACAGTAGTAGATATAACGGTCATCTGAGTTAAATTCCCTCATTCCAGTCAATTTTAGTTCATTGATTCCTAAAATGTCAGTGTTCACTCTTGCCATCTCCTGTTTGATCACCTCCAATTTGCCTTGATTCATGGATCTAACATTCTAGGTTCCTATGCAATATTGCTCTTTATAGCATCAGACTTTACTTCCATCACTTGTCACATCCACAACTGGGTCTTATTTTTGCTTTGGCTCCATCTCTTCATTCTTTCTAGAGTTATTTCTCCACTGAACTCCAGAAGCATATTGGGCACCTACCGACCTAGGGAATTCATCTTTCAGTGTCCTACCTTTTTAATTGTTCATACTGTTCATGGGGTTCTCACGGCAAAAATACTTAAGTGGTTTGCCATTCCCTTCTCCAGTGGACCAACAATTGTCAGAACTCTCCACCATGACCCATCCATCTTGGGTGGCCCTACATGGCATGGCTCATAGTTTCATACAGCTAGACAAGGCTGTGGCCCATGTGATCAGTTTGGTTAGCTTTCTGTGATTGTGGTTTTCTGTGATTCTCTTGGCCCTATGATGGGTAGGGATAAGAGGCTTATGGAAGCTTCCTGATGGGAGAGACTGACTGAGGGTCAAACAGGGACTTGTGTTGATGGGAGGTCCATCTTCAGTAAATCTTTAATTAAATTTTCTGTTGACGGGTAGGGCTGTGTTCCCTCCCTGTTGCTTGACCTGGGGCCAAACTCGCATGGAGGTAATGAAGATAATGATAACCTAGTGTAAGTAGAAGACAGGTCAAAATGTCCCATGCACACACTGCTAGACTCAGTGCCTCCAGCCCGGAAGCAGGCCACTGCCAACCGTCACTTCTGCCAGAGACTCCTGGACACTCATGGGCATGTCTGCCCCTGTGACAGTCACAGTGTTTTCTTTTCCATATCAGTCATGACTGATATGCTTAATTAGTTATATGTTTATTCCTACTAGACTATGAGTTCTTCAGGACAGGATCTGAGTTGTAGTCAAATTGTATGGCAAGTTGTGCATACTGCACAATGTCATTGGGACATGGCTATTGACTGAATTAGATTAAACTGAATTAAGTTAATACTGGTAAGTGTCACAGCAAGGAGATCCAACCAGTACATCCTAAAGGAAATCAGTCCTGAATATTCACTGGAAGGACTGATGCTGAAGCTGAACCTCCAATACTTTGGCCACCTGATGCCAAAAACTGACTCATTTGAAAAGCCCCGGATGCTGGGAAAGACTGAAGGTGGGAGGAGAAGGGGACAGAGCATGAGATGGTTGGAGGGCATCACTGACTCAATGGACATGAGTTTGAGTGAACTCCAGGAATTGCTGATGGACAGGGAGACCTGGCGTGCTGCAGTCCATGGGGTCACAAAGAGTCAGACACAACTAGCAACTGAACCGAACTGAACCAGTCAGCAAGGACTGGAGGCTTGTATAAGGCAAAACATACTGGCTGGTCCTATGTCTAGATATTCTGTTAAAAAAAAAAAAAAAGAGAGAGAAGAAGAAAAAGGTAGGTTATGTAGTTTTGATTTCAAACTGATACTAGATTTTTCTAAGCTTATTAATGAACAGTTAATTGATTCCACAATTCCCTTCAACCTCAAAGGGAACTGGCTATCTATCATGTAGTCATCTTCAACATTCCAGTAGTCTTTCCTACAGCATAAAATATCCTAGCCCTAGAGAGACCATTTATGAATGTACTTTATGGGGAAAGCACATCTATCTTGCAAATCAATGTTACAGGTGCTGTAGTTAGAGAGTCATTGACCTCCAAAGTATCCGCAGAGTGCTTGACTCTTGGCAACCCTTTTCTTAGTGTCACAGACTGTGGTGCACTAAAAGAAAATAAAAATCACAATTGCAAGGCTAAGGCACAATCAGACAAACAAGAATGCTTTGCTAGTAATCAACATAACTAAATAAGGACTCTTAACAGAAGAATTAAGAAGAAATCTTGTGAGGCACATGAAGTGGTCTGTGTCACGATTAAGAGGTGTTCAATGCTGGATCCCTGTATCAGGAAAGAGGGTTTAAATTAGGCTTTTTGTGTACTGATGTTGGGGGCCTCATCCCTGTGGTTGGTGCTGTGAGTAATGTGCTAGAAACAGTCTGGAGGGACCTGAGCACACCAGGTGCAATGTAGGTGAGAATAAAGATAAAGAAACTAGAAATGATGCAGAAATGCTGTCAATGTAATGGCTAAAACCTCAAAAGACAGGAGCCACTAGACCTATCTAAAGACACAAAGAGAGACTTTCCTCTGGCATGCATTGCCCCAAAGAAAATAATGCTATGGAGTAGACACAATTCATCCATAATCCCTAGGGATCAGAAGCATCAGTATACTAATCCTTAGGTCATAGGAAAGTTATGCAATTCTTGTCACTCTGCTTTTCCTTAATCCTCCAACACACACACACACAGACACACAGAGTTTGTCTCAGGGTTAGTTTCATGTTACAAGTTAAGATACATCCATATTTGAATTGTAATCCCCTTGGTTAAGATTATTCACCAATTCAACTAATATCTACAGCAAATTCTTAAAAATCTGAACAATCTACCATCCACTGAGTAGATGTCATACATTCAGATCTTGTAAATTGTTTACCCAATTTCTTAGGATAGAACAAAGTTCTTCCTTTTGTAAACAAGTCATTTACAAGAAATAAAGGTATGACTCAGAATTATTTTCTTAAGCACATATAGCGCAGTTTGTCTCAAAATCATGGTAGTATTGACAGCATCAAATGATCTACATTTCTATCAGTAAATGAAAACATTATACCTGGGAGTGGCTATGTTTCTTTCTTTTCAGAATCATGTTTAAATTTTTAGATTCTAATAATGAATGCACCTAATTTTAAATCACCTATTTCCTAAAAGTTCATTACACATACAGTTGCTCCCTTCACTTTTTCTGTACTCAACTTCTTCTCCATAAGGTCTAAATCCTTTGGGCTGTTTCTTACATTTATCACAATATTATAAAATAACTGATTGGCATTACTACTTTTTGATTATCAATTTCAGATATCATCAGTTTAATTTTGTTACAGGAGTTAAGCTCACCCTGTCCCCAGTCAAATATACATATTAGCATGTAGATATATAGACAGACACAGTTACACACACACCTTCTCAGTCTCCCAATGTCATTTAATATTTTTCATGGCAAATCAGGGTTGCATTATTTAATATGCCTTTGTAGTATATATTATGATCGAATTTTTTCTCCTACATTTTGCCATGGAGTTAATAATTGCCTCTTTCTTCCTATTTTCTCAGCTTCATTTAGAGTCATTATTACATTTTGTAAATATTTCAACTGACCTTTCAAATGCCTATTGGTAAATTTTTAGGTTAACTAAACCAGATTTTTGTTTTTAATTGAGCATGATTGTTTTTTAAGAAGACCTCGTCTCTGCAGCAATCCAGCCCACTGCTCCAGTCCGCACCGGCTGCTGACCGGTGCTCCTGCATAACAGTCAGAGTCAAACTCCATAGCACTATTGCTATGGATACACCCTTTGTCAGATTTCAAGTCCTTCCTGTATTTTGTTTACTTCCTTGTTTTGCAGAAACATATCCTATAGTAGCTTCCTAGGGGGAGAATCAAGAATAATTAGTTTTAAGAACCTGTATACTTTAACAAGAATTTATTTTCACGTCGCAGTCTATGGATAGTTTGCCTGAGTATGAATCCTGAATTGAAAATACTTTCCCTCAGAATTTAAAGACATCATTTCTTTATTTTATAACAGCCAACATTGCCATTAAGAAATCTACAGCTGCTGAATTCTATTTTATTTCATTATTTTTTGATAATTATTGTTTCCTCCCATCAGAAGCTTCTAGTATTCTTTTTCTCTGTCCTTAGATTTTCTGATAGATGTAAGTATTTTTCGAACACCTGATGCATTTGTCTGGCAAATGTATTTCTAACACAAATGTTTCCAATATGAAGATGTATGCTCTTAAGCTCTGGAAATACTATTTCTTTGATAAATTTTTTCCCTTTTGTATTTTCTGTAGACCTTTTTCTATCTCCTTGAGGTATAACTCCTGGAATAATCTTTTATTTTCTCATGTATATTATTCTTTTTATCTTTTTATTTAATTTTCAAGGTTTTTGTGCTTTATCTTTTAATCCTTCTATTGAAAATTTTACTTATTTTAAAAATTCCCCAATCTCTTCCTGTTTTCTGAATATTCTTTCATTGTAGTTTGGTCTTATATTATAGCTGTAGCTTGTCTCATGTTTTGGAAGAAACTAAATATACATGTTTTAGAAATTTAGTTCTATTGCCTGTATTGTGTCTGCTTATCATAGGTTTTAAAAATTCAGTTTGTTTCTTTCCTCCTTGATATTGCCTTTCCTCTTAGAGGACCTGTACCACAGATCTCTCTTAGATATAAATTTAGTACTTTTCTCACTTTCATGTTTGAATGATATAAATGTCTTAGCTGATGGAAGGAAGGAAAAAAAACAGAGCATTAGGAAGGAGCAGTTTAGAGAAAAGTTTGTGTTGTTGACTTGTGTGTTTGCAAGAGTTTTTAAACTTTCCTCTTTTATTTAGCTATTATTTCTTCACATTCATAAACATGAAATTCACTTATGGTTTAAAAGGCAAATATATATTGTTATCGAAATTCAGTTGAAATGAGAAAAAATTTAAAAATCTAAAACTAATTTTAAGACTCAGTTCAGTTCAGTTCCTCAGTCGTGTCCGACTCTTTGCGACCCCATGAATCGCAGCACGCCAGGCCTCCCTGTCCATCACCATCTCCCGGAGTCCACTCAGACTCATGTCCATCGAGTCAGTGATGCCATCCAGCCATCTCATCCTCTGTCGTCCCCTTCTCCTCCTGCCCCCAATCCCTCCCAGCATCAGTTTTTTCCAATGAGTCAACTCTTTGCATGAGGTGGCCAAAATACTGGAGTTTCAGGTTTAGCATCATTCCTCCAAAGAAATCCCAGGGCTGATCGCCTTCAGAATGGACTGGTTGGATCTCCTGGCAGTCCAAGGGACTCTCGAGAGTCTTCTCCAACACCACAGTTCAAAAGCATCAATTCTTTGGCGCTCAGCTTTCTTCAGAGTCCATAGACTAACCAATGCTAAAACAAATCAAAACATAAAGAAATTCACAATAGCTGTGTGATCTTCCAATTCCTTTGGGGGGATTTTAATTTAAAACATTTTATACCCCTGCCATTTTAGTTCAATTCCAAGTCAATATATTTTTCAGTCAAAACACATAATTGGAATGAGAATGAGAAGGTATAACAAAGGAACATCATCAACCTTAAAATGAGAATTGAATTGATGGAGTGTGGTCGTATCTTTCCACATGTGTTGGTCTCAAGGTTAATAGGAAAAAGGCTGCCCAGCGTGCTGACTCCACCTCATATTTGAGAAGCCACCTAGCAATAAATGGGAGGATTCCATCGTACCACAATTTTATTTACTTCAAACTCACGCCCTTGTAGCAAATTCTGTTTTCAAAAGAGACGTTGCCATGACACCAGGCAGTGTAGAGCTGAGAACTCTACCATTTCTGACAGCCTGCCACAGTGACCCTACTCAGAGCAGGGCCTCAGCAATGCTCTTGGTAAAGAGCAGTTAAAGAACTGTGCCCAGTAATTACTTTTCAAAACATAGAGATAGCAATTTAAACTGCTCTAAAGTGCATAAACACACTGAAATGAAGGTGAGGACAGAAAAAAGTCCATTCCTCTAGTAATTCCTCTGTCTCTCATTTTCACTTGTACTCAATCTCTTTCTTCTCTTCTTCTGTTATTTTATACCTCCATCTCTTCTTCCTCTTTTCTGCCTTTTTGTTTAGTGTTTCTTCTTGTTTTCTGTTTATATATCTCCTGTCATCTTTTTCCTTTTTATCTTAATTGATCTCCCTTTCACTTTTACTCTGTAACTGCCGTAACATGAGTACATTGAGTGAAATGTATTTGTGGGTTGCATCTTTGCAAGCATTATACTCACTGAATACAGGCTAATACTTTACTAAAAATTTTGTAATTTAAACTTCTTCCCTCATCTCTTTAAAATAGTCTTAACTCATTTAATTATTGATACTTTAAAACATCCACACAATACTTAGTTGATTTAATTTAATATATTAGCAGTTAAGCAGAATAACTACTTTTCACTTCTTATTTATAGTAATAAAGAACGTTAAGAAATAGAGAGTTCCCAAGATGGCAGAGTAGGAAGACTCTGAGCTCACCTCCTTTTATGGGCATGCCAAAATTAAAACTATTTACAGAAGATTATTTATGAAAAAGACCAGGACCTACCAGAACAGATCTTTACAATTAAAAGCATAAAGGAGGAGCCACAGTGAGGTAGGCAGGAAGAGAGGAGCAGTGGTATGGCCAAGACCCAACCCCCAGGTGGGCGACCCATAAACAGATCACAGTTGCAGAGCTTCTCCCCACAAGGAGAGAAGTTGTCTTGAGGCCCTCAGTGCCGAACAAATTCTTAGAAATGTACATACTCCCAAGTCTGAGTCAGGAAGAAATACAAAATATGAACAGGCTAATTGCCAGTAATGAAACTGAATAGATAATTGTAAAACTCCCCCCAAAACAAAACTACCAAACAGAGAAAAGTTGCCATCTATCCTTTTCAAGTAGACTCAAATACTGTTAGCCCACAGGCCATACTTTGAGCAACAAGTGTGTAGGAACTATAGCAATAGGTATGTATAAGCCAGGGTCGGTTCCCAAGGAATTTAGATAGCAATCAGCAGGAAATTATCGCGTAGGTCTACAAATCATTTTGGATTTTTCCTACAGAGGTCTTGATCTTCATCTGGAAAATGTAGATACCCAGAGTCTCTGTCCTGATTTAAGTACGATGAACCAGAGAAAACAGGCTTTATGTAGTATATCCTCAACCACCATAAATGTTGTTGATAAGATCAGCAAGAGTCAGAATTGGTTTTTTTGTTTGTTTTCTTTTTATTCATCTATATATGCGCAGTCTCTGAAACAGAACCTTCCTTTCATAAGAGTTCAATAAGTGTTTGTTGAATTAGGTTGAAAGTAAATGAAATCTTTCTGGTCTTATTTTCTAGTTCACCTTAAATTATTAAGAATTCTAGTGACATATGGTCTGATTCTCAAAGAGTGTATTTGCTGGAATCATGCTTTCAGATTCTTGCTGTTCATACAGATAAGAAATGTCTCAATATTTTTACTAACTTGAATTCAGCAGCTTATTCTTACTGGTTTTCTGACATCAGAAATGCCTAACTTTACTACTTTTCAAAATCATAACATGGATAAATCTAAAGAGCTTTTCTATTTAGTATCTCTTGATCATAAAATTCTTGTTGGAAAGATTATTTATTAACAATCCAACAGCAGTCGGTAAACACATTAAAACTTAATAAAAGGTATAATTAAACAATATTTTAATGATGCTAGTATCTCCTTAGAATTTTTAATATGATAGAAAACTCAGTGCCCTGAGTTTATCATGGAAGCCTAGATAAAAGCCTGTCTCATTCTTCAGCAGTGTAGACCCTCTGTAAAATAAGAAACAAATATTATATATATATGTATATATATTGGTCAGGCCCCCAGTGCCTGACACAGAACTCTTGAACTTGGAGATAGAGACACAAAGCTCTTGAGACTTTTGTTAATTTACTGAGTGATGGGACCATCTGACACAGAGCTCTTAAGTTCTTTGTGATTTCCTAGGTGATAGGAATATCTTTCTGTTCTAATGAGATTGCTCTTGGGTGGAGGATGGTCACCAGAAAGATCAAGCTGTGAGCAGAAGCCTGGGACTTGTGGTCCCATCTCCTATTCTCCAGGAGGGGGAACAGGTTGAAAGTGCAGTTTGTGATCATGCTAACATGATGAAGCCTCCAGAAAAACCCTATAAGTACTGGGTTCAGAGTATTTCCCCATTAGTAAACACATCTACGTGCCTGGAGGAGAGTGCATTTTAATTATAAAAGGTAGACTCTTACACTCAAGATCTTTCCAGACCTCATCCTATGTATCTCTTCATCCAGCTTTTCATTTGTATCCTTTATAACATATAAAATAAGTGAACTGTTTTCCTGAGCTCTATGAGCTGCTCTATCAAATTACTGAAACCAGGGATGGTACTGTGGGAACCTCCAATTTGCAGCCAAGTCGGTGAGAAATTTTAGGTAACCTGAAGACCTACTACTAGTGATTAGTATCTGAAGTTAGGGGTTGAGGGAGGGGCAGTCTTATAGGACTGAACCCTTAACCAGTAGGCTCTATGCTACCTCTGGTTAGTGTCAGAATTGAATAAAGGATATCAAGTTGGGAGAATCAGCGTGGGAAAAATCCCAGACATCTGGTGTCAGAAATGTTATGAACGGTAATTAAGGAAAAACACAGCAAGTTGGCCTCTGTTGCTGTTGATGCTATTTAGTCCCTAAGTCATACTGAATTGTTTCGTGACCCCACCAGGTTCCTCTGTCCATGGGATATTTCCGGCAAGAATTCTGGATTGGGTTGTCATTTGCTTCTCCAGGAGACCTTCCCAACCCAGGGACTGAACCCTCAGCTCCTGCCATGTCTCCTGCATTACAGATGGATTCTTCACCACTGAGCCACCAAGGAAGCACTCAGTTCAGTTCAGCCGCTCAGTCGTGTCCTACTCTTTGCGACCCCATGAATCCCAGCATGCCAGGCCTCCCTGTCCATCACCATCTCCCGGAGTTCACTCAGACTCACGTCCATTGAGTCAGTGATGCCATCCAGCCATCTCATCCTCTGTCGTCCCCTTCTCCTCCTGCCCTCAATCCCTCCCAGCATCAGAGTCTTTTCCAATGAGTCAGCTCTTCGCATGAGGTGACCAAAGTACTGGACTTTCAGCTTTAGCATCATTCCCTCCAAAGAACACCCAGGGCTGATCTCCCTCAGAATGGACTGGTTGGATCTCCTTGCAGCCCAAGGGACTTTCAAGCAAGCACTAAACACCCACATATCAAGTGGAAATTACAACTCACTTGAGACTTGAGCTGAAATCACAAAAGTCATTCTAAAAGTCAACAGATTCATAAATGTAAAGAGTATACCAAACTCAGGGGTTGGCACAAGAGTCAGAGATTTTATTTTAAGCTTGAAAAGCACTTTAACATTGGTTATCCTGTTTGAATTACCCCGTGCATTGGAGAAGGAAATGGCAACCCACTCCAGTGTTCTTGCCTAGAGAATCCCAGGGACGGGGGAACCTGGTGGGCTGCCGTCTATGCGGTCGCACAGAGGTGGACACGACTGAAGTGACTTAGCAGCGGCAGCAAGAGCATTTTCTAGTGGCAGTGTAAGGGAAGGAACAATATGAACAACGCTCTTTATTTGTGAATATACACATACAAGCATACCTCATTTGATTGTGCTTAGTTTATCAAGCTTCACATACATTGTGGTTTTTACATATTGAAGGTTTGTGGCAACCCTGCGTTGTCAAATGATGGTTAGCATTTTTTAGCAATAAAGTATTTTCTATTGAGGTAGGTACTTTTTTAGACATAATCCTATTGCACACTAGACTACAGTATAGTGTAAGCATAACTTTTCTGTGCATTCAAGACACCAAAAGAATTCATGTGACTCACTTTATCATATTCGCTTTACTGCAATGGTCTAAAACTGAACCTCCAGAATCTCTGAGGTGTGCCTACATATAAATACAATGAAGCCCTACGAGCCTAAGTCTAAGGGCAGGGGACTTCTCTTGGAGAAATATGTTATTTTAGTGTTTTTGAAACATGTGAGCAATGTCTTGGAATTATTTTTCCCACCATCATTATTTTATTTTTTAATAGTTTTAATGTGTGCCCAGATTTCTAAAGTCACTAAACAAACAATACATTCTAAAAAGAAATGGCCCTGAGACAAAAATTGCTGGCCAGTTTCTTTCCTATCATTGATATCTATTGACACTTAACATAATATGCCAATGGTTGTGCTATCAATGTCATTTCAAATGTGTATCCTTACATTCTCAAACACAGACATGAGTAGACATTTTATTCATACAAACGGAATCTTTTTAACTACTTTTAAACTTGAAATCATAGTACTTATCATAGTGAGAAATCTACAACTTAATTAATTACAACACAATTTGTCTAAAACCTTTTTTGAGAAAACTCAATTTTTGAAATGTGAGTGTGAGAATCATATAAATCAAGCTCCCCTCTCCTGTAGAATTTTGGCCTGGAGTTTTTAATAATTATTTCAGGAACTATGTTAAGTGAAAAATTATAAACACATTTCACAGAACTTCTTATATATATGGCATTATAGTATATCCAACCAAGAAAACAATTCTGCAACAATAAGCAATAGTCTTATGACTTGAGATATGCTTACTGATCATTTCTGATCAAGTATGTAATATCTAGTATTTTGATAACAAGAATGGTATGAGACCATCTCTATTTCTTACAATGGAAAATAAAACAAGTTATTATGCATGCCTCCTTCTTATTTCTGTATAATGCTTCCCCTGCATGCATTGTGGAGCCAAAACCTGACATGAAAGTTTATGACAGAGTGACACTGGAAAAATGTATTTTTTATTTGAGACAATTTTGCAATAAAAGCACATTTCAGTCCCTTAAAATAACAGTCAACAAGATTTACTGTATCAAATGTAAGTTTCACACCTCAGTCAGTGGTTAAGATTTCAAACAAACCCCAGCCGCTAAGCTGAAATTGGGTTTTAAAACCTTTAAGTTAGTTTGTTCCCAGATGAACATTTTTTTTTTTTAACATGAAAAATCACACTTATCATGCAGCTTGCAAATTCTCTGGTTTCCATTTATCCATTTTATTATCTTTTTATTATTGACAGAGACAGGAGCCAAGTCAGAGCTACATTAATCCAGAAACCAAAAGTAAGTAGACAATATTGTGAATATTAATGCAAGGTGGCAGCTCTTATTTTTCACCATCCCATCCTATTTTTCCTTGGAACCAATTTGTACAAAACGTATTTAAAAATCAGAAAGTTAAAGACAACCAATTTCCAACTCATTGACCTACAAATTTGTCTTTGATTGCAGTGCACTTCTGTTGTAGCAGGGAGATTAGGAGTGGGTGCAGATCCCTTGGGGAGGGTACAATCACATGCTGACAATGCACCTGAGCTGCTTAATGTCCAGGGTAGGAACTGGAGGACATCTAGCCAGTTTATGAGTCCCCAGAGAGGGGGCAATGGATATCCATAACCGTAACACCTCACTCTGTGGGGAGCCTGTCTAGTTCTTGGCAAGAATTTTAAGCTTAATTTTTCCTGGATAGCTTTCCCCTCTCTCTTTTTCCTTCACTCTCTTGTTGTCTAAGTAAATAAAAGTAGACCTAAAAGTACATTCACACACACAGAGAGAGAGAGAGAAAAGAAAATTAAATGAAGAAAATCTCAACAGATTCGACCCTAGATTTGTTTTAGCTATTATGAACACTCAGACTTAGCACCCACTTGCTTTGCAAGTTTATCCCTAATAATGACCAATATTTGTGTACTGCCCTTAGGGTTACCAAAGTGAAAGTGAAGTCGCTCAGTCGTGTCTGACTGTAGCCTATCAGGCTCCTCCATCCATGGGATTTTCCAGGCAAGAGTGCTGGAGTGGATTGCCATTTCCTTCTCCAAGGGATCTTCCCGACCCAGGAATCGAACCCGGGTCTCCCGCATTGCAGGCAGACGCTTTACGCTTTACCGTCTGAGCCTTCGCAAATGTAACATCTACACATTAAAAATTTTTGCAGCAGGAATATAACTCCATCATACATATTGCAAATTTTAGTCTTGAAGATAGTTTTTTGAAATAAAGTCCCTGAGATAGAAATTAAATCTACTTTTCCAGAATTCAAAGTCCAATGATCTTTTCTCTATACTAAGTTGATATTTTCAACTTTGAAATGTTTATTAATTTGTGTGTAATTTATATAAAAAAATAAATTAACATTAGACTTCCTACATTTAGCATATTTGAAAAGGTAGACCTATACAGTATCCAAGTAATAAAAATACTAAAACACACAGTGTAATCCAGATAGAAGATGGATGCCAAGTGTCCTCTACTTGTTTCCTTTCCTTTAAGAATAAGTCCAGTGAAATGTGAAGGACTGCAAAATAGGGGAAGCATGAAACACTGTGCCCTTTGGTTTTGTCATTTGTGTGCTCTTTTGGGAAAATGTGGGACTCACTGAGTATGATTATTTCTAATAAGCCCAAAATGAAAACTACCCAGGAGTAGTAGAATGGATTAATAGATTGTGATTTACACACACAAGAAAATAACACACAGCAATGAAAAAGAATCATCTTCACTTCACCCAACAGTGAGACTTTCTTAAATACACTAAGTAGCAAAAAAAAAAAAAAAAGAACCAGACACAAAAGAATACATACTATATTATCAAATTTATATAAGATGCAATGCAGCCAAGCCAGTCTATAGGTTAAAAGAGGCTAGGAACAGTCCACTGTTGAAAGGAATTAGTATAGGGAGTACGGAGGACTCTGTCTTTATCTGCATGATGGGCACATGGTTGCGGTTTATTTGTCACCATCTTTAAAGTGAAACATTTATGATATTTGTACTTTCCTCTACACAGAATATACTTCAATAAAACTTGCAAAGGAAGAACATGGCTGGACCTTAAGACTGCATCTGTACCACCATGGATATCTTGGTGTAACTAACTGTAGGCTTTTTCAGGCAGAAGAACATTGGAAAAGTGTGGGCTTTGGATCCATTTGCCTGAGTTACAAATCTCCACTGCACTGTGACACTCAGCTAGCAATGTGTTCTAAGGGAAGTTTCCTAAACCTTGGTTTCTCCAGTAACTTTTTTATGGATTTGTGCCCCTCAACTACTCAGTAGGGACAAATAGCATAAATAGGAAAAAAACATAAATGCAAACCATATAAACTGAGAGACTGCAAACAAATTGATGGTATCATTTTTCCTTAGCCCTTAAATATCTTTGAGTTAGTGCTATCATTTGCAAAAAAAAAAAAAATCAAATTCTGTATTAGGAAAGTTTGGTAATAATTCAATATGGCCAGCCACTCTCCATAGTTTAGTGGCTTCACACAACAGATATTATTTCTGACACTTGAATGTCCAGTTGGGGTTTTCTCATTTAATGGCCTTCAGGAATCCTGTCCCTGGCTCAGTCTTTGGGATCCACTCTCTTTTTATTTGAATAAAAGACACCTTAGGAAAGGTACATCTATTCTTAACTGCTTTGTCCCTGAAGATGTATGTGTTTTTCTCATTTACATTCATTTTGGAGGGAAGTAGCCACACAGCCCCATCTCTCTGCACACACTCTCAGGAAAGTATGACTTATCATTAGTCCATTAGCCACATCCGCCACATTGTCCTTATATTCTCCTACACAAAGTACAGATAATTTCTGAGGCTCTATCAGCTAGGCATTTCACAACAAAGTCATAGAAACGCCAGGATCATTTAATCTACAAACGCATGTGACTTCCTGAAATATATATTCCAACTTGTTGACTTTAAACTCAAGCTAAATACCAACGGATCTACTCGCACTTCTGAGACACAGCTTACATTCATTCACAAATGTTAGTTAGCCTAAGTCTCAACACCAAGGTGTCAGGTCATACCAATCTGAATTGAACACACTTTACTTTTTTGATTTTTAAGGTGAGCGATATCTTGGTGTTGTAGAAAGTACCCAGCACTGGTAACTGGGGTCATGATCCACCTTCTAAATTTATAATCAAATGTTAATATAATCAAAACTAGAGGGAATTCTTATATAGGACTTTTAAAAAATCTTCATAAACTTAAACCCACTGTTAAATATTGTTCTCTAAAACTTTGGAAATGAAAGCTTTACTTTTACAACAGAAGGCTTATATAAGATACAGGACTTATTCCAAATCACAAACTTGGGACCAGAACTTGAGGCTCTATATTACCAGTCTAATATATACTTTACTTCTTAGCAAAGCAGGAAAATGTCAGAAGTAAAAATGTAACAATGTTTGCGTGTAGGATACGCTAATGATCAAGTTTAAGAAAAAATGTGATAAATCTGAAAAGACAGTTTTACTGCTGAAATTCTCCCTGCTCCTTGATAGTTGACCCAAGTAGTACCAGGAACTGCAGTTATATCAATAATACTCATAAATTGTATCTATTTCTCATTCTTCAATTTTTTTTGTACTTGCAGGCTTAGGATTGCAAAACATAAGGCAAAAGGTATCACTTTGAAGAGTTTTCATCATTAGAAACTTTTGGTCCCAGGAAGTGGTTATTTCATTTTAATAGTCCTGTTTCTATACATATATAGGTGCCTCATGCCTGAAATGAATTTTCAAGACTGTCTTTATGCTAAGTATCTGGCAATCCAAAAACTATTGCTTCTGAAAATATGTATAGACCAGGAATGAAGGGTTCCATTTTTACAATGAGATGCAGATTTCCCATTAAAAAGTAAAGCTTTCATTTCCAATGTTATAAAGGACAGTATTTGAGCTTTGAGGAGGCTATAGAAGTCCTATAAAAGAACTTTTTCTAGTCTATGTATTTACTGTTGATTATAAATTTGAACATTACTATTAGTGTCCAGCTTGTGACTGAATATTTGGGTCAAATAAATATTGCTAACTGGTACTTAATCATTTTCAGTAACACTATTTTCAATTAAACTCAATCTCACAAGTTTATATAATTTTACAACTTAATTATATAATTACCTCATACTATTTGTACAATTTCAGGGATCAATTATCAAAATGTGTTGATACTATTTTTTCACTTGTCTCTGTCTCAATAATAGTTTACTGGTTTCAGTGACCTTTCTTCCATAAAGCAAAAAAGGAGAAAAAAAATAAAAAAAAAACAGGAAAGACACACGAGAAAGTGTGGAGGTTATTTCAGGGCTGACGTAAGATATGAAGAATTGTTCTAATCTTTCCTCCAGCTTTTAACAGTGTTTCAAACTCTATCAAGTAAGAATAGAAGACTGTTATGCAATGAAGGGCATTGTGGGCCTGGGGTCTTCAATATTTCTCTAAGTTTGTAGATTTCATGGTTACAAGTAAGTACAAGTAGTTAATAAGCTCTATGCACCATCTTCACTAACCCTACATACCTATGAACCAGCAAAATGTCTAGTACGTAACACTTGATTAAAAATTAATGAAGTATGGTTAGCAGCAGTTCCTCTGCCTCTTGGCCAATCCTGACTTGTACATTCTTCTCTCAATATTATAGGTAAGCGAAATAGACAATCACCCTGAAACTTATTCAAATGGCTAAGAAAACGCCTGTCCCAAACTATACTGTCATCTGAAATTCCACTTTTGAGTTTCATTCATTTAGCTCAAAATGTTGGTCTTGTTAAAATGCAAAACAAATGTAGCAACAGAGAGTCAATAACACTTGAATCCCTTTTAAATTATTTAAACTTATGACAAATGAGTATCAGATTTATTTTTCCCTAGTGCAGTCTGGCCAGAGGAGGGAGTCATTCTGTGGTCATAGAAGAAGGATGAGAAAAACCCAAGTCAGTAAGATGAGTTTAGATGAGTCAGAACAAAGAAACTTATCTTACACTGTTGCCTATAGGTGAAATAATACTAAAAGCATAGATATTATCTGGTTAATACCAGTACTTGAACATAATGAAAGTGAGATCCACTGATGTGAACTAGTTAAACAGCTAATCATTGTCAGAGTCAAGGTTAGTTTTTAAGAGACTTGACTTTTAGTTTGGTGCTCCTTCTTTCAACTTTGATTACTTATTTATAAATGCTAATCCTACTTCAAAGTAACCTAAACCTTATAAAATATTTTGGAAATTCCAAAGAACCGTAAAAGGAGTATCAACAAATTTCTGCCTCTGTAATTTTGTATAGTATACATAAATAACTACTTAGGCTCCTTAAGAGTGATTTAATTTTCCAAACATGTAAACTATGATTAATTAAGTGTAAAGGTTTATGATTATGTAGTTGGAATATGGTTTAAAAATATTATCCATCATTTTCATCAATACTAAATCAGCTAATTGAAAGAATCATTGGGATCTACATCTATTTAAAAAAGGAAATTTTGTATTGCTACAAATATAAAGAAAATATCTTTCTTTCTAATTAAAAAATGTATTCAATAAGGAAATGACTGTTAAATAAAAAATTATTATACCATGTTCCATAGTCGAGTGCTGAGGTCAAGAGTCAAAATTAAGAATATCAGGCAATGTATTACAGTTCTCAAGAGAAATGGGACCAATAAGGCATAAACAAATATGTATATATGTGTTTATAACAATATATGTATACGTTTATATACAAACACATTCATTACAGTGAATTAGCTCCCAGGATTATAGAGATGCAGAAGTCTCAATATTTACAAGGTGGTAAGCAAGCTGAAGACTCAAGTCTAAGTCCACAATCCTGGGAATCAGGAAAGCCAATGATGTTGTTCCATTCTAAAAACTAGCAGGCTTCGAAGGTGGGATGATTTGGGAGAATGGCATTGAAACATGTATATTATCATATGTGAAACGAATTGCCAGTCCAGGTTTGATGCATGATACAGGGTGCTTGGGGCTGGTGCAGTGGGGTAACCCAGAGGGATGGGATGGGGAGGGAGGTGGGAAAAGGGTTCAGGATGGGGAACACGTGTACACTCATGGCGGATTCAAATCAATGTATGGCAAAATCAATACAATATTGTAAAGTAAAATAAACAATTAAAAAATAAATTAAATAAAAATTAAAAAAAAAAAAACTAGCAAGCTTGAGATCAGGAAGAGCTAATGTTTTAGTTTGAGTCTAAAGGTAGGAGCAAAGTCAGCGTCCCAGTTTAAAGGACACAAGTTGGCAGAATTCCCTCTTCACAGGGGAAGGTCAGCTTTTCTGTTTTATTTAGGCATTCAAATGATTAGATGAGGCCCACCCACACTATGGGTGGGCAATCTGACTCAATATGCAGATTTATATTTTAATCTCATCCAAAAACACTCGAGGAAATATTTAGTGTCTTAATCCACTTGGGCTGCTATAACAAAATCCTATAAATTGGACAACTTATAAATAACATAACTTTCTCACAGTTCTGAAAATTGTACATCAATTTTCATTTCATTGTACATCAGAGTGATAACATGGTTGGCTGCTGACTTTTTCTGGATTATAGACTTCTTACTGTATCCTCACATAGCAGGAAAAATAAGGGATCTCTGTGGGGCCTCTTTTATAAGAAAACTCATTCATAACAATTCATTTCATGACTCTTAAGTCACCTCCTTAGACCCCTAACTCTTAATACTATCATTCTTGGAGCATTAGAATTTCCACATATGAATTTTGGGGAGACAGACATTCAGAATACAGAACCAAGAATAATGTTTAACCAAATACCTGGGCACTCCATGGCCCAGTCAAGTTGACACATAAGATTAAGCATCACAGGAAGGTCACACTTCCAAGTATCTTTCTGCATCACATTTTAAAATAGAAATACAAGAATTTCTTGGGAAAAAGGTTGAAACAGTTCTACAGTTAGGATTAAGACATACATAGGCATATATGGTAACTGAATATTCTGGGATAGATGATAGAACCAGACTTTCAAGATGTTACATAGAGCTGCTAAGAAAGACATGTCCTAAAGGAAGACTAAGTCAAGCAACATCATTATCATCAGAGAGAAGTGGCTTACCGGTACAGATTAGTGACTATTTTACAAAATGGTCTGGATTCAGCCACCCTAGGATCTAGTCTCACAAAACAGAAGGACTAAATGTGAAACCAAAGCAGCTGTCCCGTGAAATCTGCTATTCCAGAGCTAGGCAACTTGGCTCTAGACATCTTTCACCAAGCACAACAGAAAGAAAAGAAGTAACTCTGAAGATGATCTCCAAGCCCGTAGAACTGAAAAGGTACTAGGTAACAGCAGAATTGGTGGGTACTAGAGAATGTGCGAGCCAAGACTGCTCTGTCATGAAAAGGGCAGCTGGTAGCTGCATGCATGCTAAGTCGTTTCCGTCATGTATGACTCTTTGCAGCCCCAAGGACTGTAACCTGTCAGGCTCCTCTGTCCATGGAATTCTCTAGGCAAAAATACTGGAGTGGGTTGCCATTTCCTCCTAAGGGGATCTTCCCAACCCAGGGATCAAACCTGTGCCTCTTATGTCTCCTGCTTTGGCAGGCAGGCCCTTTACCACTAGTGCCACCTGGGGAGCCCCCTGTGGCACCTGGTGTCTACATTCATCAGGGAGCACTGTAAGTGAGCCCTCTGTGATATCCTAAAACAGTGGGGGCAGCAGGAACATTTCTCAGAGTAGGGTGATTGATTCAAAACTTTATGTAGCCAAATAGTCTACTGATCAATCAGTGCTCCTGTTGTGTTTTACTGCTCCATACTCCGGAGGAGGCAATGGCACCCCGCTCCAATACTCTTGCCTAGAAAATCCCATGGATGGGGGAGCCTGGGAGGCTGCAGTCCATGGGGTCACGAACAGTCGGACACGACTGAGCGACTTCACTTTCACTTTTCACTTTCGTGCACTGGAGAAGGAAATGGCAACCCACTCCAGTGTTCTTGCCCGGAGAATCCCAGGGACTGGGGAGTCTGGTGGGCTGCCATCTCTGGGGCCGCACAGAGTCGGACACGACTGAAGTGACTTAGCAGCAGCAGCTCTATACTCACAAAAACAAAACTGAGCTTCCCTACAATACTCCAACCCTAATTCCCTTCTCTCCAGAGGCACAGTCAGCCCCACAGTTCTAGGTCTCAATCCTCCATATAACAAGGTGAATAGTAAATAGGATTCTCTTCACACTTCTTTCAAAGCAGACATACCCAGGACCACGGACCATGATGCTGACAGTTCTTACAATGGCCCTTTGTGTCTGGAGATTGAGGACACTCAAAGGCTTCCCTGGTAGCTCAGAGGGTAAAGAATCTGCCTGCAATGCAAGAGACCGGGTTCAATCCCGGCGTTCAGAAGATCCCCTGGAGAAGGGAATGGCTACCCACTCCAGTATTACTGCCTGAAGAATTCCCCTCTGAGAATCTGAGAAAGACAAATGATAGTGTACTATAGATAGCTCATATTCTCTTGCCAGAACCACTTATCTTTTTCAGGAATTTTGTGTTGTTAAATACAATCATCATTAAAATTTAAATGATATAAACTTACTGTGAAATTAATTTTATTAAAAACAATACTAATGGATATTCAAAACTCATCACTTCCTAATTACTATACTGCATTTTATTATAATCTATGCTCTTTCTTGAGGTTATTTATATGTCTTAAATTTGTATGGTGGAAATAATTTAAAAAATCTGTGCCTAACTCTGCCTTCACTGACATCATGTTGGTAATGTGAAACTGACCGCAGTGGGAGCAGTCACAGTACGGAAATTGGCAAACACTACAATTGGGGCCTCAGTTTTACAGAGAGTCAGTTATGAAACTGGCATATCAGTGGGTTGACAAAGTGAGTGTCAAGGTCTAACAAGGATGATCTGATCCTAAGTTACTGTGAGGTAAGTGAGGATGAAGAAGAGGAAAGTGGTTAGAAATTGAACATGGCACCCATGTATGACAGGATTTCTAAATGTGCTGTGTCTGTGAAGTGGATTTTAAATCATGATATTCTGAAATCCCCTCGACCTTCAAAGGGATCATTCCTGGTCTGATCAAAAAGTATTGGCAGGCATGACCTTTGCAAATGAGGACCAAGTCTCTCTTCACTTTTTCTGGTATAGAAGAAGCCTCCGATCTCTTCTACAAAATAATGGAAGGGTTTCCCACTATTAGATGATACTGTACATTTGCCCAACTTGGTGGTTTGTGTCTGGATCCAAAATAAATGTTATTTATATGAAAAAATCTGATATTACTTGTACTCCTAGTATTGTGTAATGATTCATATTTGTTATTGCATGGGGAAGGTGCCTTGTTAGTAAAAATTAAATGTGGTAGTAGGCATTTCTCATAGGGACATTGATCATAAATTGCATTTATTACTAGGTTTCATATAGGCCAAATATTTGAAATATTTATATTGTCATAGAAAAAACAGGTGTGATTGATGTTTTAAATGTTTGCATCTGATTCCAGAAATTATGCTGCATAGTTATAATTCCCCCTCTAGCTCTCAGAGTTTGTGAGACTAAGAAATCATTATACACGTGACACTGGGAGGAGAATTTATGAAGTTGGTATAAAGGTCCTACAACCTTTCTCAAGACCCCCCAAATCATGCTACCTTAAAGATACTCTATGGATGGCGCAGATATTCCAGTTAGTCAAATGCAGCTAATGAGTTAGTAAAATTAGGCCTTAATGTTACTGGGAATTTGTTGATCCTCACTGATTAGTGAGTTAGTCATGAGAAAAACTGCCCTATCATTGTATCCCAGGGTCTAACCAAGGAAAGAGAACCATTTTATACCAGTCTGGAAGAGCTGTGAGACCAAACAAGGGATGTGTGACAATCCAGAGATTATTACCAGCAGAAGACTGCTATTTTCTTAGGCTGGAGGTCAAAGGAAGAAGGTGATATCACCAAGAGTCAAGACAGCATCTATGGTCACCTGGCTGACAGGCTTTTTAGGACCAGGGGTCACAGAGCTGAAGACATTCCTGCCAGAGATACCAGCAAGATCAAGATAGAGACAGAAAAAGACTTTGGTTTCTCCCTTCGTCCTGTTCCTCAACTACATATCAAGGATTCTCATTAAATCTAAACATGTTAACAGTGGGTCCTTGTATATGTAACTTCTAGGGGTCAGAAGAGCAAGAAAGGGAGAAGGAACAGATTTGAGGGGAAACACGTACGGGAAGAATATATCTAGCAAATCCAAAACATGTATCTATATCTAGATGGATAGATAGATAAACACAGATTCCCCCTAACATCCATTAATGCTCTGACAAGGCAAATAAAAATAATTTTTTTCCTTACCTAGGCGTATTATCTAAGCGAGCACTGAATTAGTTACTGAATTAGAAGTTGGCACATTCAATTGCTATTTAGCTTCCTAAACGAGCACAAGATTGACCAATGATCACAAGAGTCTATTACTGATCCAAGAGACTCTTTTTTCCCATTATTCTAAAGCTCTCTATCTGTTCTCAAACTGTGAGAGGTACTATAAAATAGAAAATCAGATTGATTTGACAGTTAACCCACTCTTTTTCACCTTGCCTTCTTTCAAATATGCTGAGAAAAGTAAAATGGCCTAAAGGAAAGAAGAAGAGAAGCATAAGTATCCTCTACAAACTCGGTGATGGATGATTGAGAGCTGACTCTTTCTCAAGTGCTTTTATTGGCCCACGTGTTAGCCCTGCATCCCATGAAACAGCCTGATGTAACATGCCAATATTAGTGTCACTTCTTTGCCATATCCTCTTTTCACCACCACAAAAATAAGAGTCCATCAGAAAATACATACTATGTTTCCTAGAGTTACTTCTGTTTTATGCAGATCCTCTTTATAAAGCTATTCTTAGAGTCCTCTTCAGTGTCATAAGCTTAAACTAAGAAAACTACCTTTCCTTCCTTTCTGAACATTACGTCATGAGGAATGAGTCCTGTTACTTACAAAGATAGGCAGAATTCTCTCAAAGCAGAAAAACCATCGATTTTGCTTGCTTTCCACATGCTATCTATGTACCACAGTTAAGAACTTCAAGCACACAAATTTGTTCTAGAGAACTGGCAACTCAAAAATACAAATAATCTTTATAGTATCAAGTAACCCTTAAACTCTTTGAAAAACAACCTTGCTTTAAAAGTTAGAGTGCAAAAATATTCAAAACAATTGGCACACCCCTCCGAAAGATTCTCTAACGTTCAGCAGAACTGAATTCACGCTGAATCTGGTTTATGAGTAAAAGACAAGTCAACTTTAAAGTCAATCATAGATGACAATGTTTCTTTTCAATGTGCCTGCCTTGGAGCCATAATTCTGCTGCTGCTGCTGCTACTGCTAAGTTGCTTCAGTCATGTCCGACTCTGTGCGACCCCATAGATGGTCTCCTACCAGGCTCCTCTGTCCCTGGGATTCTCTAGGCAAGAACACTGGAGTGGGTTGCCATTTCCTTCTCCGGTGCATGGAAGTGGAAAGTGAAGTCGCTCAGTTGTGTCCAACTCTTAGCGACCTCATGGACTACAGCCTACAGGCTCCTCCGTCCATGGGATTTTTCCAGGCAAGAGTACTAGAGTGGGGTGCCATTGCCTTCTCCACATAATTCTGCTAAACACTCAAAAATTTCCTCTTGAGTATTTTGTGATATATTAGAACCAGAAATAAGGGATGTTAGTGCTAGAAGGCCAGTCAACGGTCTTTAATTTAATTTAGATATTCTTTCTGCACCAGACTCTTTAAGATCATTGAGTTAGCTTAAGAATTTTGAAGCTGTGGAATTCAGGGCAGGACATTACAGTATGCCAATATTACTATTCTCCTGCTCTGACATTCTCCACTGATTGACAGATGAAGGAGAAGGAAGGGCAGTCACCATTAACTGAGAATAAATGAAAATGGAATATTAAAATTCAGGATTATCTGAGTTGACTGAATTGGCTGGCAGAGTGTTCTCCAGTTAAGAGTGGGGAAAGATTAATTCTGCACATGATCCCACTACTGCATTTATATACAAGTTTACTGGGACAATTGTTTGCCTTGAATTGTTTTCTTCATTTATTTCAGTCAGACAGTTGTGTTGACTGATTTTTCTTTTTGATGTATGAAATGACTCTTTGACTGAATTTACCATTTAATTTCCACTAATGCACTGTAAAAACAATAGTCAAATTAGACTGGCAGGTATGAAAAAGTCTACCACAGAACTAGACAGAAATATTGCGTTCTATAGGTACGTATGTCATATGCCCTGGGTTTTGGAAAATTTTTCCAATTTCAACTATTTTGCCACATGTTTCAGAAGTGTGGGGCCACTGATTTAATAGTAAAAATAACATTTGTGAAGTTCATATAAAAATAATTTTCTGTGAACCTGAGAATCACATAATGGGATCAGAGAAGAACTATTATGAACAATTTTACTGTTTCTTACTTATCAAGAGGTATTTCTATGTGAAACTTTTGAACCTTCTTCTGGAAGATGGTTAGGAACAAAAGGTTTGAATATATTCATAGCAAATCCTTATTTATAATTTCATTTTCCCAATAATTATAGTTACTAAGATAGGCCATTTTCCATGTCCTATCTCATGATTTTAAGCTCCTATTGAACATCTGGAAATTGGTGACATGAGTAAGAAAGTGAAGCAATTTTTAAATTGTTATTGAGTAATGCTGATTTTATAATGAGAGCTTCCTTACATAGTTGACTAATTTATCGTGGTGCAGATGGCTGGTTACTACTCTTAGAAACGAAAAAGGTCTTAAAACATTTTCCATATTCCATTCACCAACCTGTGTTCTCCTTCAAAGCAAAATTAATTCCTTGAAAATTAACATATTAGCTTAATTATAATTTTTAATTTTAAAATTAACTGGGGGAATGGGAATTTGGGGTAGGAAAAAGGGATGGAAGATGCGACAAAGTAAAATAAATCAAAGAATTCATAGAAAAATAAAACAGAAGTTTCCAATAGTAGGTAAGGACTTCTGCTTCCAACTATATCAGTTTACCTGAGGAACACATACTAGGAAGGTCAGATAAATCATATGCAACATTTGACTGTGAGCATTATAAAGCCAGGATTCCCTGATGGCTCGAGGAGCCTGGCGGGTCGCAAAGAGTTGGACACGACTGAGACTTCACATTCACGTTATAAAGCTAATGAGGCAGCCATGCCATAGAAAAGTACTCAAGTGAGAATAGCATTCTGCGCATGCTTTTCTAGCCCAGTCATGTAGAAACTATTGATGAAAATCAAAAGTCTGAGAAACCAAATGTGGCTCCTAAGAGGCAGAAAAGCCAGTAGATCTTAGGACAATGTCATAGGACTGAGGAGAGAGCAAAGTGAGAATTTAGAAATAACAAGGCAGCTAGAATTTTAAGGGTCAAAATCCCAGAGACAGGAAAGATTCAGAGAATCGAGCTCAATTCAGCAACAGTGGTCCCTTGACGTATCACATTTTCCATGTAGGGAGACAAGGCAAGATGCTAAGAAGTCAAACAAAAGCTAACTGAAGTCAAAGCAAAGACTCAGAAGTCTTATTATAATGCTGAGGAGATAAAACTGAGCTTCAGAACCCACCAAAGAATAGTGGCCCAGTGGAAAGCTAATGACATGAATTAGGACACTGGAAGTTTCTATATGTATGTGTATGTGTCTCTGTGTCCATATGAACGTGTGTTAGGAAGGTTGATGAAACAGCTACATTAAAGGAAACATCTATAAAGAAGGAAGATGAGTATGATGTTGGTGCAAGGACTGAAGATCAATGAGGTGATCTTTCCTTCTGCTCCTTACTTGGGAGTAGGAAATTCTCTCTTGAAAAAGGTACAGTTGACCATTGAACAAGGCAGGAGTTAGAGACACTGACTCCCTATGCAGTCAAAAATTCACACATCACTTTATAGGCAGCCCTTCCCATCTATGGTTCTGCATCTGAGGTTCAACCAACCAGAGATGATGTAGTGCTGCAGTTATTGGGAAAAAATCCATATAGAAGTGGATCTGTGCAATCTAAATCCAGGTTGTTCAAAGCTCAACTGTAATGTCATTCAGATTCTCTACAACTTGTCATATCTCAAGTCTGGTATTCATTGAAGAACCACCAAGACTACCAAGAAAAGGAGAATTAGAATGAAAAACAGAACCAGAATCATGGATGACCTAAATATTAAAGTTCAAATATATTTGGATAAATATTACCAAGTTCAGAAAAATAGATGACAAGGTAGAAAATTTAACTAGACAACTAGAAACGGATTGAAGCGGAATTGATAGAATTCAAAATTATACTAAAATTAAAACTCAGTAGTGGACGTAACATAGGTGAAGAAAGATAAATGAACTGGAAGACAGAGTAACAGTAAAAATATTAAGGCTAAACATGGAAAACAAAAAGGATAAAAAAGTATACAAAAGAGCATTTGAAACATATGGGCCACAGTAAACATTTTTATCATATGTTTAAATTGGAGTCCAAAGGGAAAAGAAGAGAGAGACTGGGGTGAAAGCAATATTTAGAAATAATAGTTGAGAGTTCTCAAAACTAAAAAGAATATACCAAGCCATAAATTCAACAAGCACTAAACAATGCAACAAGAGTAAATATAAAGAAACCATATCTAACACCACCACAGTACAACTCACAAATGGCAAAGAAAAACAGAGCATCTTAGAAGGAACCAGAGGAAAGACAACAGCAGCTGACCTTTGAACAATGCAGGAGGTTACGATTACAGCTCACTTCTCAACAAAAAAGATTAATACTAGAAAATAATGGCAAGTGCTAAAGAAAATAACTGCCCACTGAGAATTCTAGAGGCAGAGAAAATGTGTTTGGAAGATGAAATAGGGAAATCTTCAAACAAACAAAATTTAGAGAATATGTTCTCATCGGAACCAACTGAATTAAATGATGAAGAGAGACCTGCAGGCAGAAGGAAAATTATCATAGATGAAAATAAGGACTTTACAAAGGAATTAAATATAACAGAAAGGATAAATAAGTGAATAAATCTAAATAAAATCTAACTGCACATAAGAGTAATAGTGAAATATATAAAAAATTAGAATGCATTAAAAACAAAAGGAGGAGGAAAAAGTAATAAAATAAATTTAAGGTCTCAGCATTGCTTGAGAAGCAGTAAAAGAGCTAATAAGTCATGGTGCATGTGTAATTGCTACTTATATAAACATTGTGAGCTAATAAAGGGAAAATGGAGTTTGATGAATTTAAAAGGAAGAGCCAAAGGAACATAAAAACGTAGGACAAGTAGAAAACAAGGAGTAAATGGTCTCTAATAAGATATATTAACTGTAAATATTCAAATTAAAGGGCAAAGATTTTTTGAAACAAAAGTCTTAATTCCATGCCCCTTACAAGAGACCATAGTCTGACTGCAAGTTAAATGATGCAAAAATTATGTCATAAAAACAATCAGCAAAATTGGAAAAAAAAATAATGTGAGATTTGAAAGCAAAAAGTATCACTGGAGATAAGGCAGGATAATAAAACCAACCATTACTTTACAAGGAACATGTCATAAAACTAAACTTCAATGCAATATATGAAGGGAAATTCTAAAAACTAACTAGAAATAAAATCTAAATTACCTAGATCAGTAATTCAGAGCAACAACAAATCAGTAAACTACAGAAGATCTGAATACCATCGGTAAACTCTTTGGCCTATACACCCTGAGGAACCCAGAATTTAAAGAAACATATGTACCCCAACGATCACTGCAGCACTATTTACAAAGCTACATATGGAAGCAACCTAGATGCCCATCAGTAGATGAATGGATACAGAAGTTGTGTATTAAATTACTCAGCTATAAAAGGAATGCATCTGAGTCAGTTCTAATTCAGTGGATGAACTGTATATTTTATACAGATTTAGCATCATGTAAATTAAGACTGTAAGGGGAACATAGAACTTCTGGTAATCTGTATGAGCTAAGCAGTTCAGGTTGCTCATTCTGACCAAAATTATTGGTACTGAAGCTGGGGAAATGTTGTCGCTTATTAATCCACTAACATTCATTCAACAAACATTTGAACTCTGTTTTTTGCAAAAGCACATTAAGTACACATAAAAATGAACACTAGCCCTGCCCTCAGAGACCTAGTAATCTGATTTCCTTTCAAGTGTTATGGCTAAAACAATTTTAAAATTGTTTGACAGAGACACATGTTGATTTTAGCTGTTTCTTCCTCATTTCCTTATCACATATTGCACTGAACATGGAATTATTGCTAATTTAGAAGAAGTGCTCTTTTCCTGAGTTATCTATATCTTCTCAATGTGTGAAATCATTCTCTAGGTGCATGAGGTGGGTGGTAACGCTTGTGGTAAAAATAGTTTTCTGCTCAGTCACTTCTTTAATTTATCATTCTTTATCTCTAGTGCAAATGTTCCCTGAAGCTTCTTATCTAAAATTTTATTACAAGTAAAAATGTAACAGTCATGTGGAAGAGAACAAATATTTACAAGCAAGTATGACATGAATGAGCATACCCCAAAAAAAGTGACATTTATAGAGGTGATATACAAATGTGAAAATGAATTTGACCTTTAAACAGACTTATACAGTGCAGTACTAGTCATCACCATAAAAATGATAGTCAAGAACAGATAATAAAGCAGGGAAGAGTCCAGCCTCAAAGTACTGAAAAGCACAGTACAAGGACGAGCAAGGGGTCCAATGAAGCCAATTGGATCAATAAGATGAGCCAACAGAGTCAAGGAAGAGGTTATGAGAACTTTTATTTATCTTCATTTTACGTGGGTTTTTTAGAGTTTTCTTTTTGGGTAAGTTGTATAATATATATACAACACTACTGCACTAGTATACACTTATTATGTAAATGTGCATGTGTGAAAGTTGCTTCAGTCGTGTCTGACTTTGTGACCCCATGGACTATAGCCCGCCAGGCTCCTCTGTCCATGGGATTCTCCAAGCAAGAATACTGGAGTGGATTGCCATGCCTTCCTCCAGGTGGTCTTCCTGATCCAGAATGAACCCAAACCTCCTGCATTGCAGGTGGATTCTTTACAGTTGAGCCATCAGCTCTATTATATAAATAAACATATATCAAGGAATATATTAATTCTTAAACTTATGGGTGTGTGACAAAAAATATTTGGAAACTCAGGTCTAGACAAGTTATGTTTAAATAGTATTAGAAACCTTACCCTTTTTTTCATACAAATGCATATTTAAACCCCCCAAATAAAAAGGTAAGGATAATATAAATATTTTTAAACATATTGAAATAAAAACTGTTTATTTTCCAACTTAAAAATTCTAACATTTGATTTTTACAAAATCAATAAAGAAACTGATGGAGCTATTTGATTTGAAGTGAAGGATTATGGATAGTTGTAGCATTTTATCAGTCTCAGCTTCTGGATTTATTTCTATGGATTTTGCAGTACTCGTAGACAAGTAGCTATGAATAATCACAGACTAACAGCTTATCTCATCCAGCACAGGTCTTTGGTAGGTCCTCAATACTACTGGCACTGCTAAGTGGGTGGATGAACAATGAATGAATGAATGTCGGGATGTCTTTAATTCAACAGAGTTAGCAGGAGAAACCTTAACATCTACACAAAAAGGAGCCCAGCAGGCCGCACATGTTAATGCGATTGTGGGCTGCAAACTGTCAAAATGTAGCATATGTACTGGCTTTAAAAACAGTTTAAAATTTATTTTAAAAGCTTAAAGTATATGAAAAAAGCAAAAATGAAAGATTTGTTGACCCTCTGCCCTAGTTTTCCAAGGAAAGCAATAAAAAGCCCACTAGTCTGAAGATTCCTTCCTTTCTTTTTCTTTCTTTCTTTTCCTTCCTCCCTTTCTTCCTTCCCTCCTCCCTTTCTTCCCTCGTTTCATCTTTCTTTGTTATAAAGAACATCACAGACCTATTTAGCAATGAATAAGATGATATATTAGGTAATAGTATTAACATTATTTTCCCTGCTTTTAATAATTATTCTATGATTAAGAAAGATAACGTTCTTATTATTGGAGACCATATACTGAACTATTTAGGGTTCAAGAGCTCAACATGACTACAATATATTCTAAAATGGTTCCAAAAAGTTTAATATATTTTAAAGTTGATATCTACAACTTAAACTAGCATGCATTGTTTGCTCAAAGAAATAACCATCAGGCATCATTCTTCTATTATTTTGGTACACAGTGATGCTTGCTAGACTGAGGAAAGACTGAGGGGGGATTTCAAAGGAAATGCCAGTTCAAATGCCAGATTGATTTAAGGGAGGCCAGGCTGTCCATAGAGTACCATATTCCCTAATAAAGGAGATGGATTCAGAGGATATATTTGAATCACACACGTATCCCCGTTTATCTCCCTAGGAAGAGAAAGGAGAGGGTAAGGGAGAGAGAGAGGGAGGAAAGAGAAGGGAGAGAGAGCATGATAAAGTCAATGAACATGTTAACAACGGGGAAACTAAGCGAAGGGTATACGAGAGCACTGTTCTCCTACTTTTCGAGAAGTCTGAAATGATTCGTAAATGAATAGTTACGGAAGACTGAAACTGATCATCTAGGAGGGACTGATACATAATGGGGTTGCTATGATTTAAGATTTTGAAGTTTCTCTACTTAAATCTTACAGTGATTGGAGTTATAGTTGCTTCATAGCCCTCATGCTACCCTAAGGCCTGTTTCATCTTGCCTTTGGAACACTTTACCAAGAATCTGTGCCGTCACCCCAAAAGTGTGGGTGTGCTAAGTTGCTTTAGCCGTGTTCGACCCTTTGCAACCCTATGGGTTGTAGCTCACTAGGCTCCTCTGTCCATGGGATTCTCCAGGCAAGAATACTGGAGTGGGTTGCCATGCCCTCCTCCAGGGGCTCTTCCTGACCCAGAGATCAAATCTGAGTCTCTTTTGTTTTCTGCATTGGCAGGCAGGTTCTCTACCACTGTTGCCACTTGGGAAGCCCCACCCCAAAAGTAACATATTAAATGAATTTAATATATGTGTATTAAAGACATTTTCATAAAATAAAATAATAATAATATATACCTCATTGATCTGATTGGTAAAACAAAGACCAATTTTAGATTAGTTGCCTATTCTCCATTTTTGAACATGAGATGTGATAGGGCTTTATCCAAGCTTGTAACTTGATTTAATTGTACAAACATATATTGAACAAGATCTCCTTTATGTAGTGAATCCACAAATGAAGAGGCATGAACCCTGACTTCAAGGAGAGCACAGTCTTCCACAGAAAAGGAAGAATGAAATAGGATAAAGAATAAGCAGGAAAAAAATTTGGCATTGGCCAATACTTTTTGAAAAGTGTTTTCAGTAATTTTTGCGAAGTATTTATGGTCAAGGTCACAAGCAGTGTCAGCATCCAAGCAGATACACCAATGAGCTGTGATAAGAGGGGTTCCTGGAAAACTTCAATTGTTCCAAAATGTCACTTCAATTTATTTCACATTGCTCGAGGTTTCTACTACATAATGCCAACGTTTTATAGGATGTAGACCTTTAAGTCATCATTCCCTGGTAAGAACACTCAAATCTTTTCCTCTTTATGATCTTAGAAGAGAATTTTAAGGCCAGGGCAGTTTGATAGGGGAAGTGCAGGTCACTTAAGGTAATAGGATGGAAGAAGTGGGTGGAGTCCTGGAGTAAACGGAGCTCAGAGACCCAGAGAGGAAAGGATGGTTGAGAGTACATGTGGCCTCTTCATAGTCTGCTTTCTGTCAGATTGTACAGTGGCATTAGAATTAAACAGTCCAAGAACATAAATGTGTACACTTTCTGCATCATAGCTCCTCTGGAGGCCTCATCCGTGGGCCCTGTCTGTAGCCTGCCACCTCCAGTTTTACCAAGAATCCTGTTGTGTCGGTTTAGAGAGAATTCCCACCCTTGATATGTCATCACTGTCAGTATCTGATCCATTTTTTCACCCCCACAACGTCTCCAGCAAGAATCCTGCTAAATAGGTTTAGCAAGAGTCCCTCTATCTTCAATGTCCCCCAGTAGTAAGATTCTATCCACTGACTCCTCACTGTGCTCGGTGGCCATAAATTCTCAGTCGTCTTGGTTGTCTGTGGAGTTGAGCCTGGTTGGCAATAGTCTTGCTATGTATCAGTAGTCCCAGATAAAGTCTTCCTTAACTGCTCTAACAAGTGTCAGAAGAATTTTTTCTCTAACAGTCCAAAAAAAAAAATGTCAGTTCATAAAGATTAAGCAAGATACCAGGCATTATCCATACTAGACTATTTCCCTCAAAGAAGGAGATTTTTATCTTTCAAGAGACATTTCAATATTTGTCCACATTGCTCATATACATGAAAAATATGTTGAAAGAGATCACTGCTTCTTTCAATGCCTTAATCCTGACTCAAGAATAAATTTGGTATACTTAAGAATGATCATGAAGACTAGTGAGGCTGGAGCTTACTTGATGAGGGGAGAATAGTAAGAGAAAATCTGTAAAATATTGAGTAAAATATTTATTGACATAGCTGATTTCTGTGGTTAATGTATCAGAAATTAATAGAAAAATCAATATTTACATTCCAGGAAGCTCTCACTTATTTAACAAGCATTCATTGAGCATCACTGTATACAAGGCATGGTGCTGAGCACTGCAGGAAATACAAAGGTAAGGCTGCTTTTGACAAGGTGACAATTTAACCCTGGAGCCCAGGAAGTGGCATAAAACTTGAACAGACTTGAATTATCCATTGGTATCCATACAAGTGAGCGGTAAAGACAGCAAATGTTTCCCTAGAAAATGCATGGAGTTGGCAAAACAAACAAACAAGAGTTATGCTTTTCTACATCACAGAAACAAACAATTCATGCTGCCAGGAGAAAGACAAGTGGGGATTAGTGCCAGAACCTAGGTTTAATTTTCTCTCAGTTGAAAAAAAATGAATTTTAATGCTCATGAAAAACATGTGTCATGCACTGTAAAGGCTGAGCCAATTCATAATTTCATGTCTCTGGTATCAGACACATGGTGGGGATGTCACTGAGGATGAAGCAAGAGATGCCAGGATTCTGCATGCAACTAGAAGCCAAGTGTGGTGCCTCTTTTCTTCCAGTTCACATTTATATAAATAGCTCCTCCCTCCTTTCAGAACCCATCTGAATGAACACAGAGGAAGGAAATTTAATGACTTCCTCCATCAATACTGAGGCAGGATTGTCAATAAATAGTCTCTGAAAAAAAAAGCATTTAAAAAATGCTCTTTTGGCCTTTAGAAAACCGCCACCAAGAAAAAGGCACTGACTTCATGTGACTGTAATTGACTGAAATGTCCTTTCATCTCTTAATTCATTGGCTGATTAGAGCATAATGCCAATAAAATTAAGGTCATGGGGCTTGATCCCTCTTTAGACCAATTTTGTGGGTGTGTGTGTGTTTTTTAATCCTTGGGTTTAAAGGATTTCCCCTAAAGCCCAATTCAAAAAAATAATAAAGTAAAAACATTTTGAGCCCACTTCCTTTTTACCCTAATTTTCCCTCCGTTTGCCTATACCCTTTGTTTGTTGGCAAAACAACACACACACACACACACAGAGTTGGTGTTGTTTTGTTTTTGAAATAACATGGCTGATGCTATAGAATTACCCAGCATTTAAAATGATTTGTTTAGCTAGAAAAAGAATGGAACAGCAGAGGTGATGCTGTGATTGCATATGACACTTCTGCACCTTTAACAGTGAAAGAAAAGGATGGTGAGGCACTGAAACACATTCTAAAACTGACCCACAGACAGGGCAGATCAGGGATGCAAACCACTCTCTGGAAACCTGGACCTTGCTGTCACTTGTCACTCAAGTTAGAGCCTGCAGCCTCATAAGACCACAAGTTTCCCAGGTGGCGCTGCTGCTGCTAAGTCGCCTCAGTCGTGTCCAACTCTGTGCGGCCCTATGGACAGCAGACCACCAGGCTCCTCTGTTCACAGGATTCTCTAAGCAAGAATACTGGAGTGGGCAGGTGGCACTAGTGGTAAAGAATCTGCCTTAGGTGCAGTAGATGCAGGAGATGAGGGTTCGATCCGGGTCAGGAAGATCCCCTGGAGGAGGAAGTGGCAGCTCAATTCAGTATTCTTCTCTGGATAATTCCAAGGACAGAGGAGCCTGTCGGGCTCAAAGAGGTCTTTGGGGGTTGCAGAAAGTTGGGACATGGCTTAGCAACTGAGCATAGCACAGCTCACGGACCACAGTATCTTAAAGAAAATAGAAAAAGGGATTTGCAGGAAAACTGCCCTGACCTAGTTCTGACCCAGTGGCAGAGTAATCAGCTCCTCCCCTCCCACAGCATCCCATATTTATTTTACGTTAGTAGTATTTTTTTTTTTTTTTTTACCACTTACTCTTACCATACTTCCCTCCTAGCTCTGTTTGGCTTGAAGCTTCATCTCCCTCCCTCTGGTTCCCACTGGCAACGGTGAAGGCCAGGATCTCCAGGAGAGGACCAGAGAGGCCTGACCCCACCTAAGGGAGGTGGCGGCTGCCTGTCCAGGGTCAGGGCCTTGCCCAGCACAGAAAACACCACTCAGAGGCCTCAGAGGCCAGCAGCCCCTGAGAGAGGGCTAGTGAGGGCACGGCTAGCCAGAAAGGGGCTGCCCCTGCTGTCCTGTCGGCAGCTGGATGTAGTATTCAGCCTGTGGGCCCCAGTTCCACTGTCTAGGCGGCCATGCGGATGTGGAGCAGGGCTCTGTGGAGAGCAAGCAGTGGGGGCAACACAGCAGTGCAGGCAACTCCTCTACCGGCGAGAAGCTAACGCCACCTCCGTCCACAAGTGTCCTCCGTAACCCTTAGCATCCCTGGAGCTTCCAGTACCAGACAGCACTGCCCTTGGCAAGCAGCTCCTCAGTTCCATGTCCTTCCCCTGCATCCTCATAGCGTCCCTGCTGGTGGTTTAGTTACCAAGTCGTGTCTGACTCTTATGATCCCATGGACAGTAGCCTGCCAGGCTCCTCTGTCCATGGGATTCTCGAGGCAAGAATACTGGAGTTTCCATTTCCTTCTCCAGGGGATCTTCTCAACCCAGCAATCAAACCTGGGTCTCCTGCATTGCAGGCAGATTCTTTACCAACTGAGCTACAATATATTTTCCAGCTTAGTCCTTACTCACTACTCAGCGTTCTCTGCTATACTGTCTGATGATGAGTCTCTTGAGCCAGGGGCTGTATTTTATTTTCTCTGGTGCCCCAAGGTCTCACCTGTGCCTGGCATATAGTAGTCACTCAGCAAAGATTTTTTTCATTTGAAGGAATACATACCTTTGAGTAATTTAAATCTTTAAAAAAAGGTAAGGGATGATCATATAATAAACTTTAATGCTTCCACTGGGAAACTTTCATGGCTAAAAGCAACCATGAAGGGTATTAAGTAAAACTGAGTTTGATTATCTCAAAAAATAATCCCTGGGTCAGGAAGATCCCCTAGAGAAGGGAATGGCTATCCACACCAGTATTCGTGCCTGGAAAATTTCATGGATAGAGGGGCCTGGTGGGCTATGGTCCATGCGGTCGCAGAGTCAGACATGACTGAGCTACTAACACTTTCACTTTCTTTCATCTCAAAAACTGATCATACTGTTTTAAGTACTCTCTCATGTATATGATTGAGCCTGATTTCCACACAATGCTTGGTTCCTAAATGGATTGCTCTCCCCTGGGGTAGGTAGGCCTGATCTCAGCGGTGGCCTGGCCATGGGCGGCAGTGTGGCTGGTGATGTCAGCTGCTGAGTCTTACTGTTTTCATGTCCTCCTAGAACTGGAGAGAGGAACTGGCCACAAATATTTGGCTCTGTCTCCACGAGGGGGCGTCTGTGCACAAGTAAAGATGAAAAAGCACCACTCCCTCAGGACCAAAGATGGCTCTCACTCAAAGCCCTAACAGTAGGCCACTAGAACTAACACTCACTAGCATCATTCAGTGTTTATTCAGTTTTCTTCAACTATTCTAAGTGCATTATATCCATTTAGTTCTCATATATACAAGATCCATAAAGGACTAATGGTGTATCAAATACTGTAATAAGTCCTTTCATGGAATTTATATGAACAATGGGCTTCCCAGGTGGTACTGATGGTAAAAAACCCGCCTGCCAATGCAGGAGACATAAGAGATGCGGGTTCGATTCCTGGGTCGGGAAGATCCCCTGGAGGAGGGCATGGCAACCCACTCCAGTATTCTCGCCAGGACCATCCAATGGACAGAGGAGTCTGGCAGGGCGCAACCCATACGGTTGCAAAGAGTCAGACACAACTGAAGTGACTTAGCACACAATATGAGCAATATTATTACTCCACTTTACAGTCAAGGAAATGGAACAGAAAGGCTAAGTTACTTGGTTAAATGTACCTAGACAGTAAAGGATGGCGGCAGCACTCCACTCCAGACAGCCAGTCCACTCCAGACAGCCTGGCTTAAGAGTGCTCACTCACAAATCATTGTATTATCCTGTTGCTAACAAAATTGTACCCAGTACCAAATATATGCCTCATAACTCTACAGAGTCAGAATCAGCCACTGACCATCTAAAATGTGGATGCATAGGCCTTGGTTCAGTGCTAATGGAGAGAAAGGGCCTGGCACCACCTTAAAGCAGTGGTTGGTTTAGTCACTAAGTCGTGTCCGACTCTTGCGATCCCATGAAATATAACCTGCTAGGCTCCTCTGCCCATGGGATTCTCCAGGCAAGAATACTGGAGTGGGTTGTCATTTTTCTCCATTAAGCAGTGGAGGCAGTGTTATTTGGTCTTTCATCAAATCCCTTCCCTATCAGGCCTCCACTGGAATAAACCTCCCATTTATTCTCTGTCCTACAGTGGAAAACCACACCTCTCCACCCACTCGAGTATTCTTACCTGGAGAATCCCATGGGCAGAGGAGCCTGGCAGGTTACAGTTCATGGGATCACAAGAGTCGGACACGACTTAGTGACTAAACCAACCACTGCTTTAAGGCGGTGCCAGGCCCCTTCTCTCCATTAGCACTGAACCAAGGTAAAAGACCTTGTTACGGCCTCTCTTGCCCTGTGGTCCTTTGTGGGGTCCCATTGCCCTGTTGGATATTTGTTCTGGAGGGCAGGGAGTATGTGTATATCTCCCTCATCATCTCTTTTTCAATCTAGAAAAGATATTATGCATTTCTTTTTCTTAAATAATAAGCTTTTATAAGTATATATCCCTTGATTTAAAAATATTAATGATCAATCTTCTTTTTCAGAAATTATTTTTCTACCAGAAAGGATTTTAAATATTTTTTATCTGGGACTTTCTGAAGTCCTGGATGAATCCCTACTAGAAAAGAAGGAGTGGGAGAGACAAGGTGAAAAGAAGAGGAAGGAGGTGATGAAGGAGAGAAGGAATTGGCAGGAGAGAGAAACTGTCAGTGGTATCAAAATATTAGGTTACTACTGAGAAAGAGGCTGAAATTTTGGTAACACCTTTCTATCAATTCATCTGGAAATGGGATGGTAGTGCTAATAGGGTGTGGAAGAGAAGGAGTGAGGTGCAAACGGAGCAGTGATAAAGGAGAAGGTGAGAAGAGGGTGGGAAGGGCTGGGCACTCACCCCCCTCCTCTCACACCAGCATAGGGGTGGTGCTAACACCAAGAGCAACTCGCAGTAATGAGCCCTGCTATCTCATCTGCTTCTTGACTCCTGCTTGGGAACTCCTTGAAATTTCGGTTTAATAACACTTGAGAAACGCCTTCCACAAATCACATAGAGCTAAGAATCCAGTCTTTTTATTGCGCATAACAAGATGTATATGGCTAGGCACAATAAGCTTTCCACAAATGATTCCAAGTTAACATATTCTGTCCTCTTGACCTCAAAAGCACATTTTATTTTATTTTTTTATTTTTTGCGGGAGAAGGAAGGCTTTATTTTTCCTTGTAGCAAGTAGGGAGAACACTGGGGATTCTTTGCAATGCAGTGTCTCCAAAACTTACATCATTTTTTTAATCGGAGGATAATTACTTTACAATAAATATTGTACTGGTTTCTGCCATACAGCAACATGAATCAGCAATAGGTATAGATATATAGACATACGTCCTCTCCGTCTTGAACCTCCCTTCCACCTCCCACTCCGTCTAAGTCCTCTAGGTTGTCAGGGAGTACCGGATTTGAGTTCCCTGCATCATAAAGCCGATTCTCAATGGCTATCTGTGTTGCATATGGTAATAGGTATGTCTCAATGCTCTGCTCTCAAGTGGTCCCACCCTCTCCTTTCCCCACTGTGTCCACAAGCCTGTTCTCTATGTCTGTGTCTCCTGTGCTGCCCTGCAGATAGGCTCACCAGCGCCATCTTTCTAGATTGCATATAAACGCATTCATGTATGATGTTTGTTTTGCTCTTTCTGACTTACTTCACTGTGTATAACAATTGAAAAAGACATATGCACCCCAATGTTCATGGCAGCACCTATTTACAATAGCTAGCACTTGAAAATAACCTAGATATCCTTCAACAGATGAATGGCTAAAGAAGACATGGTACATATATACAATGGAATATGACTCAGCTATTGAAAAAAAACATACTTTAAACTTGTCAATTCATGTGCCAAAAATTTTGCTTTGAGAAAAAATACAGTCAACATAGACTGATCACATGAATGCTTAAAGAAAAGAGCATTATCTTGTTATTAACAAAATTGCACCCAATTTCAAATATATGTATGCCTCATAATTCTACAGGGTCAGAATCAGTCAACAACCATCTAAAATGTAGGTGCATGGGCCTTGGTTTAGTGCTAATGGAGAGAAGAGGCCTGGGGCTGCCTTAAGGCAGTGAAGTTAGTGTTATTTGGTGTGTGTAACACTTGGAGTTCACTAGTTCTTTGCTCCAGATCATATTCAATTTTCTGCCAAACACCCTCCAACGACTCTCATTAGGTCCAAAAGAAAATCTTAAAATCCTTGCCACACCTCTCAAGGCCAGGTAGGATCTGATCTCTACCTTCTCTACCCTTTCATCACCACCTTCTAGTCATACTGGTCTGCTTTTCATTCTGTGAACTTGCCAAGCTTATTCCTGCCTCATGGCTTTGGCCCTTGTTCTCTCCCCTGGCTAGAATGTTTTGCTACTTGAAGCTTTTCATGGTGAGCTTCTTCTCATGGTTCAGACCTCGATTCAAAGTCAGCTCTTTAGGATGTCTTCCTCTGTGGCCATTTCTAAACTAGCACTAACCTACCCCACTCCAGACACCTTCTTGGGCCCTTATCATGGCCTAGGATCATCTTGTTTACATAGTTAGTTGTTGATTATCTCTTTTCCCTATCACAATGTTAGTTGCAGTAGGGCAAGGGTCCTTTTCTGACCAGAATCTAAGATAGTATCTGATTCAAAATAGGTACCTAAGAAACAAAGATAAAAGATCAGATACTAATAAATATTTGCATGATAAATGACTAAATCAAGGTGTATCTCTTTTCCTTTGGTAATCAAACACATTGTAAGGTACACAGTATACACAGAAGTAAATGGAGAGGGTCAGAGTCGCCTAGCATGTGACTATCAAGCTCATTTCTGTCTCCACATCCTTTGCCCATTCTTTTCTCCCTTTCTTACTCTTTAAAACAAAAGTATTTATTTGTTTATCTGGCTGTGCTGGGTCTTAGTTGTGACTTGTAGGATCTTTAGTTGCAGCATGAGAACTCTTAGTTAGGGCCTGTGGGATCTAGATCCCTGGCCAGGGACTGAACCCCAGTCCCTGCACTGGGACCGGGAAGCCTTAGCCACTGGACCATCAGGGAAGTTCCTCCCATTTTTCCTCTTGTCTTTACAGTTTCTCAATCTCTGAACTAATAGAGAAAACATTGGGGAAAACATTTCTTAAGCCCACTGTGTTTGCTATATAACTATTGCAGTACTCAAAGCTTAGCTCTAAGTGACTCTCTCTCAGGAGAAGAAAATGCTTTCAAATATGCACTTTGGTTTTCTTTTTCTCTCTGCATTACTCTCATACACCACCGGCTGTACACAGGACAGATTGCTCACATAGTTGCATTCCCATGCTTAGCTTTGACCATGTTGGCGTTATTTCTTAGTCTATAGTACTTTTTGTCACCCTGCTTATTTAACTTCTATGCAGAGTACATCATGAGAAACGCTGGGCTGGAGGAAGCACAAGCTGGAATCAAGATAGCTGGGAAAAATATCAATAACCTCAGATATGCAGATGACCCACCCTTATGGCAGAAAGTGAAGAAGAACGAAACAGCCTCTTGATGAACGTGAAAGAGCAGAGTGAAAAAGTTGGCTTAAAGCTCAACATTCAGAAAACTAAGATCATGGCATCTGGTCCCATGATTTTATGGCAAATAGATGGGGAAACAGTGTCAGACTTTAATTTTCTGGGTTCCAAAATCATTGCAGATGGTAATCGCAGCCATGAAATTAAAAGACGCTTACTCCTTGGAAGGAAAATTATGACCAACCTAGATAGCATATTAAAAAGCAGAGACATTACTTTGCCAACAAAGGTCTGTCTAGTCAAGGCTATGGTTTTTCCAGTGGTCATGTATGGATGTGAGAGTTGGACTATAAAGAAAGCTGAGCACCGAAAAATTGATGCTTTTGAACTGTGGTGTTGGAGAAGACTCCTGAGAGTCCCTTGGACTGCAAGGAGATCCAACCAGTCCATTCTGAAGGAGATCAGTCCTAGGTGTTCATTGGAAGGACTGAAGCTGAAACTCCAATTCTTTGGCCACCTGATGTGAAGAGCTGACTCACTGGAAAAGACCCTGATGCTGGGAAAGATTGAGGGCAGGAGGAGAAGGGGATGACAGAGGATGAGATGGTTGGATGGCACCACCAATTCAATGGACATGGGTTTGGGTGGACTCCGGGAGTTGGAGATGGACAGGGAGGCCTGGAGCGCTGCGGTTCATGGGGTCACAGAGAGTCAGACATGACTGAGTGACTGAACTGAACTCAAGTACTTTCTGACACTGTTTGCAAAGTACTTCATAACAATTTTTATAACCTAGAAGAATGTAGCTAGCTTTCTGCATTTATTCACTTTGATCTCCTCTAAGTCTGTCAACAAATGCACTGCGACACCAAAAGCAACATTAATCTTGTTATAAATTTTCATGAAATGAATCAGTTAAAGATAACTATTGATTGTGCACTGTGACTAAATCCCTTATTTTTCATATTTTTTGGGGAACTTGAAAGCTCCTGATATTTACTCATTTGAAAGAAACATTTTTGGATTCCTTCTGTATTCCAGGCACCAGGGCTGGGGACCCTGAGGACACAAAGTCTAATGAGATATGTGTTCCCCATATCTTCAAGGATCTTGTAGTCCAAACCAACGACTATCGCACATGGAGACAGATGGAGACAAGTGTCAGGAGCTATAGAAACACAGAACGTCAGCTCCCCTCAGACATGTAAGTTCCATGCAGGCAGGGACTTGTCTATTCTGTATATAGCGTCTAGAACTGGTACATTGTAGTCACTCAAAAACTTGATAAAGGAGTGAATGAATGAATTAATCTAAATCAGATTGTGCAGTCAAGTAAGATTACTTAGAAGGAAGATTGAAAAGGAGTCTTCTTGAGAAAGAATGATAGGCAAGAACATTCTAACTTCCCCTCCTCTTACTTTGCTCTGAGTTATTCAGGGCTGAGGGAAACCCTCAGGCTATTACAAACCACTGTGTGTGGTGACGTAAGCATCTATGAGAACAACTTGGGTATAAGTGAAAGAGGAGAGTGAATAAGTTGGCTTAAAGCTCATCATTCAGAAAATGAAGATCATGGCATCTGGTCCCATCACTTCATGGGAAATAGATGGGGAAACAGTGGAAACAGTGTCAGACTTTATTTTTGGGGGCTCCAAAATCACTGCAGATGGTGATTGCAGCCATGAAATTAAAAGATGCTTATTCCTTGGAAGGAAAATTATGACCAACCTAGATAGCATATTTAAAAGCAGAGACATCACTTTGCCAACAAAGATCCATCTAGTCAAGGCTATCATTTTTCCTGTGGTCATGTATGGATGCGAGAGTTGGACTGTGAAGAAAGCTGAGCGCTGAAGAATTGATGCTTTTGAACTGTGGTGTTGGAGAAGACTCTTGAGAGTCCCTTGGACTGCAAGGAGATCCAACCAGTCCATTCTAAAGGAGATCAGCCCTGGGCGTTCTTTGGAAGGAATGATGCTAAAGCTGAAACTCCAGTACTTTGGCCACCTCATGCAAAGAGTTGACTCATTGGAAAAGACTCTGATGCTGGGAGGGATTGGGGGCAGGAGAAAAACGGGATGACAGAGGATGAGATGGCTGGATGGCATCACTGACTCAATGGACATGAGTTTGAGTGAACTCCAGGAGATGGTGATGGACAGGGAGGCCTGGCGTGCTGCGATTCATGGGGTCGCAAAGAGTCGGACACGACTGAGCGACTGAACTGAACTGGGTATGTACACATTTATTTACATTCTGTTTAAATCTGAATTCTGTGTATATCGATGGTTGAGTCTAAGGTTTTCTCCCTCACATATTGCATTTCAAAGACAATTGCAATATTATTTGGCATAAGAAAATGTGTCTTGAAAAACTAAGAAAAGTTGTCATCAAGTCTCCCCTTTCTGAATGGCACTTTTGGACTGAGAAGTGCGTTTTGAGTAAGGACACAAATGAGGACCTTGACCTCTCACTTATAAACCAGTCTTCTAAGATGCCCTGCCCTCTGTGGTCACCATTATCAGTCAACTGGTGTTGACTGAGAGTTTCATGGGTTGATGGCGATCAGGCCTATCCATGATTTCTTTTCTTATAATTAAAAAAAAATGTATAAAATTGGTGTGCCCTTTATTTTATTTTTTCCAGCTGCATCATATGCATGAGGGAATTTTGCTTCCCGATCAGGGATCAAACCTATGTCACCTGCCATGGAAGCGGCAAGTCCTAGCCACTGGACTGCCAGAGAAGTCTCACCCATGACTTCTTAAGAACTAAAAATGATTTTCTATATTATCATAACACTTATAATGTGCTTCTGGAGAACAAAGTTGTGTTATAATTAGCAGATATTTTACTCCTATTTAAGCAAATAAAATTGAGGCTCAGATTGATGAATTGATTTGCTGAAGATCACAAAGTTAGACAGTGGACGGGCTGGACCTTGGTCTCAGAATTTGGGTTCGGGTCTAGTGCTCATTGTCCGACTCTGGAAGTACCAATGGAGCCACCAAAGACATAAAGTGAAAGAAAGAGGAGCATGAGGTCCTGAGGTTAAAGATCTATGCAGCAGTGCATTCTGGCCATCATAGCAACTGGATGTAACTGTGGATGACGTATTAGTTAAAATAGGATAGGTGATGATTCAGTAACAAAGGGCTCCACATGTTCAGGAGCTTTATTGATAAAGAATTATTCTCGCTCATGCACCTCATGTACAAAAGATGCACCCATGTACAAAGGATGCTCATTATAATATTTCAGAGACCCAGGCTGGAGGAGGCTTCATGTGACATGCTTCCATAATCTCAGAAGCAAGAAAAAGAGCACAGTTTACAGTGCAAAGGCTCTAAAGCTTTAGAGCCGAAGTGGATTATATCGCCTAAAGCAAGTCGCATGGCCAAGTCTGGCATGGAAGAGCAAGGAATCTCGTGAAGGGTAGTACAGTCTACTACAGCTGCTCGAGCAGCTTCTGTTATCTTTTAAAACTGTAACATCTATGGATAGCAACTTTGCCAAACCGGCACCTCTGAATCTGAAAGGCAATCACTGATCTCTCACCTGACCGGGCTGTCAACATTCTGTGCTTCTGCCAGAGGTCATCTTTGTGCAAGGATATGATCACTTTGCCAGAGAGAAAAAGCTGCCATCAGGGGTTCTAAGGTCTTTTTTGTATCCAAATGCGCTGTCTGGAATGGCGAATCAAAGTAACTATGAAACATTTTACACATAGCCAGCCGCTAGGCTAAGCTCTGTGAAAGATATTCAGTACCTAGTTCAGTGTCTAATATATACAGTGTTGATAATAGCTAATCCACACCTAGCCTCTTTTTAAAGACTTTACCTGTTTTAGCTTTTTTAAGTTCTCACAACTCTTAAGAAAAAGCTACTGTTATTATCCCCATTTAACAGATAAGGAAAAGTTAACCTCTGGCGCAGAGGTTAAATAACTTTAACCTCGAGTTCCCTTAATGAATAGTGATTTGAATCAACAAAGCCCACACTTTTAACCCCACTGTGTAAAGCTGAAAATGATAAATGTTGAATATATTAATTAATCCTTCATTTTAAATTTGTGACTTGGGGGATAGGAGTAGGTTTAAAAGTGTTTTGTTGGCAATTCACCGGAAAGCACTATCTCACTTTTTTGGACCCAGCAGACTTAATGGGCTAATAATCATCAATCAATAGCCTAGGTAAAGTCTCAATTGAGTTCTTTCAGATATTATTTTGGCATTCTCTGTAACAAGGAGCCAGACTGCAGAGAAAAGTGAAAGGAGGTTCTTTGAGCCCACCCATGGAGAAGATAGAATCAGAGGAAATGAGGGTTTCCCAACCCTCCCTTCAGCTGTGGAATGCTCTGGCTTCACTCTGGGTGAAGAATTCTGTTGTTACAAATGCTACAAAATAGAGCAACCCACACAAGTGGTACCATTTTCGTTTTGGCTGGTGTTCTGCAAAGCTGGCTCTCGGAGGACAGATGGCAAGCTGTCATTTCAGGCCTGCTTTTTGGCTCACCTGCATGTAGCCACATGAAGCTTTCTATTTCTTAAGAAAGCATTTCTTTCCTCAGGTCATATTTATAGTCCCTGACACCTCATTGCTCCTCCTAGATCTCTTAAAGTCTTAACGATCAGGAAGTTTTCCAACATGGATCTTCCCACTTAAATCCCAACAACGTTTCTTCTAGTAGCACCCTAATTCCATTCAAACCTGATTCTGCCTGCTCTTGCTCACCAACATGTTTAGTTTTAAAGCTCACATTCTGAAACAAAATCTTTCTTGCCCAAATTTAGCGTCTCCTCCAAGACCTAAATAGATACAGGCAGATATCAGAGATATTCTGGGTTTGGTTTGAGGCCACCACGATAAAATAAGCATTGAAATGCAGTGAGTCCCATGGATTTTTTGGTTTCCCGATGCATATACAAGTTGTATTTATGTTATACTGTAGCCTATTAAGTGTGCAATAGCATTAAGTTCTAAAAAAACAATGTGCCTACCTCAATGAATAAAATACTTTATTGCTAAAAAATGCTAACCATCATCTGAACCTTCAACAAGTCACAATCATTTTGCTGGTGGAGGGTTTGAAGTATTGTGAAAATTACCAAAATGTGACACAGAGACACAAAATGAACCCAATGCTGTTGGAAAACTGGCACTGACAGTCTTGCTTAATGCTGGGTTGCGACAAACTTACAATTTGTAAAAAAAAAAAAAAACCGAAAACAAACAAACAAATAAAAAAAACTGAGTACCTGCAAAGTATAATAAAACAAAATGTAATAGGCATGCCAGTATAACTTTATCTTACCAAATTTTCTATTCTCAATGCCTGGAATAGAATTAGAGGGCAGAATGTCTTGCTCACTACAGCAACACTGTTTATTTAAGTCATGGCAATGCAACTGTCCCATATGCTGGGAGCTTTATGATTCATTGGAAAATGAATTCGTAAGCTTTTGCATTTCTGTAGATCAGGGGTTGCAAATTCAAATGCCAACAGTGAGCAGACACATAAAACAATGAAGAAAGTGAGCAGGGCTGGAGAGTAGTAGTCAGAAACAGAGTTGAGGTTCTAGCTACAAGGCCAGCAGCTTGGAGCTCTGGCCAATTGTTGCTGTGTGCAGACTCCATGCCACCAGAGATGATTTTTCTAGAGAAGTTTAAAACTCAGATTTTTAAAACTGTGAAAATCTGATTTTTATTTTTAATTTTTTTTCTGTTTTTTTGTTGTTAAAGTTTTAATTTTATATTATAGCTAATTAACAGTGTAGTGATAGTTTCAGGTGAAGAGCAGAGTGACCTAGCCATACAAATACATGCATCCATTCTCCCCCAAACTTCCCACCCATCCAGTCTGCCAGATAACATTGAGCCAAGTTCCCTGTGCTATACAGTAGGACCTTGTTGGTTATCCATTTTAATATAGCAGTATGTACATGTCCATCCCAAACTCTTTAACTATCCCCACTCTGATGGTAACCATACGTTCATTCTCTAAGTCTGTGAGTCTGGAAAGCCTCTGAGTTTTCAGTGTTACCTGAAGTTGAAAAATATTATGGGGAAAGGACTTTACAGGCAGAGAGAATCTGAGAGAATGTGGTATGTCTGAAATTAAAGCAATTTCATGTACTAGGGTGTAGTGCATGCTAGGCAATAATGGAAAGTGGGCTGGAACGTCATGTGGATTTTATCCTGCAGGTGATGAGAGTATATGGAAGGATGTTAGTGGTTATATGGTGCAGATTCACCTTTATATTTGAGTGGTTAAGAGGATGAGTTGAGGAGAAAACTGGGGTTGGAGCAGAAGTCAGGAGGATGCCACACCATTTCTGTGGAACATGTTGAGGATCTAACATACACAGGGATGCAGAGGACATACGGACTTAAGAATTCGTAGGAAGAGAAGTAGCAGGAAGTGGTGGTGGGGTCAGAGTGGTAACGAGGGAGAAGCAAGGACACAGGCTGCCAGTCAAGTTTCTAGGTTGGAAAAATGAGTGGGGAGTGACTTCTGTCATTCCCTGAGGCTGGAAATATGGGACAACAGTAAGCATGGTGGATTCATGGTGTGGGGAAGAGGAGGTAACAAGTTCAGGGTTTGACAAGTTCTGTATGATATGCTGTGAGGTGTTCCGGTGGGCTGGAGACAATTTCTGAGGAGACATCACTGTAAAAACTGCTTGAAGTCCTGGGAGTGGAGGGTGAGACAGGAAATACCTTGGGATCAGAAGCTGGAGCACAACAGCCTTTAAGGTAGGGAGTTGAGGATGATGTCTTAGGGGTTTAAGGAAGACAATCAATGCAGACAATACTCTTACTTCCATCTCATTTACCCTTGGAGACTTGGATCCTACCACCAAAAAGCCTCAGTAGGCAGGAGAAAGCAACACTTCCCTGCCCCTACACATTGCAGTGGTTTGGATATCTAAGCTGACAAGTGGCGAGCTCCCTTTGCATGTAGCAATCCAATGGAAAACACCTGATGGAACAAATGTGACATCTAGAATGGTCCCTGAAAAGGCCCCAGAGGGACAGACTCAATACATGGAAGAAGCTTTCCTGGGACTGCTCAGTCCCTCCCATGCATTTCTTCTTCAAACAGTCACTGCAGCTACAAATGTTATCACACTGGGAAAAGGATGTACAATGACTTTGGCTTTGACTCCATCAGCAGGCTTTCTAGAGACTCAGGCAGTTATTGACTTTTGAATCTGCATTCAGAAATTGTGGGCACATTGTGGGGAACAGAAATCTTGTCTTCTGCCACAGATGTCAGCCTCATGGAGCGTGGGCTAAAGTGAACTGCAAAATATCACCTGACACTGGGGCACCAGACATACCCGGGCTATTACTGTAGGACTCCAGTAGCTCCACAGCACCATGGTGGCCTTTAGAATATGGTAACTATTATTGAAATGTATTTCTAAAAAAAAATTTACATTTACCGATGTTATCTTCTACAATTTTTTAAAATTTATGTTACTAAAAAAATGTTTTAATGTTTTCTAGGGCTTCAGGCTTTTGCCCCATTTTTATCGTGACAAGCTTATATATGTGTGTAGCAAAGCCCCACTGAATGATGATGTTCTGAGCCATCTCTCTCTGCATATCCTCAATCTCTCGGGCCACCTAACTGAAAGTTTTGATACATGAAGATCTTTATTCAGTCTTTTCAACTGACAAAATCACATGGGTAATGTAAAGTGCAGAATTAGCTCATTTTCTCAAATTAGTTTGATGTTGGCACCTAGTAGAGAAACTATTTGAGTGATTCAAACCATTAGAACTCAAGTGATGGGAATGTAAGACCAATCAGGGCAGGGTTTTCCTTTCTTTTATTCATTGCTGCTCCTTCAATGGTTGGAATCATGCCTAGGATCCAGCAGGTCCTTGATGTACAGTTGTTAACTAATAGAATGAATTTACTCCCAGATAATCCTTAAAAGTAAACCATAGAAAAAGAACATTTTTAAAGGAGGAAAATTATATTTGTCATTCTGCATACAAGGTATCTATCCTGATTACTTGCTTCCTGGCTAGAAAATATTTCTTTAGCATCTCTTACTGGACGTGATTGATGCTAAAAGTTAATTTACAGTCAAACATATGTCAATAGTTAGTTGAAGGGATGACTTGGAGAAAACAGCATTGGCTTGTAGTCAAAGACAAGGCTGTCTCTGAACTGAGCACCATCCTGGAGAAGCTGGCCACAGACTCTTGGCTGAAGTAGCCTATCAATCTTGCTAATTGCTCCTGGGTAAACAAGCCAGAAACTGGGAGCTCTGCCCACTGTGAATCTGGAGACAGAGAGGAGGAGCCTGAGTGGAGATATGTGGGGCCTCTTTCCCCTACTTTTCTCCACTCACTTAGGAAATCCTATGGCTTTCAGGCCTCTTTCATTCAGAAAAGTAAATTTTCCAAGAATTAGGTCCAATTCACCTTCTAAAAGCTCATATGTAAGTTTGATCAAAGCTAGAGCAAAAGCTAGTGATACTGTTACCACACCAAACTTGAGTCTGCTTGCCTGTGTGCAGTAAAGTCAATCTACCAACACTGGGTTATGGTGAAGAAAAGTACAGCATTTGTTGCAGCACACCAAGCAAGGAGTCCAAGTAACTAGTGCTTAACAGGCCCAAATTCCTTGCATGGTGCCCTGTAATAAACACTGCACTTTCCTTCACCACAACCTGATGTCGATAGATTGACTTGGAACTATTGTTTTCACTATCTTTAGAAACCATTTTGGTGTTCATTTAATTTTGTACTACTAAAGGACTTTCAATCTGTGAACTTCTGAAAGTCTTAAGTTTAAAATTCTCTTTCTACTCTTGTATTGTGTGTTAGTCACTCAGTCGTGTCTGAGTCTTTGCAACCTCAATGGACTATAGCCCGTCAGGCTCCTCTGTCTATGGAATTCTCCAGGCAAGAATACTCGAGTGGGTTGCTATCCCCTTCTACAGGAGATCTTCCTGAGCCAGGGATTGAACCCAGGTCTCCTGCACTGCAGGCAGATTATGAGTGACGAGAGAAGCCCACTCTTGTATATGAATATGCATGTATTTTTGTTTCCTCTGACTTGGTACAAACTCATCTCGTGTGTGGAATTTGTGGAACTGGTTAGCCAAATGACCAGAGTATTTAATTTATTTCCTTCAGCATTTTCCAAAGTAAAGCAACTTTGTTAGTGAAAAAAAAAGAAAAGAAAAAGGTAAGAAGAGATAAAAAGAGATGTAGCTCTAAGTGTAGGTCAGTCAGAAATCCAAGACACTGTATTTTGCCCGAGGATTTATACCTAGTTCCAGTTCTGGCTTTCTCAAGTGAAAATCCCCCCACTTGGTTATGTCTTTCAATCAGTAAGACAAAAGCTGCTGGGCTATGTAATCTCTGAGTGTTCTATTTTTTATCTTTTACATTACTGAAGTCATTGGCTGCCTTCATGATTAGTTACTTTAGATGCCTTTAAGCACTGATCAGTTACTTCATATGTCTTAATTTGATGGGATATCATGATTTCTCCATTATAAGTTCAATTTATATATTTCTTTTGCTGACTATTACAAAGAAAGCTATTGACTTGGAAATGCCTCTTCTTCACTATGTTCCTAGAGTCTGGGCCTCATTTTCTCAAAATTCCTTTAAAAAAGAAAAAAAAAATTATAAGACGCCAACAAAACATCTTAAAAATATCGAGAATAAGTAGTCCATGGAAGGTGGTAGCTTCAGAGGTTCATCCACATGACTGCTAATCCTACATTACGATTGATGTGCTATTGTAAATGAGGTTCCATATTGACTACCTAACGTAGATTTGGTCTCAAATCAATCTAATCTGTTTAAGTAGAGCTACTAACTCTTTAGCACAAGTTTTATCTCCTCTAAAGGTCAATAAAACATAAAACCTGCTGACATCATTCTTTCTTAATGCATTTTGGCAAAGGATAAAGCTTGTGGATGCTGTCTGCATAAAAGTGATTTATGTCATACATTATTGATTGAGATTATCTGGGAGTGAAAGAGAAGAACTCGACTATTTGAGATCCCAGATTATTTGGTGGCCAGGAAGGTGACCACTTAAAGACAGAATGTAGGAGTGACAGGCAACCATAAACCAAAACTGATATCCCAAGAATACAGTGGAAAAAGACTGTAAACTGGTAGCAAAGGCAAGTGAAGTGACAATGGGCAAACAGAAATACACAAAGGAATACAAAGGGGAAAATAGGCAGCCAGAAATAGGTCAAAACCAGGCACATTACCATAGGAATAAGGTGAAGATACACATACAAAGGTCTGGGCCAAATCTGGTTTGACGGGTAAGGATTGTTCTAGCTCTCTGCACTGAGACTGCTGATTACTCCCCCAATATCCAGACTCTCCATTTGCCGTAACTAATTGGATCCTCCAAATTTTAGCTGAACATGTAGCCATCTGTCTACAGAATACATTTCCCAACCTCTCTTGCAGCTTTGCTATGTGACTCAACTCTAGCTAATGAGAAGTCAGTAGTACAGTGTGCACTTTTCTGGATGCCTTTGAACAGAAGCTGTCTGTCCTCTGCTTTATCCCCTGCTTATGGACCAGAATGTGGATATTGTGATGCTGAAGATGCTGTGACACTGTGATGTGAATGTATAGAATCGTCTCCTAAAGTAGGGTGGGATGGCAAGAAAGACACAACATGGGTCTCAGATAAGCTCATTTGTTGTTGTTGTTCAGTTGCTAAGTCGTGTCCAACTCTTTGGGACCCCATGGACTGCAGCATGCCAGGCTTTCCTGTCCTTCACTATCTCCCAGAGTTTGCTCAGACTCATGTCCATTGAGTTGAAGATGCCATCCAACCATCTCATCCTCTGTCTTCCCCTTCTCCTCTTGTCCTCAATCTTTCCCAGCTTCAGGGTCTTTTCTAATGCACTGGCTCTTCACATCAGGGGGCCAAGTATTGGAGCTTCAGCTTCAGCATCAGTCCTTCCAATGAATATTCAGGGTTGATTTCCTTTAGGATTGACTGGTTTGATCTCCTTGCAGTCCAAGGGAATCTCAAGAGTCTTGTCTAGCAATTTTTCAGATGAGCTCATAGATCAGAATTTTTCTGCCCACTTGATATACCGATCAGGCTAGATTTCTACAGGAAAGAAAAGTAAAACCACTGAACTGATATCCTAATTCACTCAAACTTTTTTTACTCCTCTTTATTTTGTGTGTGTGAACATATATGTCTAAAAAACATTTGATACATCATTGGTCATTGAACATGGTTGCCACAAGTCAGATGTCTTAAATCGCTAAAGATTATGGAAAAAAATCTTAGGAATATGTAATTGCAATATGTGTAATATGTAGCAATGTAATATGTAGCAAATCTTAGGAATATGTAACTGCAGCATATGTAATATGCTTGACCTGTGAAGCTATACAGGCTATTTTTAAACTATTATCAGTTCAGTTCAGTTCAGTCGCTCAGCCGTGTCCGACTCTCTGAGACCCCATGAATAGCAGCACGCCAGGCCTCCCTGTCCATCACCAACTCCCGGGGTTCACCCAAACTCATGTCCATCGAGTCAGTGATGCCATCCAGCCATCTCATCCTCTGTCATCCCCTTATCCTCCTGCCCTCAATCCCTCCCAGCAGCAGGGTCTTTTCCAATGAGTCAGTTCTTCACATTAGGTGGCCGAAGTATTGGAGTTTCAGCTTCAGCACCAGTCCTTCCAATGAACACTCAGGACTGATCTTTAGGATAGACTGGTTCGATTTCCTTGCAGTCCAAGGGACTCTCAAGAGTCTTCTCCAACACCACAGTTCAAAAGCATCAATTCTTCAGTGCTCAGCTTTCTTCACAGTCCAACTCTCACATATGTGACCACTGGAAAAACCATAGCCTTGACTAGATGGATCTTTGTTGGCTAAGTAATGTCTCTGCTTTTCAATATGCTGTCTAGGTTGGTCATAATTTTCCTTCCAAGGAGTAAGCGTCTTTTAATTTCATGGCTGCAATCACCATCTGCAGTGATTTTGGAGCCCAGAAAAATAAGGTCTGACACTGTTTCCACTGTTTCCCCATCTGTTTCCCATGAAGTGATGGGACCAGATGCCATGATCTTCGTTTTCTGAATGTTGAGCTTTAAGCCAACTTTTTTACTTTCCTCTTTCACTTTCATCAAGAGGCTTTTTAGTTCCTCTTCACTTTCTGCCATAAGGGTGGTGTCATCTGCATATCTGAGGTTATTGATATTTCTCCCGGCAATCTTGATTCCAGCTTGTGCTTCTTCCAGCCCAGCGTTTCTCACCTAGTGTTGATGTTGATTTGGGGTATCTAAGTCAGGGGGATAAAACATTCCATGAGATATAATTTTATGGTTTGCAAATTCCTTTCTTTTAATGATATTAGAGTACCATAGATAGTTAGCGAGTAAAATAAGTGATTATTGAATTATCAACCTTGTGAGAAGTAGAAAGAACCTGGTTATGATATGGTTCTGAGCTAACGCACTTGATGACTGATTGATTGTGCTCACATGTGAGCAAGGTATAGAGTTTGGCTTCCCTCCACTGGGACACTGGTTGGTACTCTTATTGGTACTTAAAATATCTTTCCTAGAAGCAGATATAAACCACTATCAGTTCAAAACCAACATATCTATGCCATCCTGCAGTATTAATGCCCTCTTATTGGCTTGCCTGTTGTCCCATAAAAAGTGATCAAGTCTTTGGATTCTGAAATGTGAGTTAAGTAACTACAGTCACTGGATTTTGATATTCTGTTGGTTCCTGAATGCCACTGTATTCATTTAATACTGTTGCCATAACAAATTACTGAAATTGAATGCCTGAAATAATACAAATTTATAGTATAGCTTTGTAGGTCAGAGGTCTGACATGGGTTTCACAGGGCTAAAATGTGTCTACCAGACCACATTCTTTTCTGCAGGTGCTAGGGCTGGGGTGAATTCATTTCTTTTGCCTTTTCCCATTCTAGAGGACGTCATGTTCCTTGTCTTATGGTTTCCCCCTTTCATCTTCAAAGGTGCCAATGGCACACTGAGTCGTCCTCACACTGTAACACTCTCACATTGCTTCTCCTCCACTTTTAAGGACCCTTGTGATTTCATTGGCCAGAATAGTCTCCTCATCTTGGGGTCAGTTTATTAGCAAACTTGATTCCATCTGCAACTTTATTTCCCCTTTGCCATGTAAAGTAACACATACATAGGTTCTGGGAATTAGGACATGGACATTTTTGAGGTATTATTCTGTCTGCCATAAGCATTTCTGAGTTAAATGGATTAATTTCTGAGTCTTTGATTGTAGCCAGCTGCTTCTTCCACTAGAGTCTTTCCAACACAGGATAGAGATGTACATGATTCTGAACAATTGGTGTGACAGCACACAGGACAGTGAAACATGGATCATCGTTGAAAACTGTGGGGAGAACCCACTGCAAATTCCTCCCCCTTTAAGAATGTTTGAGGCCTTGTTGGGGAGGCAGGCGTTGTCCTTGTGTCTCCATTTGAATATCCTTCACCCCATATCTTCCCTGGTGGCTCAGATGGTAAAGAATCTGCCTGCAATGTAGAGAACGGGTTTGATCCCTGGTTGGGAAGATCCCCTGGAGAAAGGAATGGCTACCCCAGTACCCTTGCCTGAAGAATTCCATGGACAGAGGAGCCTGATGGATCTTCACTTTTCACTTCTGCTACATAGCAGGAGATTAAGGTTAATCAAATTCCAGCATAATTCCTCCACCAGAATTATCAGAACAGGGGTTAGATTTAACAGAGATACCATGAAGTCACTAGGCATACAAATATACTATGATCAATATGGTCAGCTTATCTTCTTATCTCGAATTTTTACAAAGCTTTGTGTTTTTGACTGGCTTTACCTCAGAGATAAAAGACCCTTACAATCAACTTATTTTGTGCTCTCAGTAACTAAGCCTTCTTTGGTTGGTTTTAGAGAAATCCCTGTACTGAGCCTTTTCTCTGCCACAGAAGAGCCATACAGTGAAAATTCTGTCTCAGCTCAGTTGGACTCAGACTGCAATGTACCAACAAAATATCATAATGCATAAACAGCTGCAGCCACCCTTCACCTGAACCACCCGTGAATCAGCAGCAGAGTTAAGAGGCAGGGCCTCAATATGCTAGACAACAAGAAGATCTAACCTTAACCTTATTAATATGATGCGGGTAATGCAATTTCCTGTAGAGACACCACATAATTTCCCATATTTCTTAGAAGAAAGAAAGTGAAGTCACTCAGGCATGTCCGACTCTTTGCTACCCCGTGGACTGTAGCCCACCAGGCTCCTCTGTCCATGGGAATTTCCAGGTAAGAATACTGGAGTGGGTTGCCATTTCCTTCTTCAGGGGATCTTCCCAACCCAGGGATCGAACCCAGTTCTCCCACATTGCAGGCAGATGCTTTACCCTCTGAGCCACCAGGGAAGCCCTCCAAAATGGCAGAAGGTAGTGGAACACTATCCATGGACTGTAGCCCACCAGGCTCCTCTGTCCATGGGATTTTCCAGGCAAGAATACCGGAGTGGGTTGCCATTTCCTTCTCCATGAGCCTACAGCACCCAGTATTCCCAGGCAGTCTCCCATCCAAGTACTAATCAGGCCCGACCCTGCTTAGCTTCCGAGATCAGAGGAAATGGGGCGTGTTCAGGGTGGTCTGCTGCTGTTGCTAAGTCACTTCAGTCGTGTCCGACTCTGTGCGACCCCACAGATGGCAGCCCACCAGGCTCCTCCGTCCCTGGGATTCTCCAGGCAAAAATACTGCAGTGGGTTGTGATTTCCTTCTCCAATGCATGCATGCATGCTAAGCCACTTCAGTCATGTCCAACTCTGTGCGACCCCCTGGACAGCAGCCCACCAGGCTCCTCTGACCACGGTATTCTCCAGGCAAGAATACTGCAGTGGGTTGCCATTTTGGCCGTAGGCTTATCTCCATTTGCATCACGAACTGAATATCCCTCATCCCCTGGCTGATTCTCTCAACCATGACTTGGGTGATCTCCACCAAATTATTAGTATCTCTACAAGGTGACTCTTGCAACGTGACTCTGATTCTAAGTACCAGAGGCCATAGGAAAAGCTGAAAACTAGGACATAATTGCAAGATGTGATGCTTAAAATTGGGTAAAGTAAGAAAACCTTTGTCATGGAGTTGAAAGCCTATTGAAAATAAGGTAAGGATTGAAAGTGTACAATAATTTTGATTTTTACACAACACAATAATATCTTAAAATATTTAAATGTAAAACATTCACATTCCAAATGTTTCATGTAAGCTGAATAAAAGTAAGGACGACTTTCCTCTCAATTTAATAAAAATTTCTGATACCAGATTACTACTTACTTATTTAATTGCTCATGGCATTAGTTTTCACCATAAATTCAAAATCCAATTAACATTTTATTAATGAGAGTATGTGTATGGGCACATAGTACTTATAAAACAATTTACTAATACTCTGCAGATAAGCTTTTCTGTTAACATTCCCCCGGTGCTCTATTAGTATTAGCATTGCAATTTTCTTTATCAATACTCACGTCTCATAGCTTCAAATTTAATTTTACAAGTTTTCAAAAACAAAATACAATGTTAATATTTCCCCTGAAGGAACTTAGAACCAAATTTCCTCTTTAAAAGCACAATAAAGAAATTCCTACGGAAATGAAAATATGTTGTATTTGTAAACAACTGCTACCACTTTTTATGTAAGACTTCTGCATTTTGCTTTTTTATATGAATATATTTTACTTTTTCCCCATAATTCTCTGTAAGGAGCACAACAGATTATAATGAACATAACCAGATCTGTAAAATCATTGAATTGGTCAAATACCATTCTTTGGGAAATCTTTGTCTAATGAAGACCTTAGTATCTATTTAATCTTGAGTTGTTCCCAGTATTGGATTAGATGACATGCTTACTGGATTTATTTCATGAATATTAATTTCCTGTGGCTACTGTAACAAGGAACCACAAACTTGGTAGTTTACAACAACAGAAATGTACTCTCACACAGTTTTGGAGGTCAGCATTCTGAAACTAAGGTGTTGGTCTGACTGCACTCCCTCCAAAAGTTCTATGAAATGATCTATTCTTTGCCTCATCCAGCTACTGGCAGCTGTATGCATTCCTTGACTGTAAGCCGGATCACTCTTGTCTTTGCCTCTGTGGTCACACTGCTTTCTCTTCTCTGTGTCTTCTCTTCTGTCTGGCTCAAATCTACCTGTCTTTCTCTTACAAGGACACTTATCATTGGATTTAGGCCTATCAGGGTAGTCCAGGATTATCTCAAGTGGAGATTCTTAACTTAATCACATTGGAAAAGACCACTTTTCTAAACAAATAAGTTAGCATTCACAGATTTCAGAGATTTGGTGTAGACATCTTTTGGGGGGCTATTATTTAGCCTTCGATGGCAGATATTTAAAGCTTTTTTGCTTGAAATAGTCTAATTCTTCTGCCTTATAATTCTACTGTTCTTTTAGTTTGTTTAAAGAACTAGAACTAATTCAAGAAAAAGTTTTGGATATATACTCTACTTAAATATTTAAAGAAATTTGTTCGATTAAGTTTGGAAAACATATTTTACTCCAAGAGTTAAAAGAAATCACTCACAAAATTAATGAAAAAGATGAAATACTTGTACTAAAACATGACAATTTTCTGTCTTTGTATAATTGACTGTTATGCTGAGGGCAGAGGCTGGCAAAAAAAAAAAATTAACATGTTTGAGTTATTTTAAAAAAATACTGTCTTGACTGTTGAATTAAGGAATATAAGGAATGAACTAGATCTTTATGTGTTCTGCAGTCTCCCTACTGTTAGTCTTAATGCTCTTCAGTTATGGTTATCTTACCCCAGAAATGTATATTGCAAGCTGAACAGTCTATTTTCTTGGGCTCCAAAATCACTGTCGATGGTGACTGCAGCCATGACACTTGCTCCTTGGAAGAAAAGCTATAACAAACCTAGACAGCATATTAAAAAGCAGAGACATTACTTTACTGACAAAGGTCCATATAGTCAAAGCTATGGTTTTTCCAGTGGTCATGTATGGATGTGAGAGTTGGAATATAAAGAAAGCTGAATGCTGAAGAATTGATGCTTTTGAACTGTGGTGTTGGAGAAGACTCTTGAGAGTCCTTTGGACTGCAAGGCGATCCAACCAGTTCATCCTGAAGGAAATCAGTCCTGAATGTTCATTGGAAGGACTGATGCTGAAGCTGAAATTCCAATACTTTGGCCACCTGATGCGAAGAGCTGACTCACTGGAAAAGACCCTGATGCTGGGAAAGACTGAAGGCGGGAGGAAAAGGGGATGACAGAGGATGAGATGGTTGGATGGCATCACTGACTCGATGGACATGAGTTTGAGCAAGCTCCGGGAGTTTGTGATGGACAGGGAGGCTTGGAGAGCTGTAGTCCAGGGGTCGCAAGGAGTCAGACATTACTGAGCAACTGAACTGAATTGAAACAGTTTATAAAAGTTTTTATTGATTTAAAACATTTAAAACTATTTCACTTTCTCATGAAACATGGCGTGGCTAATATTCATTGAATGTTAACTGAGTGCTAGAACTCTCTGGAGGTGAACATGAATGTCTAAAAAGGCAATGTGGATATTATGTGTTCACAAAAGCTCTCAAACATTATCTCCATAATTAAATGCTCTTCAAGGAACTCCCCAATTGCTCTGTAAAATATATGGAGCAAATCTCAAGGGCTGCTAGATGCTGGTGATAAGCGGATTCAGTTCTAGCAGATCTGTGTGATTCTGCACCAACTCACTGTCTGCTCACTAAAAGTCAGTCGGGTGTGTTTCCAAACCTGTATGTGCCAAATGCATTTACTATTGTTACTGCTGTAATTTAGGAACTCTTATGTAGGATGGTTAAAATCAGTACTGAAATCCAGATAGCTGTTATTTCTATGAAAACTACGCTGAAATTTTTGAAAGATTCAAGACACATATATTGCTAAAAAGAATCCCTGTCAAATTAGGTTTAGGTTAGACAATTGTACTAGGCTAGGAAAAATTATATAATTCTAGAAGGATTCTGTACTCACATTATATCTTTCAGGTTCTCACTCCTTTTTATTTGAAGCACAATTGATTTATAATATTTTAGGTATACAGCAAAGTGATTCAGTCACAGATAGTTACTAGGTAGATAGAGAGAGATGACCTTTTTCAGATTGTTTTCCATTATAGGCTCTTACAAGATACTGAATAGAATCCCCTGTACTATACAGTAGGTCCTTGTTTATCTATTTTCTATATAATAGTAAATACAGTAGTGTGTATCCTTAACCTCAAATTTTCAATTTATCCCTTCGCTTTCTTTCCCCTTTAGTAACCACAACTTTGTTGTCTATATTTGTGAGTCTATTTCTGTTTTGTAAAAAAGTTCATTTATATAAATTTTTAAGAGTACATATATAAATGATATCATATGATATTTGTCTTTCTCTGGCTTACTCTATTTAGTATGATGATCTCTAGGTCTATCCATGTTGCTGCAAATGGCATTTTTCCTTTTTCTCAGCGGCTGAGTAATATCCCACTGAATACGTGAACCACATCTTCTTTACCCATTCATCTGTTGATGGACATTTAGGTTGCTCCATGTCTTGGCTATTGTAAATAGTGCTGCTATGAGCATAGAAATACATGTATCCTTCTGAATTAAAGTTTTCTTCTTTTCTGGATATATGTCCAGGAGTGCGGTTGCTGGATCATATGGTAATTAAAAAAATTTTTTTAAGGAATCTCAATACTCTTTTGCATAGTAGTTGCACCAATTTACATTGCCACCAACAGTATGAGAGTTTCCTTTTCCCCACACCCACTCCAGCACTTATTATTTGTAGACTTTGTGATGATGGCCGTTCTGACCAATGTGAAGGGTACCTCACTGTGTTTTGATGTGCATCTCTCTAATTAGTGTTGTTGAGCATCTTTTCATGTGCCTATTGGCTATCCATGTGTCTTTTTTTGAGAAATGACTATTTAGGTCTTCTGCACATTTTGGGGGTTATTTGTTTTTCTGATATTAAGCTGTATAAGCTATTTGTATTTTGGAAATTAAGCCCTTGTTGGTCACATAATTTACAAATATTTTCTCTCATTCTGTAGGTTGTCTTCTCATTTTGTTTATGGTTTCCTTTGCTGTGCAAAAGCTTTTAACTTTAATTCAGCCCCATTTGTTTATTTTTGCTTTTAGTTACAGTACTCTAGGAGATGGAGCCAAAAAAGTATTGTTGTGATTTATGTCAAAGAGTATTCTGCCTATGTTTTTCTCTAGGAAGTTTTATTATAGTATCCAGTCTTACATCTAGGTAGGTGTTTAATCCATTTTGAGTTTCTTTTTGCAAAAGGGGTTTTCATTCTATTTTTAAAAACACTAAAATAGGAAATTAGATATAAAATTTGAGCCTGGTTTTTATAAGATAACATTGTACCTTAATCAGTGGATTCATAATAAAAAATGGTCTAAGGATATATAGTTGAAACTAAATAAAATAAAATAAAACTAAAAGGTACATCATTTTTATCATTACCTACTGCAATTGAATTAGTTAACAAATTATCAGTTTTGATTACATTATATAAGAAGGTTCATACTAGATTTGGACTTGAATTACATGATAATTTTAGTTGATTTAAATTTTTTTCATTCAAATCCTCTGGAAAGAGTAACTAGTAGACAAATATTTACACAAAATAAAAAATAAATACAGTTTATATGTACAATATAAACCTATGTTTCCTACTAGCTGTGGTAGCAAAATACCAGATAAGTATCAATCATGTTGTACACTTTTAGGGAAGTAGAATTTAGTTGCAGGTAAGACCACAACAATAACATAAAAAAGAACAACAGTCAATACATAGAGGGCAAAAGTCTGAGTTACATTTTTTCAAGCATAATAAAAGGAAGGAAAAAATAGAAGACTTTGTGGGCTACTGGAATCAGACAAAGTTTCAAAAAGGAGATCGGATCTGAATTGGACAGTGAAGAAGGAAGACTGGGGAAGTTAGGGAAGACAGCTGGAGGGAATTGGAAAAGCAAAGGTCAAGAGGTAAAAGAGGATATTAGAGACTTCCCTGGTGGTCCAGTGGCTAAGACTCCACACTTTCAATGCAGGGAGTACAGGTTCAATCCCTGGTCAGGGAACTAAGACCCCAGGTGCTGCCTGGCACGGCCCCCCATAAAAGTGAGGATAGTATATGAAAGAGCAGTAAGGGACCAGCTTGAATGAGTGCATTTGGTTCAAGCTGTCATTAAAGTTTTGAAAACCATGAAAGCAGATCATGAAAGCTCATGAAGCTCATTTCCTTCCTCTAGGAAGATTTCACTGGGAGGTGAGAGTTGAAAGAATAAAAAAGTGCAGAGAGAAAGCAACTTGTAGGTGTGCACAGGAAATTTCCCCCAAAACACAAAGCTCTATAAAAATGAGTGGAAACATTGGAAACACTTATCTTGGTTAGAAAAACAAGTCAAAGGGGAAAAAAAAGGAAAGAAACAAAACTGAGTTATAAGGATGGCACTGTACAGAATCTGAATATATATTTATAATACATCATCTAAGAGAGGAGACTGAAAAGTCAGAATCACAGCAGGACAATTGAGAAAGGATTCCTCTATAGGCTTAGAGCAACGACATTTAGCATGCTTTTCTGTATCCCTTGAGGATGACCTGTGTTCTTCTTTAATTATCTTTAACACACACACCCACACACATAATGCTAATATTTTTCCATTAACCTTAAAAGGTCACTATTTCCTTTAAGGACTACCCCAACCACACCATGAATCTTAGGTCTTCACTGGCTAAAATGCCCAAGAAAAGTTTGAAATCCAGTGCTGTGCTTTGTGCCTAGTAGTTCTATAAATGACCACATGAATAGAGCCTCGGGAGCTAAGAGAAAAATGGAAAGTAGAGAAAGAAAAGAAAGCAATTCACTTAATCTTGGCATCTTGCCCTGTGGAGTCAACATCACTGATCAACTGTCTGGTGGCCTATCTTTTCTATGATTTTCTAGAATAAGCTAATGAATCTGCCTCCCTGTTCCTGCCTCACCAAGAGATGAAACACCAATTAACAGGATTTGTCAATAATGGGCTTTAGATCTAATCCTCCCACAACCATAATGCTTGGAAGCAGAGAATTTCTGGATTTCAAACTCTGTGGCTTCAAGTACCGGATGGACATCTCAAGAGCCTAGAAAGACTCAGCAGAACTGGGAAATTTGGCTGGATTTTCATTTTAAGAAGTATTTGTTCTATTTTTTTTTTCCCAAGACAGTTTAGAAATAGTCAGAACATGTAATTTGTGTTATTTGATTTGCATAAACATAATGATTTTCAGCGAAGATAATTTGCAGTCAGTTGATTTTTGGAGTACTCCATCCTTTCACTGAGATTCTGAAGAGAAAATTATTTCAAATGAGTGTGATCATAAACTATTATTACCTAGAACTAAAAATGCATATGTGTCATGGGGTCATTACAATGAGTTACAAGAAATGCCCACTCATATTACATATAATGGGAAAAAATGTCTTTAAAATTAACAGAGTTCAGATGTTGACTAGAGCAACCATCAAACAACTCTTAAAAATAAAATATAATGATTTAGTGTGTAGACAGCTGTACTGGCGCTGAGTAATCTCCATTTGCAATAATTATCCGGTTCTGTGATCAAATTTCCTTCTCTCAGTACTATTCCCCCTGGATATTGATATGCTCATCTGTGTTCATGCAGATTAATGGATATTAAATTGTAATGATCAGATTAGAGATTTGTCTGATAATTTAAGAATGGAAATGTACTTTGAATGCTATTTAGTTACTCTTAGAGTTTGAATAATGTGAAATATTCATTTACAATTCAGATTATTTACAGCTACATCAAACACTGGGGCAGAATATGTGATAGATGCTTAGAATTATGATTTGAATCTGAGAAAATAATTTTCAAATAAATTTCTGTGTAGTGTCCATTCAACCAAATAGAATTAACATTAAATAACCCTCATTGGAGAAGGCAGTGGCATCCCACTCCAGTACTCTTGCCTGGAAAATCCCATGGATGGAGGAGCCTGGTAGGCTGTAGTCCATGGGGTTGCTAAGAGTTGGACACGACTGAGTGACTTCAGTTTCACTTTCACTTTCATGCATTGGAGAAGGAAATGGCAACCCACTCCAGTGTTCTTGCCTGGAGAATCCCAGGGACGGGAGAACCTGGTGGGCTGTCGTCTCTGGGGTCGCACAGAGTCAGACACGACTGAAGCGACTTAGCAGCAGCAGCAGCAGCAACACTCATGGGGAATTCTTAATTAGGTATTTCACAAATATTTACTGAATAAAGGCAACTTCTGACTATTTCATCTTGGTATAAGTTAAATAAAATTTTGTGACCTAGTCCACAACTGTAATCACCATCCATAATTTTGTGCTTATATGAAAATATGCCTTTAATTCTAAACAACTGACTCATCAATGAATTTTGGGGACGTAACATACTTAGCCTGAAGAAAAGAATACACAGATATTATTTAATAGCTGCTTAATTATTTAGATGCATGTTATTGGAATACATGTATTAGTTATGACTTAAAAAATTTCCAAAGGTAGTTGATAGGTATAAGAAGGAAATTTTTGATCAAATTAAGAAAATTTCCCAACAGGCAGAGCTGACCAGTTAGACCCACTGCTTTGGATAGGAGTGGCTCTCCCATTGAAGTAGATTCTTAAGAACAGGTCAGATAGCCTCTTAGCAATGACAGTATATAGAGAAACTCTGTCTGGAAAGAGCATTTAGACTTAGTTGCTAAGGCTTTGCCATTTTCAGTTGCCAGAATAAGCCTTTGGGATTGTCTGTGGGTTTTATTCAACTCAACTACCAGTTATTTTCATTAACATAGCGTTGACACTTATTTGTGTGGTAACACATCACCACATTTGAGAAGAGGGATATCTGGTGGATGAAATAAGCAAAAGAAGAGGGGTTTTAATTTCATATTTATATTTTAACTATTTTTGACATTTCCACTGATTTTTTCCGGGAAAAAAATTATCAATCTATCTATATAAATATATAGCTGACAAGTTCAGTTCAGTTCAGTCGCTCAGTCATGTCTTCGTGGACTGTAGCACGCCAGGCCTCCCTGTCCATCACCAACCCCTGGAGTTTATTCAAACTCATGTCCATTGAGTCGATGATGCCACTCAACCATCACACTCTCTGTCGTTCCCTTCTCCTCCCGCCTTCAATCTTTCCCAGCATCAGGGTCTTTTCAAATGAGTCAGTTCTTTGCATCAGGTGGCCAAAGTATTGGAGTTTCAGCTTCAACATCAGTCCTTCCAATGAATATTCAGGACTGATTTCCTTTGTAGCAATAACTATTTATAATCAGGTGATTTGGGTAAGATAATTGTTTCATCTAGTCCTTTAATATTTATCAAATTAATGCCTTTTTAGTAATTTTTCTTTCATCAATTCAGATTAGGCTCTTTGAAGATGAGTTTGCTTGTAAAACATAAGCATGTAATCTTCTTGGCTACCAATTAAGATTTGTTTTTTTTTAAGCCCAGTCATTCAGCAGAAGAAATGGCATACACACAAACAGAAAATACCCAACTGTCTAAACTATAAATACAACTGTTTTATTTGTCTTTACCGAGATATTCATGTGATTTATTGGCTCTCATAAGTTTGAAATTAATTTAAATATTCAAATAGAGTAATACATTTCCTTATGGGTATAAGGTAATTTTGTATCCACTAAAGAAAGAACAAGATAGCAGCAATTTAGAGGCAGCTTGCCTGAATTAATAAAATGAATCCAATTCTATTGACTAAAATGACTACCCAATTCCTTAGCGATGTTTTTCTTCATTAATATCTACACATATATAAGGAAGTGCTAGGAGCATCACTCTTGAGAGCGGTATGCTATGTGCTAAGTTGTCTGGATCTTTGTGACCCCATGGACTATAGCCTACCAGACTCCTCTCTCCATGGGATTCTCCAGGCAAGAATACTGGAGTGGGTTGCCATGCCCTCCTCCAGGGGATCTTCCTGACCTAGGGATCGAACCCCTGTCTCTTATGTCTCCTGCATTGGCAGGCAGGTTCTTTACTGCTAGCACACCTGGGAAGCCCCTGACATTCTATTCTCTGTATCCACAAGAGAGAATACTGAAGGCACTTCAATATACGGTGAGTGAATCTCTTCACATCCATCTTAGCTGGGAGTGATTTCACCCTTCCTTGAGCACTCAGAGCTCTATGACTATATACTTTTTTGGGGAATAAGAATTGAGGTACCTCTCCTTCCCAACCATTCATTCACTCACTCACTCATTCATTCACTTTCAATGTCAGGCTCTGTGCAAAACACAAATGTATTTTGCAAGGTATCTTCCTTCTATAGATCTTCAGGTATAAGAAGGAAGATACTGTCCCTCTGTTGCTTTGGACAAAATACAACCTCAAATGTATTTTGTAGAATACATGCTGCTGCTGCTAAGTCGCTTCAGTCGTGTTCGACTCTGTGCGACCCCATAGACAGTAGCCCACCAGGCTCCCCTGTCCCTGGGATTCTCCAACCCACTGGAGTGGGTTGCCATTTCCTTCTCCAATGCATGAAAGTGAAAAGTGAAAGTGAAGTCGCTCAGTCGTGTCCAACTCCTAGTGACCCCATAGACTGTAGCCTACCAGGCTCCTCCATCCATAGGATTTTCTAGGCAAGAGTACTGGAGTGGGTTGCCATTGCCTTCTCCAGTAGAATACATGGATAAGTTAGTAAATTACTAACTTTTCTGAGTATTTCTTCCTAACATATTTTAACCTCATTCCCTCCCCTTTTACTTCAGTCTCATATACTGATTTCATAAAAGTTATAAAAATCATTTAACATTTGTTGGGCATTCATTATGGTCAGTCACTGTCCTAAATATATATGTCATTTGATTTCATACTCAAAATAACCTTATAAAGCAGAATTTCTAAAAACATTAAATACTTATTCTTTAAAATGAGGAAATGGAGGTTAGGTAATTTGTCCAAGGTAGGTGAGTTGGTAGGTAACCAAGCCAGTGCTTGAACTCAGGTAGTTTCCAGTCCCAGAGATGGCTCTTTTAATGACTGCATCTATCGTAACTCTATTAATGGCCCTTTGGAAAAACACGCAGACACAAAACTACAAATTAATTAAGTAATTTTAAATACCAGTGAGAATGAAAATGGATAGTATAGTTATTTTACAAAAATATTTAAGTATGCTAAGAGACAATCCAGGAGATGGAAACAAGAACATTCAAAGTCCTATAAGAAAAGCCAGAAAAATGTAGCAGGTAGAGGTTAAGAATGCAGCCTTGGGAAGGAGTCTGGGTTCACATCCCAGATCCATTACTGACTAGATGTGGAACGTTATAGCCAACTACTTAACTGCTAATCTGCCCTTGTTTCTCTAATCTGAAAAGAGGAAGGATAAGAGAACCCACTCTGGAAGTATTTGTGAGGATTAAAGAAGTTAATATGTATCAAATACTCAGAAGACGACCAGCACGAAATGGCACTGATACTGTTATTGCTGTATTTCATCATGTTGAAAACACCCTCCATCATACAATGACATATTTTTTGTGTAACCTGATAGAAAAAGTGTTTATTATAAAATGCAAGATGCCATCACGTTGGAAACACATCATAATGTTAGAGATGTTGAAATGTTTTTTTAAAAAGTATATCTTAAAATTGATGAAACACCATTTTATTATTATAGACAGAATAGAGAAGAAAAAAGAAGCCATTTGAGAGAATTAAATGTTTGAGTACATTAAGAGTTTCTTTTTTTTTTTCAATACTAATTTTTACTTTCTCTTCATTATTTTTTCAAGTATTTTGTGCCTGATCATCAGCTTTTAGTCTCATTGATGTGGGAATACTACTGTTGCTTAGATTTAAAAGTTAGTTGCTGGTGCAGCGGTTAAGACTTCGTGCTCACACTGCAGGGGGCACAGGCTCAATCCCTGGTCTGGGGAGTAAGACCCTCCATGCTTTGTGGCGTGCCCCACTACTTCCCCACCTCCTGCCGAAATTACCTGCTGTGCTCAGTCCTCTGAAGAAAGATAGAAGGCTCTAGAAGGACCAGAGACAATGTCCGAGTGTACGAATATGAAGGGGTAAAGAGTTGAAGAGTGTGCGGATACTTAGGTTTTTCAAATCGGTATCCAAAACTACCTGGCAAATATGAGAATCAGAAAAATGTAAGAGGTTGAAAAATTCAATCAGGTATCAAAATGAGTTGTCAGATTTAAGAAAAACCCATTAATCAGATTATTCATTCAACAGATATTAAGTTAACCAGTGTGAACTCAAGATGTTTTATGTGCTACATGCAGGACATAAAAAGAACAAACAAACAAATAAGGCATTGTCAATTACAGGAAGAAAAATACCTAAGAGAAATTTTAAATTAAAAGTATGTTTAAAAATAACATAGTTAACTGTGACCATAACATAGTTTTCCTGTTGCTAGCATAATGCTTTCCTGATTAATAGTACATTATTTCCTTTTATACTGTGATTCCTATCAGAAATACTTAGCACTCATCCAGCAGAAATTGGAGACCTACTCAGGAGAGGCTCACTCCATATTGAAGTTAAGCTAAGGTCCTTCATGGAACTCAAGTCAGCCCCAGAGGAGGCGTCAGTTAGGTTGTGAGAATTGAGAAGAGGCAGAGTCAGCGTGGCGGAGTGGAATAGATATTAGACTAGGGGTCCAAGTATTATAAGTAAATTCTAGGAGCAGCTTTATAACAAGCTAGTTGTGTGTCACTGCAAATTACCTTATCCTGCTGGGCTTCTGTCCCCTTGTTCATACAAAGCACAGACTGAATTTAGGACTTTAAATTCCCTTCCATCTTGCACTCTTCAATTTTCTGATATTGTTTTACAGGATGAGAGAGGCAGGGAAGTGGCTGCTGTCAGATGCTAAGCTTGGAGTACATGCTTTACGATTTATCTGATTTATTGGTAGGATCTTAGGGCTCTTAAAAGCAGGTCTGTCCTCATGGGATATTACCTTGGCAAACACATCCTCTATGGACCTGATAACAATTCCTGACCACTGTTCTGGAGCCCGCTGCCTCCACGCCTTATCTCATTTATTCCTTGCTACAGCCCTCTGCGGTGTGTGTTATGACTTTCATTTTATAAAGGAGATGCAGAAACACAAAAAGATTATTAATAATGACAGTAACAATTATTTGTGCTTACTATCTGCAATGACTGCACTAAAGATTATTCGTATATTAACTCACCCAATCCTCACACCCACCTTATGAGGAAGAAAACTGAAGTCGCCCAGACTTGTCTGACTCTTTGTGACCCCATGGACTGTAGCCTGCTAGGCTCCTCCGTCCATGGGGTTTTCCAGGCAAGGATACTGGAGTGGGTTGCCATTTCCTTCTCCAGGGGAATCTTCCCAACTCAGGGATCGAACCCAGGTCTCCTGCATTGCAGGCAGACTCTTTACCGTCTGAGCCACCAGAGAAGCCTCTGAAGAAGAAGGGTCTTCTCTAATTTCCAGATTCACGGCTGAAACATCCAGTGATTAAATAACCTACTCATTTGAGACAGGCTGGGTCCTGGGACCTGGCACCCTTTACTGAATTGCTGGAGCCTGCACAAACATCTCTTGGAGCAACAAAATACAAAGAAATTATAAGGGACTGAAAACAACTGCTTGCATGTACAGTGGGGGCAAAGTATGAACAATAAGATACAAAAGGGCCAAAATCCACCTGCTTCTTCTCAGGTGCCAGGAGCAAAAGTCTGGTACCATGCGTGATTGTTGCACACAGTACCAGGAAGGTGGTGGGCAGACCACTTAGGCCACCCCTCTGTCTGACTGCCTATCACCCACCCTCACCCCCTTTAAGGGTCTTGTTTGCCTCCTGTCAAAGAGTGAGCGAGAGCACCTGTTACTTGATTCTCCTCCCTCGTGCTATAGCACGAGTCCCAGTAAAGCCTTGCCTGAATTTCTCATCTGGCCTGTTAACAATTACTGCTGCATAAAGAGTCCAAGAACCTGGGTTGGTAACAATGTCACATGGTTGGTACTAAAGAAACAGGATTCAGACTTCAGCAGTCCAAGTGCAGGATCTAGTACTCACCCACTGCACGTTCTTCTTACAAACAGGCAGACAACTAGTAAGAAAAGTAGGGAAGCCTGTGGCTCAGATGGTAGGGAATCTGCCTGCGGTGCGGGAGACCTGGGTTTGATCCCTGGGTTGGAAAGATCCCTGGAGAAGGAAATGACAACCCACTCCAGTATTCTTGCCTGGAGAGTCTCATGGACAGAGGAGTCTGGCAGGCTACAGTCTATAGGGTCGCAAAGAGTTGGACACAACTGAACGACTAACACACATGATAAGAAAAGTAGGAATTCAGAATTGACTCCAAAACATAGACTTTTAACATCTATTAAGCAATATTGCCTTGTCTCCTTGCCAGACCACATTCTTCTCCTAGTTTATCTGTGTCTCTGGCCTTCCCATATAAATTCTCCGGTAGCTCAGACAGTAAAGAATTAACCTGCAATTTAGGAGACCTAGGTTCACTCCCTGGATCAGGAAGATCTTCCAGAGAAGGGGATGGCTACCCACTCCAGTAGTTTTGCCTGGAGAGCCCCATGGACAGAGGAGCCTGGAGGGTTACAGTCCATAGGGTCACAAAGAGCTGGACATCACTGGGCAACTAAGCAGACACTCTGGGCTTCTCACCTACCTTTACTCAGTTTTGGTGTCTGACCTGACTTATGACATAGCACCAAACCCAATTATGCTTTTGCTTCTTGTATAGGACTCTGTCGTCCATTGTGCTCACCCCAGAACAAGATGGCATTCTATCCTATCCCTGGCTTCTGTTTCTAACATAGCATGAGAGTTCTTGGCTATCAGGCTTGCTATAGGACCAAAGTCAAGTCAGCCAGCAATGCCCTTACCAAATATGAACCATATGGATCACATAGGCTTATGAACAAAGTTTACTATAGACCAACAAGGGGGAATGATAACAAGCATAACATTCCAAGTTTACAAGTGTTTCTATCCTTCATTTTTGTATATCAGAAAGTAAAATATAGCGCTCACTCTCTCTCTCTCCATCTCTGTATTTTCAGAGTGATTCAACAATAAACCTCTAAAATTCCAATAGCTAAAATGTCATTACTATCACTATTGGAGTTAGAGTTCTATCAAATCTTAAAACTTGGAAACATCTGAATCGTTTCTGTTTTTACATTCTATTAATAAAATTGCATACTGGTGATTAGTGATAATTATTTTGTAGCCATACATTGGGAAGGAATTACTTATCCTCCCCTGCCCTTGCCTTGATTACATACAATTCCCCAGCTTGACTGGTACGGATTTCTTAGGAATCTCATTCAACCTCTGTGTGATACTGAGTGATATTACAACCTTGCAAAGAGAAGTGGAATTACTAACAAGGAAAATGCAGAGCAAAACCAGCTGCTCCTACCAATGTAATCTAGCGATCTACGTTTTACAAAATCAGAGTAGCACAAGGACATACACTGCATTTCAGTTTCATGGGTCTACTCTGTGCCAAGCGCCCTTTACATCTTTGACTGAAGTAGTAGGTGCATCTTCACGAGATCCTCAGAGTCTTCAATGTCCATAGAAGCAAGCATATGCTCACTGCTGCATATGCAGACAAAACACTCTCAGCTCATTTATTCAAGCTCCTTAGCTCACATTTCTTTGGTAAGGACTACCAACCGATGATTTGTTTGCTGTTTCCTTTTATGAATCATACAAAATCTGACATTGTATCTGGGCACTTGAGTGTAGCGCTTGCCTCTGGATCCAGAGTGCCTGGTCTGAATTTCAGCCCTGCCACTTGATGACTATATGACTGGGCAAACTACTTAACTCTTGGTGCGTCCATCCTCTTATATATAAAATGCAGATGGCGAGATGCACCTCCAACTATAAGAGTCTGTTGTGAAAATTAAACAAAGTAATATTTGTAAAATACTGAAAAGAGCAGTACATAGATATACAGTACATAAATATTAGCTGTTATTTTTAAACCACGACGTATACTAATACAGATGGGGTGCAAACTCAGACTAGTTCTGGGGCCAGAAACTTAAAATAAAGGACTTAGGATGGGGGCCCAGGGAAAAACTGAAAGGTACATACTCTACCTAAAATCTTCCAAATTCTAACTGTGTTTTAAAGCACTGTAAAATCCAAACAAAGCACATCTGCTGTTAAACTTGGCCTTGTATAGAGAAATGTGGGCTAAGAAATTCTTCCATGAGGGCTACAAAAAATATTCTAGCCCTCTGCAGAATTAAAGAATTTCAGTTTAAACTTAAAAAAAAAATTGTTGTGATGATTGTTTTTACATTCAGGAAGATGAAACTATAAAACCATCAAATGTAGGATTGCAGCTTAGACACCAACCCAAGAGCAATAATCATTATGTAATATCAGTAAAAGGTTTAGTAGTGTAACTCGAGCTGGCAGGGCCAACCTTAACTAGGGCAGCTGGGGGAGCTGTTGAGGAAAAGCACTTTTGAAATGAAGTAACTTCTATAACATCCACAGTCGACAGTGACTGGTAACCTTGGGGCCATGAGAAACACTGTAGGAATGCAAACTGATCTGGGGAGTGACTAACAGCCCACAGCTCTGTCTGCTCTGCAGACAGACTCCACCAAGAAGGCTGCAAGGCTGGAGAGGAGGAACATGGGTTTAGCAACTAGAAGTCATGCATCCCAGCTCCAGTTAACGGTCAGTCTTGAGTAAGCCTCATTGCCTCTCAGAGCTTCTGTTATCTATAAAAAGATGATCAGTTTTGTCCTGACTACTTCATTGAGATACTTTAAATATCAAGTAAAATCAGGGTGTGAAAATGGTTTGGCGACTGTTAAGTACTGTATGAATATAGTTTTTTTTTTTTTTTTTTTTTTAAGGATTTCAGGCCAAATTCCATTTAAACAACAAGAAAGCACTGCCTGTGGAAACCTTCATATAACAATGTGTTCTAAGACACCGCCATGTCGTATTTGCACTGGAAATACTTGATACAACTGAAGCTATGACAGGCAGTTGGAGATAATCCGCTGAAGTTGCTTGTTATAGAATGAAATCTGTGTACTTTAGCAAAAAGAGGAAAATTTTCCTCCATAACCCACAGTATTTTTCACTCCCAATATTTTTTCTCTTCAGGCAACTATTTTAAAACAATTTAGGAAAGGACATACTTTTAAAAAATTATTTTCAAGACTCAGTTCTTTGAATTCATTCATATTCATGTGCTCATTGAAACTCAAGTATCATGAGTCACTTAAAGGCCCAGGCTCTGGGAATATATTGATTAAAAGATATAACCTTTGCATGTAATTAGTGTCATTTATGGTGAGGAGACAGACGTTGTTGGCTTTGCCAACAGTGGCAGGCCAATTGCAAACGCTACAGTGAAGGTACGTGAAAGAAAGAACAGGAGCACAGAGAAAGGACAAACTGGGGTACGAGGAGTGAGAAGGCATTTTCCAGGCTGGTAGATGCAGCCATATATACAAAAGGGCAAGTAAGAAGGAGCGTGGTGGCTTCTCCCCATGAGTAGTTCAGTTTAAGCAGAGCACAGGAATGTGAGACTTAGAGGGGATGGAACTGGATACATTTTCAGAGCCGAAATGGTGGAAGACTGCATGTGGTATACAAGCAGTATTTAATGGTGAACTCCTGAAGACTTTCGAGTAATATGAACAGATTGCCCATGAGAATAATCTCTTGAGCAATAACAGAGATCACATCTGAAGTCAGGAATGCCAGTTTGAAGGTTATAGCTCTAAATGAGCAGGAAATTATAAGTCCTTAACCGTTAAAACTGCAGTTAGGGTGGCAAAGCGTATATGGATTAGAATTACTTAGAGCTGGTGTTCAATGTGAGATGGAGTCGGCAAGCAAGGTGGGGAGGAGAGAGAAAGAATCTACTGTCACTCTGTAGTTATGTTTTGGGCAACTGAGTGGATTTTTTTCTTTTTACCAAAACAGGGAATAATAATCAGGCAAATGGGAGAAATACAAGGGATATGAATTTAGAAATACATGGGATTGACTACCTTTGAGGTACTTGTGTAACATCTGAAGGGAGATTTCGATGAAGGAGTCGAATGACCAAATAATTGTAAGTGGTGGTTCATTCTGGGGCTGTAGAGAAGAATCTGTTGTGGAGATATACATTTGGAAAGCCATTAGCAAATAGGTATTTGATATCTTGGCTTTCCCTAGGTAGCACAGTGGTAAAGAATCTGCCCTGCTAACACAGGAGTTGCAGGTTTGATCTCTGGGTCAGGAAGATCCCCTGGAGAAGGAAATGGCAATCCACTCCAGTATTCTTGCACTGGAAACCCCATGGACAGAGGAGCCTGGTGGGCTGCAGTCCATGGGGTCACAAAAGAGTCAGACATAACTCAGTGACTAAACAAACTGTACATTTCCAGTGGCTCTATGTACAGATATATTGTCGAGCAACTCTCACCATCATCCATCTCCCAGATTTTTCACCTTCCTACTGAAACTCTATCCTGAGTGACTGAACACACACATACACACCCACACATCTTGAGTGAAAATGATATCGAATAGAGATATGTGTGTGTATTAAGTTGCCTCAGTCGTGTCTGACTCTTTGCAATCCTATGGACGATAGCCCACCAGGATTCTCTGTCCACTGGATTCTCCCAGCAAGAATACTGGAGTGTGTTGCCATGCCCTCCTCCAGGGGATCTTCCCAGCCCAGGGATCGAGCCCATGTCTCCTGCATTGCAGGCAGATTCTTTTCAGTCTGAGTCACCAGAAGTTTGGGGACACATAAAAGTCTAGTTAAGTTGATAAGACTTAAATTAGGGAGACAGGAAAAAAATCTACGCAAAACCTAGAAAGCAAGACCACTGTTTTTTGACAATAGGCTGCTAGATAAAAGCCTGTGGGGCACAGAAGAGGAGCCAGAAGGAGCCGGAGGTTGGTGGCATTTACTACGTCACGGCAGCTGCGGAGCGTGCTGCTCAGATCTGCCTTTAAGAGAAAACCTGCTGCTGACCGTCTCCAGCTCTGTGCTTTCACCAGAGGTTCATGCGGAGGTTATTTTCTGGCCTTACCACTCCAGTCAACCACCGGGCTCAGCAGGAGCAAAAAAGCCAGGCCCTTCCTGCCCAACACGGGACTCTCTAGACAATCTTTTCTATGGGTGCTCATTCCATCAGCCTGGCTGAGCCCTGCTCAGAGCTGCACTTCACTCTGAGGCTCTTCTTAGCCAACCCTGCCTTATTACTCTCTCTCATTTCACAGGGGTGGTCCTACAAACTGCTCTGTTCTTTTACTCTAGTTTCCTAGTTAATTCTCACTCCAATTTTCCGCAAATACTATTTCTAAAATTCTTTTATTGTTCTCAAAAGTTCTCTTCTCATCAGTGATATTAAATCAGACAGAACTCGCCTAGAATCCCACTATCCTACCAGACTGGTGCCCTATCGTCCATTGTGGGCTCTCCTTGGTCTTTTATAGTGGTTCTAATTAAAATCACGTTCTTTCTTCTGCTGATGCTGTTAAGTTGCTTCAGTTGTGTCCGACTCTGTGCGACCCCATAGACAGCAGCCCACCAGGTTCCACCGTCCCTGGGATTCTCCAGGAAAGAACACTGGAGTGGGTTGCCATTTCCTTCTCCAGTGCATGAAAGTGAAAAGCGAAAGCGAAGTCATTCAGTCAGGCCCAACCTTCGAGACCCCATGGACTGCAGCCTACCAGGCTCCTCCATCCATGGGATTTTCCAGGCAACAGTACTGGAGTGGGGTGCCATCGCCTTCTCCGGTTCTTTCTTCTGCAGAGGAACAAACCCTCTGCCAAGAGCGCTGGCTTCTCAGAAATGCTGCACTAGCCCCTTTCTCTTGATTCAGTCTTAATCTCTTCATCGCTCATGATTGCTTTCCTTTCTGTATTAGAACCTTGTTGGGAAAAATGTTTCCTCTACCCCTCTAGGTTCTTCTGGCTAGTTTAGTGATTAAATTGCCATAAGGCAGATTAGGAGGAGAAAAATCACACTTTAATTTCATATGTAGAAATATGAACACAGAGAAATGGCCAAAGCAGGCAGCTTTTATACCTTTAAGACAAAGAAATAATTCATTTGTCAAGAACTGACAAGATAAAGAAACTTAGGCTTGGGTACTCGTTAATGAAGAATCTAAGTGAAGTTCATTCACACAGCCTTCTGGACCTTGAACTCTCTATCTGTCTGGTGATAAGAAAATATTTCTGTCTCCTGGTGAGGAAGAGTACCTTTCACAGGAGAGATTTATTTTCTACTTTCAGGGGGTCAGTGTATTCATCGTGGCACATAAAAATGTTTTATAAATATTCACCAAATAAATGAGACTCAGATGTGGTAGGATTTAGGGCAAGACTATAGCAAACTAAGAAAGCTCCATACAAGAAGCTCCTCTTGGCCTAGTAGGAAATGAAAGGTGAGATATCCACATGAGGAGAAAATGCCAGCTAGAAAGAAAGACTAAAAGAAATCTCAGAGCAGAATCTCTAAGGGTATTTGTTAACATTACTGTTAACCAATTCCTTGCCATGGGTTTCTGTACAATTATTTTCACATGTGGTCTTTCCCATTCCTAGAATTGATAAGTATTTAATTTTGAAATTCCCAAATGTTTTCATATGGTGTCTTTAAAGTTGAACTTGAGAAACTGCCCAGCAAATGGAAAATAGGATAAGCTTTTATAGAGGTCATCAGTCATATTATGAAATCTATAAAACCATAAGGCTGTAAAACCATAAGGCTGGGCTGCTCTGCTCCAAATATCCTTGTGGAGATTGAATTCCAATGGCATCCATGCAGATCTCCCAAGGCCTTGTGGAATGACTGGGATTGATCTCAGTCTGGGCTGTGTTCTGGGTTACACTGTACCCCTTTAGGTCACACAGAGACCCTTGTTTAGTCTGGGGTTGGGTAAGCAAATTATGGTCCTCTGCCTACAGGAGTTATGATCCTGTTGAAGGGCCATCAATCTCTTTCATTGTACAAGAACTCCAAACACATCACTGTGCCCATAAACAGATGACTTTAATTGGCTACTGCCTTCCAAATCTAGTTCTTAAGGAATAAAAATTGGATTTCAAAACCAGGATGTAAACTTAAATTCAGAATAGGGTGATCCTCAGACTGTCATGCTCTTTTAAGGAAGAATTTTAAACAGAATGACATCTGGCCAGAGGGTGGGGGCACAAGGCAAATAAATCAGGATTGCTCATGATCAGAACTTTCTTTCCCACACCAATCCAGTCAGCATGACAAAGTTCACGTTTAGTGATGGAGAAAGTAGGGCGATTGTCCACAGTCCCCATGGGAAAGATGAAGCAGTGTGCAAAAATTTATAAGTGCTTGAAAAATCTCCAGGACTTACTTAAAAAGCAGTCTTTTTCAGAACTTCGCAGCCCTGGAAAAGTTACGTTTTGGTGACATACATAAGCCTCAGTTTCTTCATCTGTAAAATGAAGAGAGTGATGCCTTTTGTACAGATGTACAGGTATTACAACTAGTGCTGTTCGGTGTGCAATAACTAGTAGAATAATCATTTGTATTAAAGAAGGGAACGAAGACGGTTAGGGAATTCAAAGGGTAAAAACTAAAGAAATTATATAGTTAACTTCAGAATAATAAAGTATTCCAGCCAGTCTATCTGTTGCTTTATTTATCAAAGAATTTTATTATTTCTTAATAAAATTAATTTTAATTAATCAATTAAAAGAGCAATTAATTGATCTTTTCTTTCTAAAAAAATCAATTAATTGATCTTTTATAATAGTATCTCATTTGGGATCTAAAAAATGTTCAACTTTATTGCAGCAATTGATGAGTAAGTAAACATAAAAGGAAGATAGAAATATGATGGCATGAGGACTGGTCTAGTGTGAAGACTGCTACAGGATATGTCTTTTTGTCAACCAATTGACCTATGCCCTACTTGGGGTCTGGGCTTCCCAGGTGGCACTAGGGGTAAAGAATCTGCCTGCCAATGTAGGAGATGGAAGAGACATGGGTTCAATCCTTGGGTCGGGAAGATCCCCTGGGGCATGAAATGGCAACCCACTCCAGTATTCTTGCCTAGAAAACTCCATGGAAAGGGGAGCTGGCAGGCTACAGTCCATGGGGTCGCAAAGAGTTGGACACAACTGAGCACATGTGCTCATCTAAGACTACTTGGGGCCTAAAACTATTTTTTTGTTTTGCTACACAATTGTAGCTCACAATAGCTTATACTGTATCTTACTAGCATTGCTCAGAATGAAAATAAAAGATAAACAATGTGCACTGACCAGAAGATGACTATAACTAAATAAAGCCCCACGGCTCAACATGACTGTGTATGTTTAAAAAACCAGGCTCGCAGCCTCCTAAAATTAATTAACTCCCTAATAAAAGTTGTCTGCTATCAGAATTACCAATTTACTTTTTTTCAACAATAAATCCATGCCAGTTTTCAATTAAGATTCAAAAAGTCAAGTCCTGATGAGCAAGGAAGTCATAAATGATTTATGAATGTCCTACTTTCATGTAATGTTACATCTATTATTCTACTTTAATCCCCGAGCATGCTTTTTAATTCGTAAAAATTTAATGCCAAGGCAATTGCATAAAGATTATACCCACTCTGAAGGTAGTTATTCCAGGAAGCATATTAAAAAACCAAGAATGCTATCTTTACAAATTTAGCAAGCTGATTCCTAAAATGCCCAATTAAATATTAACAGTTTCTTTTTATTTGACATCCTTTTCAGTCCAATGAATCTAATGAACCAATTGCTATCATTTATTTTTGGTTTATAATAGGGTGAAGTACCTCCGGGTGCTTTTCTTATTTTTTTTTCCCCCATTTAGAATGGAAGGATTCAGGCACATTCACATATTGAAAAACACTCAACACTAAAAACTGTTGAGTCCCAGTTCTGTTCACTGGGAGTTTGTAGCACCTGAAGCTGGCAGAATTCTTGGTTCTTCACTTTGGCCACATGCTATTCGACAGTCCCTCCTTCATTAAATTCTGCTGTCATGCTAGGATCCCAGACTAAGGCAACGTTCTGGGCAAGTGTTTTAATGATAGTCTCTCTGAGTTAAAGACAGATGAAGCAAAGTTGTAAGGGTACAACAGGTAACTTCAGAGCCCTCCCAAAATAGCCAAGCCTCAGTAAAATGTTAACTGGGAGCTGGAAAATCAGGCACTGAGGTTCTCCTCCATCTCTCAGTGGCTGCATTATTTCTGCCTAATCATCTTGCATGTAGCCTGACTGGGAGTCTGTCCCTAATCCCAGTATGATCCATTTGCTCCAGCATCTGCTGCCAACTGTAGAGAGACTGTTTCTCTTGATTTGAGTTCTCAAAACAAAAACACCCTAGAGGGCTAGATTGATTTCTTGGGAATGCTCTTTGCAATTGGCCATGTCATAGGTTCCCGGTCAGGTTAAGGATGGGGAATCCTTGGCTTAGAAATCTTTCTGTGGTCCCAGCATCTGTAGCCAGGAACAGAGCATCATATGATAAATAAGGTAGCTTTTCCAGGGCTTGTGGGAGGGCATGAACTTGTCTCTATCAGGACTACAATTGCTAACTCATTTAAAGATGCAACATTCATTCATAACTAAGTTCACATAAATGTTAGCTATCATTACCAATGTCACTCATTATCATCATTTATTCATCCATTCAGTAAATATTTATAAATCACTTATTATACACCAGCCACTCTCTGAGACTGTGGACATAAAGAGAATGACTGTCTTTTTGTGGAATAAACTAGATTCTAAATTTTAAGAAACTAATATACTTATGAAACAGTCTTAGGAAGAAGAAAAGGAGGGTCACTTTTCCCAGTAACAGGTAGAAAATTGTGCCTCCAGTGAAATGGAAATATTAAACTGATGATTAGGAATGCTTGGCCCAGGTGTTCATGTTAGGCTGAAAAAATAAACATCCAAAGGGAGGATCCAACCAATCTGCAAATGTCAGGATGCTGCTGTAGGACAAGATCATTCTCTCCCTTGCATGGATACCCAGGGATTAACACAAAGTGTTCTAGTACAAATAAAGTTACTTCCCTGCCCTAAATGACTGAACAGAAGTTCTCTGATATGCATGTTAATGCTGTGGTTTGAGAATCGTTATTGTACATTCAGATACTCAAACTGCACAGTCCAAGTGGTTAAAATAAATGAGTGAAAAGGCCAGTGTAATTCATGATCAGACAGTGACAGGGACTAAGATGAATGGGAGAGACAGACTCTGTCTAAAGTGGAAAAGTGGAAGCCATTATGCAGCCATTTGAAAACATGGCACTGTGATGCCAGATCTCCCAATTTTTAAATACTCAAAATGCCAATTTTTACAGAGAACATCCAACTTAAGAAAAAAATGCACATTCAAAATTTATCTACGAGCTGCATCCAGATTGAGGATACCAAATTGCAAGTCCTGTTTGACAGCAAGAAGCCCAAATTGGCTTCGCCACTCACACTCTTGCCTTGAGGAGGTATGCACGAGGGCAACTCTGAATTCTGTGTCTTGCGAGATGCTGGGGCAGTCCTGAGCTGTCCAAAGTGGGATATCATTACCAGTGGAGCAATCACCAGGAACAGCGGCTGTGGTATGCTGAATAATGGACCCCCGGTGATGCCAACATCTTCATCCTATGAATGTGACTTTACAGAGCAAAAGATTATTTGCAGATATGATTCAGTTGAATATTTTGAGATGGGAAATTATTCTGGATTTTCCAGATGAGATCAGTGTAATCACAAGAGTTCTATGAGAGATAGGCAGGAAAGTGAAGGATGGCTGGGTCAGAAAGATGCCATTGCCAGAAGAAGGTCATCAGTCAAGGAATGCAAGAGGCCACTAGAAGCTGGAAAACGCAAGGAACTATTTCTCCCCTAGAGCCTCCTCTAGAAGGAACCAGCCCTGTAGACTCCTTGACTTTATCCCAGTAAGACTGATTTTAGACTTCTGACCTCCAGAATTATATGATAATACAAGAGTGTTGTTCTAAGCCACTATGTTTTTGGTGATTTATTGCACACCCATAGGCAGCTAATACAGCAACATGGAACTTTCCAAGGAGTCAGGCATTCTCTTCTGGACCAAAGAGAATGCTGTGGGAGAGTTAGAGACAGAATTTTTCACAGATCCAGACCATGAATTTCAGAGCTTCCTAGCACTAAGGGAATCTACTATCTATTAGAAAGCCCTTGATTTTCCTTGCACAAATAATTCTCTTGCTAGAGCCCAAGGAAGATAGTTACCAGTCATCTCCAATCCTGATCAGACCTTTCCCAAAGCCCACAGATGAGAGGAAACCCAGAGCCACATGGTGGAAAGAACACTATCTTTAAAAGTCAAACGAGATACGTTCTGTGTGACAACTTCTGTGAGCCTCGATGTCATTATCTGTAAAATGAGAATAATAATATGACACAGATTTAGGAACTAGAGGGATGAAAAGCCTCTACCACGGCCTTATGAATAGTGGGAGCCCAATACATGGTTATTCCTTTATTGTTACCCTATATTCTCTAGATTCACCATGATCACAACGTTGAGTTTTCTACATATCCTTAGTGAACCAGCAGCTCAATAGAAACAACAAAAAAACCTTTAATTGTGGTCTTCATACTCTATTCCCTCAAAGACAGGGGTAACAGATACTGCCATCACTGTGAACATAGTACATTTATAGTACAACCTCCTATCACTAGAATATTAGAAGCATGAGAAACTTCTAGAAAAGTCCACTGTCCTTAAGCCATCCTGACAACCATCATGTCCAATACACACAGTGTGTTACTGCTGCTGCTGCTGCTTAGTCACTTCAGTTGTGTCCGATTCTGTGCGACCCCATAGAAGGCAGCCCACCAGGCTTCCCCGTCCCTGGGATTCTCCAGGCAAGAACACTGGAGTGGGTTGCTATTTCCTTCTCCAATGCATGAAAGTGAAAAGTGAAACTGAAGTCACTCAATCGTGTCCAACTCTTCACGACCCCATGGGCTGCAGCCCACCAGGCTCCTCCGTCCATGGGATTTTCTAGGCAAGAGTACTGGAGTGGGGTGCCATTGCCTTCTCCGCAGTGTGTTACTAGCACCTGTTAAAGAAGGATTTCATTATTGCAGCTTCAGACTACATGCTTATGGCATTCAGCAGCCTTCAGGCTTTGCAAAGATTCACAGTGACATTTCCAGCAAGGTTTTCACAGTTTTATTGCATTAACTGAGCAGAGGATATGTAAAGCAGGGTGTACTCACAGATTTGATGTTGAAAAAAAGCAGGTAAAGGACATGAACAAATTTTGGAACAGATTAAAAATACAACCAATACTTGGGATACAGAGGTTCAGTGGATCTGAACATCTAAAATCAATGTTACAAACCCAAAAGATTTTAGAAGTCAAGCAGGAAACCCAGGGTGTTAAGGATGAGGGACCTGCCATCTGTAGGATTCGGTGCAGACTGAGCAGCAAGTCCTGCTTGAAAGCTCTGCCCTGGGGTTTCCATCAAAACCCTGGAACCAACAGACTCCTCTGTAGGCTGGCTTCAGTTCACAGACTTGGAGCATGTGCCCCCTGCGGCTAAGGGATGTTTGCTGAAAAAGTCAACAGTAACAAACTCAGTCTAAAGGAAAAGAAGGCTATGGAAGCTATTTGTTTTCAGAGCCACCCCTACAACAAATCACCATCACTCCTCTTAGGTGTCCACACCCTGTACTTCCCATTCTGATTCCTCAGACCTCCCCAGCCGAAGGCCCATTTTAGCCTAACCATGCTGCAGTGGATGGGGTCACAAAGAGTCAGACATGAGTGAGTCACTGAACAACAACACAAGAATATTCCAAGCCTAGGTCACTCTCTTGTGGACAAGATTATGTATCTGAAGCCTCATTGATTCCTTGAGGACAAGGCTGGGAATCCAGAGCCCCACATGTACAACAGTATACATCAAGTCAGGATCAATAAGGCATGCTGCATAAATACATTATTTGTGGTGCTGTCTAGAAAATGTATATGGGGAATATCTCAGTGCCTAGGTATTGCTAAAATATCAAGACTCTATTCACTCCAGATATCCTGGGAATTCAGTGCCGTTATTTGAGAAATTTTTTTTTCCACTGGTGGAAGTGTAGACTGTGTAGATGCTAGTGTATATATTTTGGAGCAGGGATTATTTTATCACCTTCTATCACCACCTTGGCTTCATTTTCATAAAGACAATAATAATGGTCAGTAGAGAAGCCTGAAAGAGTTCAGAGACGTAACAGCAGAGCTTTCAGAGTGGTACTTTTGAACTTATTTTTGAAAACATAGACTTCATATTTCTGAACAAAAATCAATGGATATAAATTGAATAATCTGATTTTTTAAAAATTTGAATTCATATAGCTACAACCCACTCCAGTACTCTTGCCTGGAAAACCCCATAGATGGAGGAGCCTGGTAGGCTGCAGTCCATGGGGTCACTAGGAGTCAGACACGACTGAGCGACTTCAGTTTCACTTTTCACTTTCATGCATTGGAGAAGGAAATGGAAACCCACTCCAGTGTTCTTGCCTGGAGAATCCCAGGGACGGAGGAGCCTGGTGGGCTACCGTCTATGGGGTCGCACAGAGTCGGACACGACTGAAGCGACGCAGCAGCAGCAGCAGCAGCAGCAGCAGCAGCTGTTTCATAAGGACCATAAACAGAATTGACTGGAGTGATATTTAAATTTTTTTAAGTTAGATTTATTTTCTTAAGGTTATTTAAAATGTGGGTATAAGTAAAACTTTACGTTCAGACATAAACATTTTTATTTCATGTTTGTAAAATTTTTACACTCATTTCTATAGAAGGTCATATAGTGACACATAAAATAGGCTTCATGAAGACAGGTGGGTTCAGTGCATAGACACGGGAAAAGATCTGCCTGAATTTGAGTCTTTTCTCCACGATATATTGCCCATCTTAAATGTCTTTCAGAAAAAATGATTGCAGAAACATCCTGATGTTTAACAAATCAACTATCCCATTCCTTTTGGGCAAGGGTAGAGGTGTGACAATGTGTGTGTAGGGGGAAGGGGGTTTCATTCGTGTCCAATTCTTTGCACCCCAATGAACTGTAGCCTGCCAGGCTCCTCTGCCCCTGCAATTTTCCAGGCGAGTATACTGCTACCCCAGGGGATCTTCCCAACCTAGGGACTGAACCTGTGTCTCTTGCTTGTCCTACATGGGTAGGCAGATTCTTTACGCACAACCTGGGGAGCCCTAGAGGTGTGACAATAAAAATCTCAAAATAAGGTTGGTAGAGGGCCCGTTCATAGATAGCATCTCAATAAATGGTGGCTATTATAATCCATCCAGAAATTCTTACTACAAGGAATTCAGCACTCATCTTTAAAACAATTTTGTGGGAATCTTCCTGGCAATCCAGTGGTTAAGACTCTGCTTTCACTGCAGGAGATGTGAGTTTGATCCCTGGTCAAGAAATGAAGATCCCACATGCCACATGATGTGGCCAAAAAATAAATCAATAAAAAATAAAAATGAAACAGTTTTTGATATCTGACATTTGTGCATAACACAATTATTTCAAAATGTTTTCATACACATTGATTCATTTGCTCATCACCAAAATCCTTGTGAAGGAAACAGAACAGACATTAATATCATAATTTTTCATGAAAGAAATTGAGATTCAGATGATCTGGCTCAAGATGCTTTAGTCCTTGATAAGCTTTAAGTCTCCAGCAAGACATCTCATATTTCTGAACTATCTGCAAAATAAGTGTGTTAGACAGGTAGGTGGTGTGTAAGACTACTTCCTCTACTAGTACTTGTATACATTTAAGGATCAAGTGGTTGAAACAACTCAGACTTCACTGGGTGGTAAACTGATCAGGCTGCCCATTTGTGCCAGAGATTTTACTTGAGATTTTACTCCCTCTTGCTAAGTGCCTAGATGTGATGGAACCATGAGCAAACGCATGCCAATCAAGAAGCCTGGGACAGCTGGGTGTCTAGTGATTTCATTTACAGAGAGAAGTGATTGCTGATTGCATAGGAACCAGAATCCTTTTTTTTTTTTTTTTAATAAATTTCTTGGGAACTAGAATTCTTAAAACCATTTTCTTTGGAGTAATCTCATCCTGTAGTTAAGCTGGATGAGAGGCCTAGTCTTGAACAGAAGTCAGTTTTGTTGACTCTAAAATCAAAGCAAAAAGAATTGAAATGATCAATGAAAAAAAGAAAAGTCTTTAAGATAGCTGAAGGATTTTCTAACTATGCATGAACCTACGGAACCAAAATATTTGGAATCTTTTGACAAATACTCCATTCCATGGGAGACTATTGTGTGTATAGGAACACACCCAGCATGCCTTCTCTCTCCTTTTGTGAGCCACCTTTGCTATCTTCCACTGCGGTCATTTATCTAGGCTACAATTTTACCATGAGACTATTCCAGGGACATGATAGGAAAGAAAATAAATGTTCCCAGACAGGAACATTCAGAACATATAAAGACCAGAGTCCATAAATTTCAGTGATGCAGTGGCGGGATGCAGGAAGAGTGAGTGACAAACAGAATTTGTCATTAAAGAAGCTGCCAGTATGTCATGATGGAGGTGATCACTCTTTTCTAAGCTGGTGACCTGAGGTTATACATTTTTCTTGCTATGTGATAAGCAGGTTCTGAGTTTATTAATACTCTAAGCAGACTGACAATGGTGTCCAACAATTTTAAATCATGGAATCCAAGCTTTTTAACTGACCCTTATTAACTAACTTTTTGGAAAATAAATTTTTCTTAAGAATTGAATGATTATGAAGTTATCAGACTAAATTCATAAATGGTATTCTTTGGGTCTTCACTGAGAGTTTATTGACTGATGTTTAAATATTATGGGCAAATACTCTTCTGGTTTTAAAATCAAAATTTTGAAACATATCAGAGACAACCCAGTAGGTGGGGTGGAGCCATGACCCCTAGAAGCAGGCACAACACAGGCAGTGACTGAGACATTCAGAGAGGAATCAGGAAACTCACAAAGCTAACATACCACATCATGTAATCAAGGAAGTCAAAGGATCTGGAGTCATCCAGAAAGGGCAGGTTATACTTGATAGCTTCTTTAAGAAACCAGAAGTAATAATGAGATATAAATTTATACCTGTCATTCACAATAATTAAGACTGATAACATTGTTGGTGACAAGGATGAAAGGTGGTACTTGTGTACTTATGGGTGGAAATGCAAATTACTATTGTCTTTTGGGAAACAAATCTTGCTATATATTACTTCAGCCTGGCAATATCACTTTTGGGAATCTAGTCTGTAGAAATAAAAGGGCTAGCGTGTAGAAGCATATGTACAAAGATCTTTTTATAACATTATCCATAGGGCCAAAAATAAAGGTGGAACAATGTGAATTACTGTGAATAGAGGAAGCACTGAATAAATTATGGTATAACCACATCATGAAGTCGTATGGCCGTGGAGTAGAAAAGTTTTTCATGAGTTATCAGTGGGAAAGAAAGGGAAAAAGAGCAAAGAAATATTTATAATATTATACCATTTTTGTGGAACATAAAATGACAAAAATTTCAACATAGGTATATGTCTATATGTACATATATGTGTGTGACTGTGTATGTGCATGCATATGTATGTGTGTGTGAATTCTACAAGTACAAAAAATAAATAAGAGGACACCCACTAAGTTCTTAGTACGAATAACCAGAAGAATAAGAGGGTTCAACAGGAGAGGAAGTGGGAGAAAAGAAGGAGGAGAGGGGAAGGAAGACAAAAAAATACTAAATAAGAATTATTACAATAAAAAATGAAATGATTTCTCAGGCAGACGCTTTAACCTCTGAGCCACCAGGGAAGCCCTTCCCTATGCATGCATAAGCTTATCCCATACAAAGAAACTAGGGAAAGATAAATGAACAAATTAAACCTGCCTTGTAAAAATGACCATGATATCTTGTTAAGTGGAAAAGAGAAAGCCATAAGAAAGTTACTTTTTAAAGCAGGCCAACATAAATGTTTGAATGCAAAACAATTAAAAATTTGTACAGCAAAAGACATCATAAAAAAGAAAATGAGAGTCTAGAAGGAAATCTGTGCAACACATATGGCAGACAAAGGGATTATATCCCGATAAACAGAGCTTCTACAAATTGTTAAGAAAAAGATAATTAACTTGATACACAAGTTACAAATAAGCAATTGCATGAGAGGCAATCCAAATAATCAATACACATGAGAGACACTCAATATTTTACACTGTCATGGAAATGCTAATGTAAGCAAAGCAACCATGAGGTGCAATTCTTTCCCCTACCGGTCAGCAAAAATTTAAAAAAATCAGCAACCAACTGCTACCAGAGAGATTTTGAATCAGTCAGATACATTACTAGTTAGAGGGTAAATTGCTACAATTATTCAGAAAATAATAATTTAATAATATATTAACTAAAATACTCTTGTAGCAAACAATCTCTCTTTTGAAAATCTCATATATATATAAATGAACAAAATATATTTAAATACATACTGTGTATATAAGCACACATGTATTATATACATATTATAATAAATATATACACACATACATATTATGTATTCTTTTTTCTCTAAGAGTGTATATTAAAGACATTTATTGCAGCAGTTTTGCTGTAGCAAATACAAAACATATAAAGAACAACTGGTTGTACACTGAATCTGAGGCATAGTTTAAGAAAATATGGTAGATGCAACCTTCAAACTTTAGAATTATTTAGAATTTTTCTTCTAGTTAGAATATTTATTCTAATTAGTCAAATTTATATCTAAAGGCTTTGAGGTATATCTGTGACCTGCTACTATTAAGAAAAGCAAATTGTAGAGTATGACCTAGTTTTTCAAAAAGTAATTAAAAGCACTATATACCCATTAAAAATAGAGAAATGCATAATATAAATTTTAAAAACTCACAATCTTAATAATTATAGAGGTAACTTTCAATTATGTAGAGTATGTGTTTATATGTATGGAGTCCTTACTACCTGATCTTCCCTAATAAATTGGGAACAAATTATAAGGTTATTAATAAATTATTAATTTGTCAATAAATTACTCTTCATTTGGATTAATAACACCTTAAAAAAATTTTTTTCTGTAACAGAAACTACTGACAATACAGCAAATGTTAAGATCCTGAAGGCAATTAAAACATTATTTTCTTCAGAAAATTCTAGGCAAAAAGAAGTCACTGCATCTGGAAGCAGGTGATGAGAGGTGAACGTGGAGCAGGTGTTAACACATTCTGGCTGACGGAAAAGATGGTGAGGCTTTCTGTAGATAAGAATAGAAGGTGGGAGTTTCATAAGACATGGCCCACGGCAACATGAAAAGCTACCAGCAGGAAAGAGGTGTGGGCTAGCTGTGAGATTGGAGCTGAAAGACAAACGTAGTAATACGACAGGTTTCCAGGCTCAGAGGAACTGAAGTACCGGTTGACTGAACAAGCAGATACTCAGGGAAGGAAGATGATGTTAAGAACTTAGGTAATTAGCAATGGAAGTTGAGGAGGGCTTTAGTCAGGGTGACCACATGTGGCTGTGTGATGCACAGCTTTGGGTGATGCTGTTGGCTTAAACTACTGTGTGAGGGATACCTTCTAGGTTTGTGTAGCAAGGCAAGAAGCCCGTTACAGTACTGAGGTTTTACCCCAAGATCAGAGTAGATCAGCAACAGAACTGACAACCTACTGATTGTCATCATCCCGTCACTATCATCACCATGACTGCAACAGCAGACATTACGGCAATGTGTTATGCTTTACACAACACAGTCACTGGTCCTGGAAAAGAGCCGAAGAAGGTAGCCAGGTCACATATTAAAACTGCCATTAAAATGAAAAATCAGAGACTCAGAAATGTTCATTGACTTGCCCAAGATCTCAATGGCAGTCAGTGGCAGAACAGTCGTGTGAACATAGGACATCTCTTCTAAGGGAGGAAGGGAGAGTTAGGGAGTTTGGGATTGACATGTTCACCTGTCATGCTATATTTAAAATGAATAACCAACAAGGATGCACAGTATAGCCCAGGGAACTCTGCTCAGTATTATGTAACAACCTAAATGGGGAAAGAATGTGAAAAAGACTAGATACATGTATATATATAACTGAATCACTTTGTTGAACATCTTAAAAATAAACACATTGTTAATTAACTGCATTCTAGTATAAAATGAAAAGTTAAAAAAACAAAAAAGAAAACCATTGTGTTCCTACTGGCTCAAACCACTCATGATAAGAATGAATATTGGCCCATGACATTGGATTAGGCTGAGGCTGAGGGTCTGCTGAGCAGTGAGCCAAACAGACCATTATGCACATTGTAATTTTTAACATAAATTATATTTCCTTATATTTTCAAACCCAAGGGTTAAACAAATTCTCCCTATAAGGGAAAACATGTAACATTCAGACTCAACTTGTCCATACTGATTGGCTATTTCCTTGTAGTGACTATTTGTTTAGAGAAAATATATTACACAAAGGATTTGTGGCAGCTTACAAAAACACAAATATCACAAAATAAAACTGAATAAAAACTAAGGAAATGAGGAAATTGAATTAGAAAACGAGTAAAGAAAAGTAAACATCCAGCCAAGAATGAGGTTAGTTCACGAAATAAATAAGGCCCTCAATAAAGTTCTATTTGCTAGAGGTGGACCACAAATTTGGCTCTCTGCTTTCCAGCTGTCAAGGGAAAGAGGGAAATATGATTCACAGTATTTAAACGATAAAAGCCAACCAAGGGCTCAGGAGCAATACAAGTGTTCTTGGTACTGACTAGAAAGTTGTATTCTTCCACTGTCTCATATAATGCTAATAATGTGTGTATGTTAAGTCACTTCAGTCATGTCTGACTCTTTGTGACCCTATGAACTGTAGCCTGCTAGGCTCCTCTGCCCTTGGGATTCTCCAGGCAAGAATACTGGAGTGGTTTGCCATGCCCTCCTCCAAGGTATCTTCCCAATCAAGGGACTGAACCTGCGATCCCTTATGTCTCATGTCTCCTTCATTGGCAGGTGGGTTCTTTACCACTAGCACCACCTGAGAAGTGCAATGCTAACAATTTGCTGTGTTGTGGGGCTCAGTCACTCAGTCATGTCTGACTCTTTGAAACCCCACGGACTGCAGAACGCCAGACTTCCCTGTCCTTCATCATCTCCGAGAGCTTGCTCAAACTCATGTCCATTGAGTCGGTGATACCATCCAACCATCTCATCCTCTGTCAACCCCTTCTCCTCCTGCCTTCAATCTCTCCCAGCATCAGGGTCATTTCTAATGAGTCAGGTGGCCAAAGTATTGGGGTTTCAGCCTCAGCATCAGTCTCTCCAATGACTATTCAGGGTTGATTTCCTTTAGGATTGACTGGTTTGATCTCCTTCCAGTCTGAGGCACTCTCAAGAATCTTCTCTAATACCACAGTTAAAAGCGTCGATTCTTCAGTGCTCAACCTTCTTTATGGCCCAACTCTCACATCCATACATGACTACTGAAAAAACCACAGCTTTGACTAGATGGACCGTTATTGGCAAAGTAATGTCTCTGCTTTTTAATATGCATGTCCAGCAAGCGTCTTTTAACTTCATGGCTGTAGTCACCATCTGCAGTGATTTTGGAAACCAAGAAAATAAAGTGTCTCACTGTTTCTATTGTTTCCCCATCTACTTGCCATGAAGTAATGGGACCAGATGCCATGATCTTGGAATGTTGAGTTTTAAGCCAGCTTTTTCACTCTTCTCTTTCACCTTCATCAAGAGGCTCTAGTTCCTCTTCGTTTTCTGCCATAAGGGTTGTGTCATCTGTACATCTGAGAGTACTGGTATTTCTCCTGGCAATCTTGATTCCAGTTCATGCTTCATCCAGCCTGGCATCTCGCATGATGTATTCTACATATCAGTTAAATAAGCAGGGTGACAATATACAGCCTTGACGTGCTCCTTTCCCCAATTTGGAACCATTCTGTTGTTCTATGTCCAGTATTAACTGTTGTTTCCTGACCTGCATACAGGTTTTGCAGGAGACAGGTAAGGTGGTCTGGTCTTCCCATCTCTGTAAGAATTTTCTACAGTTTCTTGTAATCCACACAGTCAAGGCTTTGGTGTAGTCAATGAAACAGAAGTAGGTGTTTTTCTGGAATTCTCTTGCTTTTCCTATGATCCAACAGATGTTGGCAATTGATCTCTGGTTCCTCTGCCTTTTCTAAACCCAGCTTGAACATCTGAAAGTTCTCAGTTCACACATTCTATTCAAGCCTCACTTGGAGAATTTCGAGCAGTACTCTGCTAGCATGTGAAATGAGTGCAATTGTGTGGTAGTTTGAACATTCTTTGGCATTGCCCTTCTTTGGGATTGGAAAGAAATCCCAAAGACCTTTTTCAGTCTTGTGTCCGCTGCTGAGTTTTCCATATTTGCTGGCATATTGAGTGCAGCACCTTAACAGCATCATCTTTTAGGATTTGAAATAGCTTAGCTGGAATTCCATCACTTATACTAGCTTTGTTTGTAGTGATGCTTCCTAAGGCCCACTTGACTTCACACTCCAAGATGTCTGGCTCTAGGTGAATGAAGCATCTTACTATGTGTCAGACATGATGTAAAGTGCTTTGAATGTTTTATCTCATTCAATTCCCACATGAATTCCGTAAGATGGGTATTGTTAGTATCGATTTTTTACAGATGAGGAAAGTGAAATATAGAGATGTTAAGTCACCAAAGGAAATACAATTAATAAGTACCTAATTTGGGATTTCAACCCCATTCTGTTGACTCCAAAGTTATGCTTTGTTGCAGCTTCCGTTTGGGAGCTATACTTTGATCCAATCCCTAAGTGTTTCTGGATATACAATAGAATCCCTGAATATCCAGTCCAGTCTAGTCCCATCGCTCTCTCCCTGCCACATAACTTCATTTTGTTTTATTCACTGCATTCATCACCATCTGAAATATGTTCAGTTGCTCACTTGTTTTTATTGTTTTTCTCCTATCCGAATGCGAGCTACACAGCTGTAATGATATTGTTTACCTTGTCAACTCTTGCATTTCCAGGGCCTACTTTACTTCCTAGGACATAGGAGGTACTCAGTGATTTTTCTGAATGAATGACTATTTCAAGGAGCAAGCATTAGGTGTTCATTCAAACCTTTCGCATGTCTGAGGATACAGTTATCCCTACTTATTCTCATTTCCTTCTAGATACCACATACTCTTCTCTTGTCTCCATGACTTACCTATACTATAATAGTTATGAGAAATATATTGGTTTCTGTAACTGGCTGCTTTTCATAATCCAGTTTATCATAGATTTGATTTAATTAATTTGATCTTTTAATTTTAAAAACTACCTTTAAGTATAAAGATGATACCATCACCTGTCATACATGAAGAAAGTTTGAAACATTTATTTGCCCATAAAAAGAAGACTGCTGATTTCCAAAAGTCTAAATTCAAAGAATTTGCCCAGAGGCCCATTTCATACACATTTTGCCATTTGTTGCTCAAAACTTTCTATTTAAAATACAGACCAGCTCTAAGCAACTTGATGGCTTAAAGCACAATAAACCAACATGTTAAAATAACTTGTTCTGATTAAAGACCTAATTCTAGTTGCCATGTTTTCAGGCAGGAAAAATAGACAAATTCTTAAACTGTGCAGCTTCACTAGGTCAATAATGAAAGCATGAGAAAATCAGAGGCCTTTTTGAACTATAGACACACAAACATACAAGACCCCACGATATTCAAAATAATTGAATGACATTCATAAATACAATCCAGGAAATCTGGGATTAAGACTCTTAGCCATGATTATCTTGATGTATATCTCAGTGTTCTCTCCAGCTCTCTTGGAATTTGTATCATGTGACTGCCATTTCCAGAAAAAAAAGGGCAGACAAATCTCACAAACACGTCTTTCCTGCAGTCTTAGGAACTGTGAACATCTGTCCTAGCCCTCAACACTGGGTCTTTTTCTTCTTATTTCATTGAAGTTTCTGTTGCTAACTTACTGTTTCAGTTAAATGACTAAATCATATGAAAGCACAGGCTAAAGTGAAAGATGTAAAGTTGATGATTTCCTCCTGGTTTATTCTTCTGGATTCATATGGTCCAAGTACAGCAGATAGGTAAGGAAAGAGCAACTTGGGATATGAATACTGGCTGGGTTGTACTTTCACTCTTCAGAAAGAAAATTTGGAAACATGTATAAAGTACAAGATGAAAATGCAATGATAAATGGCTAAGGTGATGTGATGTTGTGATTTATAATAAGAATAAGTATTTTGATCTTCATCCACAGTTTCTGGCACCCTTACAGTTTCCTATATAAGAGCAGCAGAAACATCTTTTGTTACACAATTTAGTTTTTTTTTAATTTAAATTTATTTTAATTGGAGGTGAATTACTTTACAATATTGTATTGGTTCTGCCACACGACAACATGAATCTGCCACGGGCATACAGGTGTTCCCCATCCTGAACCCCGCTCCCACCTCCCTCCCCTTACCATCCCTCTGGGTCATCCCAGTGCACCAGCCCCAAGGATTCTATTTAGTTTTGTCTCCAGTTCCTAAACTAACTCAAGTTATAAATGTGAAATGGGTATATTTTGTTATTCACATAAACCACACCTGGGTTTACATTAGTGAGGTGACTTTTGGACCACTCATCTTTCTAAAGATGAAGGCAGGTTGCCAGAAGAAATAACCTCAGGGAGAGATGGATAGAACTTTCAGTCCAATCCCCAAACCTCTGGGGCAGGGAGAGGGGCTAGGAGGTCCAATCAATTACCCATGACCCATGAATTAGTCAATCATGCTTACATAATGAAGCCTCTATAGAAATCCCAAAGAAAAGGGTTCAGAGAGATTGGTGCTTGGAGAACAGTGCACCCAGAGAGGGCAGGGAAGCTCTGCATTTCTTCCCACATTCCTTGCCCTTTGCCTCTTTCCAGTTGCCTTTTCACAAGTTATATCTTTTTATAATAAACTGGTAATCTGCCAAGTAAAATGTCATACTGACCTCTGTGAGCCACTCCAGCAAACTGATCAAACCCAATAAAGGGTTCAAAGGAACTCCAGTTCACAGACAGTTGATCAAAAGCACAGGTAACAACCTGGACTTGTGATTGGCACCGGAACTTTTATAGGACTAAGCCCTTAGCCTGTGGGATCTGACGCTCTCTCCAAGTAGAGAGTGTCTGAACTGAATTACATTGGAGGACACCCAGCTGGTGCTGCAGAACTGCTTGGTATGGAAAGCCTGCCCTCCCCTCAGATATGGCGGCCAGAAGTGTCATAACCAGAGCGCTGAGAGCGTGAAGAGCAGAGGAGTAGCAGAGGAGGGTTTTCTTCCTTTGCATTTTGACGTTAAAAGTGGGATTCATGAGACTTTCCTGGCGTCTAGTGGTTAAGATTTTGCCTTCCAGTATGAGGTATGTGTGTTGGGGGGCGGAGGTTCAATACTTGGTTGGGGAGCTAGGATTACACATGACTCTTGGCCAAAAAACCAGAACATAAGCAACAGAAGCAATATTGTAACAAATTCAATAAAAACCTTGGAGATGGTCCACATTAAAAAAAAAAATCTTAAAAAAGTGGGATTTTTCATTTCAGTTCTGGTTCATGAAAACATGTGATTTGTGGGTGGGTGGGGGGTATGGATCAAAGGGCAGGGGACAGTGACCATTGATTCCCTGGTGGCCGTGTGGTCACCCACAGAATGAAGCAGCAGCTGTGCTGTGCTCAGTTGCTAAAGATAAAAGTTACCAATGAGGAAGCTTCATAACGTTGCTCAAGGAGACAACCTTCCAGAGGCTTTTAACTCATGTTTTCTTAAAACAAGAGAAAGGAACAAATTGCTTCTGCCCTCTGAGTTACAGGGATCATGGACAAAGAACTAACTCATTTGCTAAATGGGGCCAATCTCATTATTCACTGGCAAGGCCAGATGCCCAGAAAGCCCAGTTAAATTATCCATCAGCAGTTAGATTTTAAATAAAGCATTGTACAGTAAAACAAACAAAACAAACACACAAATAAGCATGATATATAGGTGTTTATAATTAGAGAGAAACAAAGAAGGAAAGAAAAAGGGACTAAGTCGCTCCCAGAGAGTGCAAGACCACAGTTCTTAACAACTGGTGACCTGAAGGGCGATTCTTAGAGAGAGACCTGACAAGTAAATATTTGCTCAAAAGAAAATATAAATCTCTTTGTTCATCTGCAGATTCTATTTGTTTTTACATTACTGAAAAATTTGGACTGACAAAAAGAGTTTTTAGGTTTCAACACAATGAGACACAGCACTTTCCATCTTCCTCAATGAAAAGTCCTGAAACAGAATATTTTTTAATATGCTCTTAACAGGACATCCTTTTTTTTGTCCTGCTAACTTCATTGACTGCTTTAAATATTTCCCTTGCTTAAAATTTAAGGTCTATGGAAGACATAATTTGGCCAAGTGGAAAAAAATCAATCCTATATTACAATTATATATAGAGTTCATAAAGAAAGCCGTTTCCCTTAAGATGAACTCTCAAAATTCTCTCAAGACTATTAAGGAGGCAGTTGCAATGGAAACAAGTACTATATTTGATATACTCAACATTTATTTCTCCTTTTGTCTTAACTTACTGAATGTATTGGGGATATACATCAGTACATAAAAACTGAAATCTATTACACAATGGAAGTTTTAGCAGGCCCTGATGCTGGAAAAGATTGAGGGCAGGAGGAGAAGGGGATGACAGAGGATGAGATGATTGGATGGCATAATCAACTCAATGGACAAGAGGTTGAGTCAACTCCAGGAGATAGTGAAGGACAGGGAAACCTGGCATGCTGCAGTCCATGGAGTTGCAAACCGAAATAACTGAGTGGCTGAACAACAACAACAACAAAAATAATTCTGTATAGTTATTAATATGAAGATATATCATGGAATTTCATAGTTTATGCAATACAAACTAAGCAAAAAATTTGACAAAATCTTACATATCCTGATTGCATATTTGGTAAAAAAGATCTATATCCATATATATTGAAAAGATCATATAGATAGACACATATATCAAGACAACACCGTTATCTGCTAAGGATTATTTTTACTTCCTCTTTTTTCCTTCTCTATATTTCTAAATATTCTGAAATGCTATGAAAATATATTACTTCTGGAGTTAAAACATAAACATTACTAAATATCCAATGTCCAATTGGTATGATAATTAAATCAGTTCTCGTAAGACTTCCCATCATTCTAATGTTGGGTCTAAATGATCCAAAACAAACACATGTACTGAGTGGCCCAGTGTTGAAACTTCACATAGATGTTGCCTAAGCTTGACCTCTATCATTTCCAAAATGTGTTCCAGCATTCTCCTTGCTGCTTTAGTAGCTAGAAATGGAGAAAAGCAACAGATGGTGACAGCTGTGACTGTCAGGGTGCCAACCTCGAGAAGGGAATTTCTACTTCAAGATGATTTTGCAGGGGTACAATAATATCTGGAGAATCTAGGCAAAAAGCTTTCCAAAATGCAAATGTTTGGGATTTTAAAAGAAAGGCAATTATGTAAGATCTTATAGTTTAATATGAAGGCTTTTGTTTCAGAAAAGAGTAAAAAGTTAACTAAATATCTGAAGTAGACTGCAGAATTTCTTTTACTAGACTTTCTTAAAATCTAATGTTACATTATAATTCATTTTATATTATGATCTGTGGAGCGGATCTTTTACCTTTTAACCTCTGGCTCCAACATGAACATCTAGCTATCAATGAATGTATTTCCAGAGTATAAAGATTAACATTATCATTAGCTTAAATAAAATGGAATTCATAAAGTCACATTCTCTATTAGGAAAATTTACAGTACTTTCCCAAAGCAAACCAAATAACTTCTGTTAAAAATGAAAATGTTTGAGTTTTAAAGTCAGGCAAATTTGAATTTTGCCTCTAGCACCTTTTATTAATTGTATAACTTGGAGAAACATTGATTTAGGGTTTTGATTTTTTTGCCTGTAAATTGCCACCAATCATGAGGGCTTTTTTAAGGCTCAAAGATTCTTCACTGACACAGTTTCTTCCCGTTTTATGATATATGATGAAATTTCTGCAGTAATATGGTTTTAGCACACAGCTACCTCTCCTGAAGATTATATGTCATCTTTCTGGAAGTTTACAGGTAGAAGTACATAATAAGAAATAGCATAATAAAAAGATTCTCCCATTTTGCTTTGAAGATTGTGGCACCCACGCTCTAAAAGAGTCCCCAGTGATTTCAAGCCTTCTGCAGTTTCATCCATGAAAAGGCGGATAAGACCTAGCAACCGATTATTTTTTAAAATTTATTTCATTAAAACTCACATAATATAAAACATATATATTAACCATATGTAACTACATTTTGGACTTCCCAGTGGCTCATTGGTAAAGAATCTGCCTGCCAATGCAGGAAATGTAGGAGACATGGGTTCGATCCCTTGTCTAGGAAGATCACCTGGAGAAGGAAATAGCAACCCACTCCAGTATTCTTGCCTGGAAAATTCCATGGACAAAGGAGCTTGGCAGGCTACAGTCCATGGGGTTGCAAAGAGCTGGACACCACTGAGCACACACAGCACAACACAGCACTACCATAAATAAAATAGATGGTAAAAATATGCTGTATGACTCAAGGAACTCAAACCAGGGCTCTGTAACAAACTAGAGGAGTGGGATGGGGTGGGCGGTGGGAGGGAGGCTAAGATGGAGGGGACATATGTATATCTATGTCTGATTCATGTTGATGTATGGCAGAAACCAACATAATATTGTAAAGCAATTATCCCTCAGTTAAAAATAAAGTAAAAAAAGCTCAACATTAAAAAAAAAAAAAAACATGGTAGAGATTTTTCTTTGAGTTTTTTTATATTCATTTTCTTTAGGAACTTGGGACTAGTTCTCAGGACTGCACTGGAAGACGTTACATTGCATTAGGCTTATGTCTGCATCTGTTTAATATTTTGGACTTGGTACTTACTATCAGACCCTGAATATGCTTGACACACAATAATTCGTAATTTTCCCAAAGCCTGCATTTGCTTCCCACCTTCTGTGAGCTTGCCCACCATGACCATCACTCCACTGTCTGCAATCACTTAGCCCATGCATGAATGCAGCCATCTCGGTCCCCACCAAATAAGCAGTCACTATCAAGAAGTATGGAGAAGGAAATGGTAACCCACTCCAGTATTCTTGCTTGGAGAATACCAGGGATGGAGGAGCCTGGTGGGCTTCCATCTATGGGGTTGCACAGAGTCGGACACGACTGAAGCGACTTAGCAGCAGTGACAGCAGCACCAAGAAGTATGGGCTTCTCAGATGGTGCTAGTGGTAAGGAATCTAACTGCCAACCCAAGAGACACGAGACACAGGTTTGATCCCTGGGTTAAGAAGATGCCCTGGCGGGGGAAATGGCAACCCACTCCAGTATTCTTGCCTGGAGAATTCCATGGAGAGAGGAGCCTGACAGGCTACAGTTCATGGGGTTGCAAAAGACTTGGACACTACTGAGGAACCAAGCATGCATACACGCATCAAGAAGTATACAGGCTAGAGTGGTTTTCATAAGTTCAGAACCTTCTTGGGATAAAATATCCTGGGTCCAAAAGATTGCACTAAATCATAGTCCTCATAGGCAAAAAATCTGAGTGTTAGGACATAGCCCAAGCACCTTTATTTAATTTTATCCTACATCAGTGTATTTGTTGCTTGTTTGGGCTACTGTCAGTGTGACTTTAGTCATATATTTTTTGGTACAAGAATCATATTCTTGAGGACAAGTTGTAAGCTGTCATATCCTCATTATTTCTTGAAGGCACTATCATGTCTTAAAAAAACTGAAGTCCTGGTCTTCTGCTTTCTCATACATTTAGCTGCTCTCCGGCATCCATTCTGCCTTTACTTGTTAATAGTGTCCCAATTTGTATCAGGTAACCTCCCCTCCTGTAAACAGATGGTGGGTTTTTAGGGATGCTCTACGGGTGAGACATATGGTTTTAGTTTGAGATAATGTGCCTTATTTCATTAGCTGGCCACAAACTGTTCAGGGATGAAGTAAGTAAGTAACTTAATTTAGTCAATAGTCTGGGTAATGGTCTGGGTGAGTGGTGAGGGAGACAAGAAGCTTTGGGATTCTAGGAATCCCATAGAGACCATCTTGGGCTCCTGGAGACTCTCCACCATCTCATGTGCTCACAGAAGTCTTCCCACTGCCCCGAGAACTGCCGCTGTATCTCCTTCTCCTCTGCCTCCCTCCCCTCCTTTCTCCCTCCTCCTCTCCCCTCCTTCCTTCCTGTTACTCTCGGGTTCTTCCTCTCCTGTCCTCTCTCCTCCCCTTTCCTTCTTCATCCCCTTCTCTTCCTCCTTCTCCTATCTCTTTTCCTTCCCTCAAATCCATTCTGTGGAGTAAGCCATAATCTTACTAAATAATCCCCACCCTTTATATTCCAAAACCTTCCTGTTCCCCAGCCTTCTCATACTTTGCCCAAGCTAAAACCTTCTTCACTCAGCAATCTACGCTGAACTCGCTGAAATGGGAAAGCCTGCATCTTCCACGCTTCCATTTCCCCTCACACCCTGACTTCCCTCTTTCTTAACGTGGTAGCCTTGTGACCTGATGTATACTGATGGAATTCTCAGCACATGTTTCGCTAGAGCCACTTTTTTTTTTTTTTTACTCCTACCACAGCCTTGACCTTGAGGATATTCATATTTCCTCTTTGTACAAAAATCTGAACAGCTTCTTAATTGAGCTTCTGAAACATAGTTAGCATGCTTTAGGATAGACATTCTAATTGTGCTGTCCTCTCCCTGGAATAAATAAACTACAGGTTTTCCGGATTATAAAAGAAAGACAAAAAGGAAAAAAAAATCATTTGGGGACAAATGTTTTCTGAAATGCTTTGTGCCAACAATCGGGAATAAGAAAAATAAGAAGGATATATGCAACTTTCAAGACCTTGTTAAATTTTTTATTTTAAAATTCACGGTCTTAAAGACATCAGGAATAAGTGAAAGAGAAAGAAACAAGTGATCTCTCCTCTGAGCTAGGAAGTCTTAAAAGTTATCTACATGTATATTTTGGAAGTTGGGAGTAGATTTTTACCCTGGCCGAAAAAAGCTGCAATACTTTTCCCCAATTCAGGAAATGAATACTCATTGATACTACTCATTTTAGTATAAATTAAGCCACAAAATAATTCTTTGGTATCACTGCAATATTTTATTTATATACATATATATATATATATATATATGCACAAACACATATATATGTGTGCAAACATATACCAATTACTCCACCAAAGTCATTCAGCAGCTGAAATATCTCCCTTTCACTACATATGTTCCATTCCTAACTCTCCTTTCTGTATAGAATGAACCATCAAACCAGCTGATAGTTGATTAAATGTTGACACTCTGCTTTTTGAGCAAGCTGAAAATTATTGATTTATTTAAAAATAACCCTACTTCTCTGGTTTTCCTAGTAAATCACCATGTGCACAAGTAATGTAAGTGGATTACAGGAAACATTAGCACTAGCCATTGTTGTTGCCAGCTACCAGAGCCACAGCATAGTTAGAGTCTAGACCAAAAGAGGTTAGTGAAGGCTAATGCAGCAAAATTGCTTATTGCCTCCATGTCATCATCACCCCAAAGAAAAAGCACAGCTTCGTCATGGATCTCTAAACCACAGATGGACTAAAAGTGAAATGACTTGCCAGAATTCCTCACTGATGCCTTTTATCCTCCATAATATTAAATTAACTCGACAGTACATGACATCAGAAGATAGAACAAACCTCTTGATCTGTAATTCACAGTGACTTTAAGAGTTGATAACGATGAGTGTATGACGGTCACTAGAGGAAACATCTCTCCCGAGTCCGAGCATTAGCACAGGCATGTAGAGACCCAGTGACATCACTAACATCATGTGTCTTCACTCAGTAGACACAGTGCATGGCTTTTACCTTCAGAACATCTGCTACTCATGCAAATGCAGAAACCTTGTCTGAATTTTTCAAGGAGCAAAATGACCCACATTCTTAACAAAAGCTCATATTATGTTCTCAGCTTCTGATTTTTTTTCTTTGGTTACCAACATTCCTCCCAGACATTTCCCAACCAAAACAAGAGACTCCATTTCATTTGTAGATACCTCCAATGATGGGTATTTCTAGATGCTCAAAATGATGGCTGGATCATAATAAATATTAAGAGCATGCTAGCTGAAAACATCAATGAATGGATCTTTGATCCTCCATACTTAGTTGTCATATATGTGGTAGATAAAAAAGTAAAGAAAAGGAAAAAAAAAAGCTTATTAATTTTCATTACATTAGGCTTATAGCTGCTACTGCTGCTAAGTTGCTTCAGTCGTGTCCGACTCTGTGCAACCCCATAGACGGGGGCCCACTGTCTCTGGGATTCTCCAGGCAAGAACACTGGAGTGGGTTGCCATTTCCTTCTCCAATGCATGAAAGTGAAAAGCGAAAGTGAAGTCACTCAGTTGTGCCCGACTCTTAGCGACCCCATGGACTGCAGCCCACCAGGTTCCTCCATCCATGGGATTTTCCAGCCAAGAGTACTGGAGTGGGGTGCCATTGCCTTCTTCTCTCTCTAGGCTTACAGAGAGGTTGCCAAAATGCAAACACGGTTTCATTGAATCATCTTGCCTTAAAAGTCAACATATTTGGTTATATTTGGAGACAGAAATGCAATCAACACTCATTTAGCTACTACTTTGTGGTTTTAATGTGAATCCTCCTATCGTAATTTTAAACTTGAGAGGGACTGTAGTCCAAATGCTCTGTCAACCTTAGCATAAGTTTATGATACTTCCAGAAATTGGGAACTTCTGGTGTAGGTTACAAATCTTAAGAATGCAAACAATGGACCCACTACATCACCTTGATTAATAAAAGGTGATGGCTGTTCAGTGATATTAGGAATATTATCCATCCAATACTTCCCAACCACTTTATCTATTCCAGTTAGAAAACTCCCCTCCTTCATCATCACTTCTTCCCTTTCAGGGTCCCTTCACTTCTTACCATTTGAGTCAAGTGACCAGAAGATCTTTAATAAATTCTATGTATATATATGGGCTTTCCTGGTGGCTCAGTGGTGGAATCCACCTGCCAATGCATGAGGTGCAGATTTGATTCCTAAGTTGGGAAGACCCCGTGCAGAAGCAAACAGCAACCCACTCCAGTATTGCCTGGAAAATCCCATGGACAGAGGAGCATGGTGGGCTACAGCCCATGAGGTCGCAAAAGAGTCAGAAATGACTTAAGGACTAAGCAACAACAACAATTTATATATAAACTGAGACTCCATCTACTTAGAGCAAAGTATCACAGAAGGCAGGAGGCTTAGTGCAGGATATGATCCAAAACTGCAGGATACGAACCAACATAAGACCTCCTAATACAACTTTTTGTTCAAATTATTAAGTGCCTACTGTGCACCTTGCATTGGGCTGTGCAGAGAAGATACAGACAGAGTTTCTTATTTAATGAGCCTACATTCAAGAGGAAGCCAACAGATAATAATCAGTTAACAAAAAGGAAACACCAGAGAATAAGAAATGCTATGGTAAATAGTCACTGAGATCCAGGGACAACTCGTCACCATTAGGCTTCATTTGTTTGAAAGCATCAACCACAGAGGAAAGCATCAGCATCAGTTAAATGCAGTACTTACCACCACAACCACATTTGCTGCTGGGACTGGGCGGTTTTCCACTTCAAGGTCTTGACCAGCCATGGCCAACAGATTGAGAGGTGGGTCATATGCAGGTTTAGGAAATGCTGAATTAACAATTCGGTGGTGTTTGCCTATTTGAGCTTCAGAAGAGGAACGGTAGTTATATTTGTGTATCTTTTGTGGAGCTATATCCAGGCTCTTCTCAATGTCTTGTGAGTGGTGATAAATGAATGCTGGCTTCCCATTCTTCCTCTGATGAATTGCCCAAAAGTGATCATTATTTCTTGCAAGGCATCCTGAAAGGGGGCCGAAGTAGAAGCAAAAATCAAAGACCTTTTTCACTGAGCTGAATAGACTATCTGATAAAGAGAATTAACCTGTTTAAGACTTGTGAAGGCTTTAGATCAGTTACTCTTCATTTTCATCCCTACTCCATTATCCCCAATAAAGAGAACACACTTGGTGGTATGGAGGCATGTCAGAGCTTTTGAGTACACAGAAGGGTATAGTTTGAAGAAGTCCTATATTTCAGATATTCTAAAGCATCTTTTAGTCAGGAATTTCCTCCTTTATCTAAATGCACGGCTCTATCATCTTGTTGAGCGACTCTTCCTGGATGTCCTACCTATTCCTCAAATGACAACCCTTTATATCATATTCAAGCTTTCCTCCCTTTAATCAATAGCATTTCATACAATTCTTATTTCATATTTCTTTTATCCTGCTGATGTTTTATAATCAACTATGTGTAACTTTTAATACTTGTAGACTATTTGAAGCTGACTAATGGCAGAAGTCTGAGTATACTCATTGTGGTAGCAACTCCCAGTTGTATAATATCCATTCTTCCCTTCTTACTTAGTAATATGGCCATCCTGATAAAGTAATACATTCTCTTTTAGTTCATCTGTTATGCAAATATCCATTGACTTGAATGGCTCTTTTGTTCTTTTTATCATCAGCCACAGAAAGAAACAGATAACATAGACATGTAAGTCTAAAGAGTGTCACTAGGTGACACGCCAATTCGAAAAGCAAGCTTAAGATCTTCTATATAAGATGACAAGCAGATTGATCAAATCACAACATAATAATGCCATCCACATTGTACCTAGCAACCTAGGCACCACAGATTTTCCCTCAGGATGCCTATGGCAACAATAAGCTGTAAAAATGCTCTCCCCAGAAGATGACATCGCTCTTTTTATAAGAATTCTGGGGTGTCTTGAATTCTTACCAAATATTTATAGTAGAGAAATTGCTAGTTTTATAGCTTTCTTTTCCATCCAGCCTCTGTGGCCAGCATGTATTTACAGCACTTTCAGTAACGTTATTTTACCATTATGCTCTCAACTCTCACTTAGGGATAAGAAGACAGGTTATTTTTCTCAGTAAGCTCAACTGCATTCACCACGATGTAATTGTTTGGAAATTATTGGGTCCCAGTGCCTTTAGGCTTTTAGATCATTCCAATCACAATTAAATTCCATGTGAATTCTGAGACAGTATAGAAACTAATCCTCATGTCTTCAATCCTCAGCATGCTGAATAGACTGTAACTTTTTAGAAAAAGAAATCAATTTACTATAATTCACCAACAATGATGATTAGACAGTATGACCTTGAAATAACTATCAACTTTGTTTCTCTGAATGAAGTAGGAATTCCTCAGATTTGGAAATGACACTGTCATTAGGAACATATATAAATGAATATGGTCCTTCGCTGTTAATATTCTTGTTGTGCTTTATTAATGGAGAATGGTGATAAAACGTTTTAGAGATATATTAACTTTCTGACCACAAATGTTTGTTTAAATTTTACTGAAAGTGATTTAATAAATTATATAGTAGTGTCCTACAGTAGGGGTCCCCAGCCTCCAGGATCTAATATCTGATGATATAAAGTAGAGCTGATGTAACAATAACAGAAATAAAGTACACAATAAATGTAATGCACCTGAATCATCCCCAAACCATCCCCCACCAGGCCTGTCCATGGAAAAACTCTCTTCCGCGAAACTGATCCCTGGTGCCAAAAGGCTGGGGGCTACTGTCCTACAGTGTTTCTATACTATAGGTGAAGTTTCCTCCCTCCCCTCTTAGAGGACTGAGTCTGACATTGTAAAGAGCAACAACGGAGTGGTCACCTTAAGGCTAAGAAACAGAATGGAGATACTATTTTTATCTTAGCTGACTTTGTAAACATGCCTCAGTTAAAGATGGTCCCTTGTCTCAGAAAAGGCATATTGCACACTTGAATGAATTTAGGTTTCTCACCTGAGGGATTTGTTCTCCTACCAAAAAGAGGGATTATAACCCTATCTAACAAGATAGTGCTATAGAAATAGGCACGTTAATTAAAAAATTAACATGCAAAAAAGATTGGAAGTCCTTGCAAGATTTGGGAAGAGAAAAAAGGGGAAAAAAACAAAACAAAACATGGTAGGGGATGGCGAAGAGTTTCACTAAGAAAAAGAAGTAGCTCAGAAGATCAGAAAATGCAGCTTTATGAGAAGGGGGAAAATTAATGAAGAGCTGGGAAATTTATCTTCAGTCTTTCTTTTTATATGATATCAGGCTTCCCTGATGACTCAGTGGGTAAAGAATCCACCTGCAATGCACAAGACACAGGAGACGCAGGTTCGACCCTGAGAAGGAAATGGCAACTCAGTCCAGCATTCTTGCCTGAAAAATCCCATGGACAGAGGAGCCTGGCAGGCTATGGTCCAGAGGGTCGCAAAGAGTTGGACACGACTGAGTGGCTAAACACACAATACGTGATATCAATCCCCCAAAAATAGAATAGGTGAGTCCGACTAATAAGGCTCTTGTACGAAAATAAGCCTACAGAGAAAGATGAAAAACATCTAATTTTAAGTGCAATTGAAACACAACTAGAATCTCCCAGCCCTATCAAGTTATAAATGTGAAAAGACTCAGTCCTGGCTTGTCCCTGAGTAATGAGAACCAAGCTGGCATCACTATTAGGAACCCCACCAAAGACATTAGGAAAGAAAAAGTTTTTCAAAGTGTTATGCTTAGATCCCTGCATCAAAATTACCTGGGATATTAAGACTCAGATCCCCATATCGCAGACTCTTTGGAAAGGTAACTTACAAATCTGGATTTCTAATCAAAATTTTCTCACATTCCAACTCTGAAGTTGAGGACCACTGAGTTAGTATTTGGGACAAGTTTTATTTTTTTTGTCTTCAAATGTTACCTCTCTATCACCTCCTTCACTTCAACATTATGACTATATTCAGGTAAACATTTTGGAAATTTTAAGATTCAGATGTCTATTAAAGATCAAAGTGGAGATGTTGAATTAGAAATTTAATAAGTGTATACTTCATGGTTGGAGAGAGACATATTTGTAAATCATCCAGTATGGATAAAATTTAAAGCCAAGTGACTGGAGATTCCTTGAAAAGAGAAGAGTATATAGGGCAGAGCTCATGGTAGAATTACAATATTTAGAGTCAAGAAGCTGAATGAAATAGAGCCAGCAATGACAAATGAGAAGGAACGGTAGTAAAGGAGGAGGAAAATCAAGGAAGAGTAATTCCTAGAAGATTAAGAGAGAAAATGTTTTAGAACCTGTATGTATTATAAGGTCTTAGGAGCAACTGAAAAATCAGTCTTATAGTGATGTCTCTAGAAACTTGAATATAAATGGAATTTCCATGTGTTTCCAAGTAAGGTAAGTCCCACTGAAGACATACTTATCGACTTAAAAAAATTACAAAGCACATAGGGATTACCGCCATGAGAGAAGGTCAGAAAATGGAGAAGTGGGTAGATTCTTAACTAAGAAGAAAAAATGAAAGAGAAAATTGAAGGGGGCTTCAAAATAAGTTAATTGAAACATCCAAATAGAAAAGAAAATAAGAATAAGGGATTTGAGGGAAAGAGAACTGGCATGTTTCAATTCAAGCAAAAATCATAGAAATGAAAAATATAGTAACTGAAGAAATGCAATACATGGGTTAAACAATAGACTAGACACCACTGAATAGAGAATTGGTAAGTTGGAAAGGTTTAGGTAATAATTCAGAAAGCAGCACAGAGAAATTAAGAGTGGAAATAAGAAAAAGAAGATTCCTTTGGGACTCTAAGACCCATACCTACTGGCATTCATGCTCATTAAGAGTGAGTGAGACCTCGCTTGTGATGGGATGTCCTTTCTGTGATTCAGCTAAAAAAAGATGACTTCTGTGCTGCTGGGAGACTCCTTTTGATTTTGATGAAGCAAGTTGTTGGAGAGGTCCACGTGAAGAAGGAGGCTTCTAGCCAAAATCCGAGGAAGAACTGAGGCTCCCAGTTGCAACAGCGATTAAGGAACTGAATCCTGTCAGCAATCATGTAAATAAAGTGAGTGAGGTGAAGTCGCTCAGTCATGTCCGACTCTTTGCGACCCCATGGACTGTAGCCTACCACGCTCCTCTATCCATGAGATTTTCCAGGCAAGAGCACTGGAGTGGGGTGCCATAAACTTGGAAGCAAATCTGTCCTCCGGTGAGCCTTCACCTAGGAGCCTAGCTCAGGCCAACACTTTAACTGAAGCCTAATGAGAGACCTTGAAGCGGAAGTCTCCGGTAAGCCATGGCCAAATTTCTGCCTCACAGAAACTGAGAAATGCTAAATATGTGTTGTTTAATTTGCTAAATTTTATAGCAATTTGTTATGCAGTGATAGGAAACTAATGCCGAGACACTGAGTGATTTTTGAGGATAACATGGTACATTGCAAAATACCTTTAATAGCATTTAAAAAATGAAACATTAGGAAATCGAACATTTTATAAAATTTAAAGAGGGAAGTGATAATGTAAAATTTATATTTCTCAGAGATCACTCTGGCTGTACAATAAAATGGACTGGGAGGAAGCAAAAGTAAGTGCAAATGTACTGGGTAAAATATTTTAGATGACAATAGAATAGCCCAGACAAGGTGGCAGGCAGTAGGAAGACAAAGCAGAGGTGAATTTCAGAAGCCTTAAGATATAGGAATTGATGAAAAAATAAAAAGGAATAAATTCAGTAATTGAGTTAATGTTGTAGGAAGGAATGAACAGTGGATATTTAAGAATAATTCTATTTCCAGTTGGCAATTCAACATATAAGGGTGTCCTTTATTGAGACAGGGAAATGTGATTCTGTAGTGCCTACAATATATAGAAATGGAAACATCTAGAAAGAAATTACATTTATATGGAACCCAGGAGAAAGTGCTGGACTAAAGATAAATACTGAAAAACCATAAGCATACTCAAGGAAAAGTGAGCGCCTGAATGATGAGACTACCTTGTGGAATGACAAGAACTATGAGTCTACAGCAAGGATTCAGAAAAAGCCACATTAAAGGAATATTTGGCAGGAGAAGAAGAAAAATTAGAGATTGTGGAAGTATGGAAGTCGTGGAAAGAGTGTACCAAGGGGTCTGTGATTGGCAGTGTCCAGTGTCACTCACAATCTGAGAGTTGAAACAACTCTGAACACTTGCATAGGATTTACTGACCGAAACTTCATCAATGGACAGCTGACCCTGGATATTCAGAGCACCAGACTCCACATGGAAAAGCTCTGGGTAGAGCATTAGAAATACAAACCATTCTCTACTGTTGAGTCTTTGAAAATAATAAAGTAATCTTTAAGGACTTAAAAGGTTAAGGAAGATTCTGAGCCTGGATACGATGGAGCAAACACACTCTGTCTTGTTAACTATAATAAACAGAGCTATAAAATCTAAACAAAATGTATAAAACAGCTTTCTGAGGACTCTGGGAAGTAAATGGTAGCAGAGCAATTAGGGATGATGAACAGAATTCAAAATTCGTCTCTCCTTGCCTCCAGTATTCTCTAGCCAACCCACAGTGTACACCAGAGTATAGACAAGGATAGCTCCAGGAGAAAATACAACACCAGGATTTGTGAGACACAGTCAAAGCAGTGCTTAGAGGAAAGCTTACAGCATACATGTTTGTATTAGAAAAGAAGAGAGGTCTCTAATCAATAATCGAAGCCTCTACTTTAGGAAACCAGAAAAACAAAAAGAGCAAAATAAATGTAAAGTATGCAAAGGAAAAGAAATTAAGAAGTTAAAATGAGAAATAATTATACTGAAAATAGGAAACAATAAAGAAAATCAATGAAACAAAAGTTTATTCTTTGAAAACATCAATAAATTGATAAAACTCTAGCAAGACTGACAAATAGAGAAGACACAGATTGCCAACACCAGATGAAAGAAAGAATATCACTACATACCCAGTAGACATGAAAAGGATAATGAGAAAATAAATGTGTACAACTCTTTGCATCTGTATTTAACAAGTTAGATGAAATGACCAATTCAAACCCTAGAAAATAATGAAACTCACACAAGAAATATGTTACCTAAATTGTCCTAAAATTATAACAGAAATTGAATTCCTATTTTTTTCTTATGAAAAAGAAATCTTCAAGATCAAATGGTTTCACTGGCAAATTGAAACACTTAAAGAAAAAATTAACTTCATTTATATATAACCTCTCCCTGAAAATAGAAGAAAAAAGAACACTCCTCAAAGCACCTTATGAGGCCAAAATTACTCTGATAACAAAACCAGAAAAAGACCCTACTAAAAAAGAAAACTAAAGACCAAATATTGCTCATGAATATATATGGAAAAATCCTCAACATATTAGCAAATTGAATGCAGAAATATAAAAGATAATACATAACCAAGTAAGGCTTATCCTGGGAATGTAAGGCTGCTTTAATATTTAAAAAGCAATCAACCTAATCCATCATATTGACAGTCTAATGAAGGAAAACCATATTATCATACCAACTGATGCAGAAAGAGCATTTGACAAAATTCATATCAACTTACAGTGAAAAAAAAAAGCAAACCAGAAATAGAAGGGAACTTCTTTAAACGTGTAAAAGACACCTACACAAAAACTCACAGCTAACAATAGGTTTACCTTCCCTCTCTTAAGAATAGAGAACAAGACAATGACACTCATCACTTCTGTACAACACTATACTGCATGAAAATCCTATTTATTGCCAGTAAACAAAGAAGTAAAAGGCACACACAGTGGAGAAGAAAAAATAAAATTGTTCTATTTGTGGAAAGGATGATTGTCTATCTATAAAATCCTAAGGAACTCATCAAAATTTTGATACCACGGGTGAGTTTAGCAAGTGAATAGACTGTAATATTAACCTATGAAATCAATGGCATTTCTATAAGCTAGCAATGTACAACTGAAAACTGATTTTTAAAAAATATTTACAAGAGTTACAGAAAATAAAATACTTAGGTATAACTCTAACAAAATATGTACAGGATATATCTAGTGAAAACTACAAAACACTGAGAAAGTAAAACAAAAGGAACTGAATAGACATACTGTGTTCATGAATTGGAAGGCTTTATATAATGAAGATTTAATTATCCCCAACAACAATAAAAATTCAAGCAAAACTCTACACATATAATAGATTGATTCTAAAGTAGAATAAGCAATTTTAAATGAAGAATAAAGGTGACAGAATACTACAGTCCAATTCTAGGACTTACGATAAAGCTACAGTAATCAATATAATGGAGTATTAGCAAAGAAAAAGGTAGATAAATCAGTGAGACAAAATTGAGTTCAAAAACAGATTGATGCATGGCAAAACCCACCACAATAGTGTAAAGTAATTAGTCTCCAACTGAAATTAATAAATTAAAACAGATCCAGAGAAAATGTCACCACTTGATTTTTTTATAAATATGTAAAAACAATAAAGGATAGTTTTTTTCAAAATCATATTGGAACAATCGGACATTCATTTGTAACAAAATGAGTCTCTATACAAACTTCATAGAAATGAACTTAATAAAGATCACAGATCCAAGTATAACGTACAACTATAAAACTTCTAGAAGAAAATACAGGAGAAAATCTTTATAACGAGGGTTAGGCAGAAAATTCTTAGATGTGTCACCAAAATCACAATCCATAAGAGAAAAAGAATTGCTCAATTGGACTGGATTAAAACAGAAAAATTTCTGCTCTGTTTAAGACACTGTTAAGAGAATGAAGCAGCAAGCTAAAGAGTGGCAAAAAATAATCGCAAATCATATATCCAACAAGGGACTTGTAATAAGAAAAAATAAAGAACTCAAGAAATTTAACAGTAGGAAAACAAACCAATTTAAAACTAGGCGAAAAGATTTGAACAGACACAAAGGCAAAGATATATGAATAGCAAAGAGGCACATGAATATTACCCCAGTAATGAAATCCATATTAAAACTGTGATATGATAACACTACATATCTCTTAGAATTGCTAAAATGAAAAATACTAACAATACTCAGATAGTAAACAAACTTTTGCAGCAACTCTATGCATAGTTGCATATGAGTGGAATATAAAGTGGAATCAACTCAAATGTCCTTCGATCGATGAATGGAAAGCAAACTGATACATCTATACAAAGGAACATTGCTCATCAACGAAAAAAAATGAATTATTGATCTGCAAAACAATTTGGATTACCCTCAAAGGCATTAGGCTGAGGAAAGGAAGACAATTGCAGAAAGTCCATTTATAGAACATTCTTGAAAAGCAAAAACTAATACTGAAAAGAAAAAACTAGATCAGTGATTATTAGGTTATCAGTTGAGAAGCAGGGGGAGTAGAATGAAGGAGTTCTTTGGAGCGACTGAACTTTTTTGTATACAATATGATTACATGAATCTATAGATAGGTTAAAATTCATTGCACTATACTCCAAATAAAGGCAATAGATTATGCTATGTTATGCTTTGTAAGCTACCTTTTTCACTCAATACTGTATCAAAACATCTTTTCTCATCACTAAATGTTTATCTATCACATTAACAATGATTGATAATGTACAGAAAGTAATTTCAGAGTTGGGGGGGGGAGAGAAAGCTAGATGTAATTGGATTGAGGATCAAATGGGAGATAAATGAGAAATAACATGTATAACAACTCTTGCAACAAACTTCAGTGTGATAAGAGAGTTCAGTTCACTTCAGTCGCTCAGTCGTGTCCAACTCTTTGCGGCCCCATGAATCGCAGCACGCCAGGCCTCCCTGTCCATCACCAACTACTGGAGTTCACTCAGACTCACATCCATCGAGTCAGTGATGCCATCCAGCCATCTCATCCTCTGTCGTCCCCTTCTCCTCCTGCCCCCAATCCCTCCCAGCATCAGAGTCTTTTCCAATGAGTCAACTCTTCGTATGAGGTGGCCAAAAGTACTGGAGTTTCAGCTTTAGCATCATTCCTTACAAAGAAATCCCAGGGCTGATCTCCTTTAGAATGGACTGGTTGGATCTCCTTGCAGTCCAAGGGACTTTCAAGAGTCTTCTCCAACACCACAATTCAAAAGCATCAATTGTTCAGCACTCAGCCTTCTTCACAGTCCAACTCTCACATCCATATATGACTACTGGAAAAACTATAGCCTTGACTAGATGGACCTTTGTTGGCAAAGTAATGTCTCTGCTTTTGAATATGCTATCTAGGTTGATCATAGCTTTCCTTCCAAGGAGTAAGCGTCTTTTAATTTCATGGCTGCAGTCACCATCTGCAGTGATTTTGGAGCCCCCAAAAATAAAGTCTGACACTGTTTCCACTGTTCCCCCATCTATTTGCCATGAAGTGATGGGACTGGATGCCATGATCTTCATTTTCTGAATGTTGAGCTTTAAGCCAACTTTTTCACTCTCCTCTTTCACTTTCATCAAGAGGCTTTTTAGTTCCTCTTCACTTTCTGCCATACTGGTGGTGTCATCTGCATATCTGAGGTTATTGATATTTCTCCCAGCAATCTTGATTCTAGCTTGTGTTTCTTCCAGTCCAGCGTTTCTCATGATGTACTCTGCATAGAAGTTAAATAAGCAGGGTGACAATATACAGCCTTGACATACTCCTTTTCCTATTTGGAATCAGTCTGTTGTTCCATGTTCAGTTCTAACTGTTACTTCCTGACCTGCATACAGATTTCTCAAGAGGCAGGTTAGGTGGTCTGATATTCCCATCTCTTTCAGAATTTTCCACAGTTTATTGTGATTCACACAGTCAAAGGCTTTGGCATAGTCAAAAGCAGAAATAGATGTTTTTCTGGAACTCTCTTGCTTTTTCCATGATCCAGCAGATGTTGGCAATTTGATCTCTGTTTCCTCTGCCTTTTCTAAAACCAGCTTGAACATCTGAAAGTTCACGGTTCACATATTGCTGAAGCCTGGCTTGGAGAATTTTGAGCATTACTTTACTAGCATGTGAGATGAGTGCAATTGTGTGGTAGTTTGGGCATTCTTTGGCATTGCCTTTCTTTGGGATTGGAATGAAAACTGACCTTTTCCAGTCCTGTGGCCACTGCTGGGATAAGAGAGTAGCAGTGTATTCACAGAAAGGGAAAGCAGGGTTGAGGGATTTTTTTTTTTTTTTCACTATAGGAGAGGTCTGAATACATTTAATCCTTAAAGAGAAAGAGCTAGTTGAGAAGGAGTGGTTGGAAATATCACTAAAAGAAAAACAGATGGAATAATCAGTAGACTGAACCTCCCCAGCAGACTGGAGGAGTTGGGATCCAGAGTACCATCAGGGGGATGAACCTTGGATTGGAAGGAGGTATTTTTTCCATTATAATATGGGGATTCGGGAGAAGCAGAAAGATGAAGGATGTTAATGGATCTGGCAGTGGCAATTGAGCAAGTTTTCTTCTGACAGTTTCTATTTTCTCCATGAAGGAGATGAAGCTATCTCATAAGAGAGAGAGGATAAGAGAACGAAGATTGGAGATTCCAGGAGAATTGAGAAGGACTGAAAAAACGTCTTGTAAGGAATGAAAAAGAAAGTAGATATAAGATGAGTAGTAGGATTCCTCATCTTCACTGAGAGCTCAGTGACAATTTTTTCTATTTCTAAAGGACAGAGCTCCCTGGCAGAATAGTGACTAGCTCGTTGAAGATACTTAACTGCATTTAAAAGTACTTTTATCATAGGAATGGCATTTACAGGACAATAACCAGTTTTGATGGTCATAAAATTCCACAATTGAAATTTCATTCTGGATATGACCCTGATAATCTCTGAAGAGATCCATAACAAAGGAAAGAGAAAATATGTAAAATCACAATGTGATTTTATGCTTATGTACATTATGATTCATTATTTCAAAATCAACTTTAGTAACTCTGGATGCATAAGGTAGAATGGCCTCACATACACCCTCTCAGAATAAATCCTATGGATGGCAGCTGTTTAAATCAGTGTCAGTGACTTGGGAAAGGAATAAAGGATGAAACAGTGGTCACCAAAGAGACCTAAAAAAGTGAACAATCAAAAAAGGGCAACTTTGTTTTCTGATCATTTTGTAAAAGGACAATCATTGTTTTTCAAGGATTGCCAGCACTTCCTTCTCTAGAAAGGAAATGCAAATGGATAACATCAAGGAAGTCCCTTGGGAATTTCTACATGAGATATGACAAGGTTCTCATTTGATTTGTAAATGCCTCTCAGGAAAAGTTAAAAATAGATAAGTACCAGTAAAATTTTACTTAGAAAATGCCAATTAATAGAATTGAGAAAGGAAAGAAACATGCTTTTATTTTATTTTATTTCATTTTTATTTATTTATTTATTTATTTTTTACTTTACAATATTGTATTGGTTTTGCCATACATTGACATGAATCCACCACGGGTGTACATGCGATCCCAAACATGAACCCCCCTCCCACCTCCCTCCCCACAACATCCCTCTGGGTCATCCCCGTGCACCAGCCCCAAGCATGCTGTATCCTGCATTGGACATAGACTGGTGATTCAATTCTTACATGATAGTATACATGTTTCAATGCCATTCTCCCAAATCATCCCACCCTCTCCCTCTCCCTCTGAGTCCAAAAGTCCGCTATACACATCTGTGTCTTTTTTGCTGTCTTGCATACAGGGTCATCATTGTCATCTTTCTAAATTCCATATATATCTGTTAGTATACTGTATTGGTGTTTTTCTTTCTGGCTTACTTCACTCTGTATAACCGGCTCCAGTTTTATCCATCTCATCAGAACTGATTCAAAGAAACATGCTTTTAAAAAGAAGCAATGGTTTAAGAGAAAAGAGACGTAGACTGTATCTTTAACACCCACCACACCCTGTCTATCAGAACTTGAGTTATGGGTCCTCAACCTCTCTGAGCCTCAGTTTTGATCCCTAGGTTGGGAAGATCCCCTGGAGAAGGAAATGGCAATCCACTCCAGCACTATTGCCTGGAAAATCCCATGGACAGAGGAGCCTGGTAGGCTACAGTCCATGGGGTCGCAAAGAGTCGGACACGACTGAGCGACTTCACTATATTCACTATAACCTCTCTGAGCCTCAGTTTTCTCATCAGAAAATGAAGGTGGATCTTGTATTACAGGTCTACAACCAGATTAGAAATGTACTTTACAAGAGAGCACAGTACATTCTTTAAGTTCAGTTCAGTTCAGTTTAGTTCAGTCGCTCAGTCGTGTCTGACTCTTTGCGACCCCATGAATCGCAGCATGCCAAGCCTCCCTGTCCATCACCAACTCCCGGAGTTCACTCAGAGTTGCGTCCATCGAGTCAGTGATGCCTTCCAGCCATCTCATCCTTGGTCGTCCCCTTCTTCTCCTGCCCCCAATCCTTCCCAGCATCAAAGTCTTTTCCAATGAGTCAACTCTTCGCATGAGATGGCCAAAGTACTGGAGTTTCAGCTTTAGCATCATTCATTCCAAAGAAATCCCAGGGTTGATCTCCTTCAGAATGGACTGGTTGGATCTCCTTGCAGTCCAAGGGACTCTCAAGAGTCTTCTCCAACATCACAGTTCAAAAGCATCAATTCTTCGGTGCTCAGCCTTCTTCATAGTCCAACTCTCACATCCATACATGACTACTGGAAAAACCATAGCCTTGACTAGACGGACCTTAGTTGGCAAACTAATGTCTCTGCTTTAAAGTGAGCCTCAATTCAGTTAGATTTCCCATGGCACTGATTTTTCTCTATAAGGAGGATTTTCAGAAGCGCTATCCTTGGATGGAAGGAGTCTAACATTAAAACAATGGCAACCCACTCCAGTATTCTTGCCTGGAGAATTCCATGGATGGAGGAGCCTGGTGGGCTACAGTCCACGGGGTCACAAAGAGTCGGACACTACTGAGCGACTTCACTTCACTTCACTTCCAGCTGTTCTGTAATACTACTTACTACTGTTAATGCTAACCCATGAAGTCACCACGGCACTAATCTCCAGTTAGAAGCACCCACAGTACCAACACTGAATCTTCCTGGTGAACAAATACAGCCTTCCCAAGATGCGGCAACTGAGGTGTATTAGGATAACCTTCCAGGTATAACAGACACTCACTCATACTAATCTTATTAGCAAGGTACACTAGTGCTTTGAAAATTCCATTATGGCTCTGTCTATATATATTAACATAAAGCTAATTTTGCAAAATTCAGTTTGTGTCTTAGTTATGTTCTTACAACATGTGTTATATTATGTATGCATATATTTATATGTGCACACACTTATTTTGTATCCTGATACCAAATAATCAATTTGATAAAAAAAAGTTCATCTTCAGACCAGTAAATGAATCATAAAAAGTAAAATAATGTGTGCGTGCATGCGTCCTTAGTTACTTAGTCGTGTCTGACTCTTTGCAGCCCCATGGAAGAGCCCTCCACACTCCTTTGTCCATTGGATTTCCCAGGCAAGAATATTAGAGTGAATTGCCATTTCCTTTTGCAGGCAATTTTCCTGATTCAGGGATGGAGACTCGTGTGTACCGAGTCTCCTGCATTGCAGGCAGATTCTTTACCCACTGAGCCATTGTTTCTAAAAGATAACAATTATAAAAATTTTAATTGAATTATACACATAAAAATTTTAAGCAATCATGGGCCCTCCCATGATTACCATGATTTACCAAAAGGCCCTCCCTTTTGGTAAAGGAGCTTGTTACCAAAAGAGCACTCCCTTCCAGAAATGTTTTTTCCTAAAATCTAGTTTATGCCCTAGTCTTTAAGATATAAAAACATAATTCCATGAGGAAACTCTATGTCTTCTCCTAACATTATTGAAATGCTTCAAGTGTTTGGCCAGTGATATGTCTAGCATATCAATAATAAAAATTAAAAAAAAAAAAAAACCACAGTAACTAGTCTTATTTTTAGAGAACTGCTTCTATTTTTTTTATGTAGGAAAGGGCCTGAATCTTACCACAATAAGGAAAGATTTTTATTAAGTCATCTTGTCAGCTTTTCCTGCATGTTCTTTGATATAAACACTCCTTCATATTTCCTCAAATATCCTGTTAGAACTAACATGGTTCCTACTCCCACTTAGAGCCCACTGTAACTACTCTGGGAGTCCCTCCATTCTTCCTATTTAACTCTTCCATCCAAAGTTGAGCTGCATGACAGAAAACTCTATCTGGAAGCCACAGAAATGGACAGTCATTTCAGCAAATATCCACTGTGTGCCACGTGCCGGTGGTAAAATTATAATGAAAGGATTTCATGTTTCCTGGGTTTTGCCAAGCTTTAGTAGCCATATGTTTCATCTGATAAATCAGTATTACAGAGTGAAATTTAATACAATTTGGGCAGCACCCTTGGGGCAGTGTGACTAGACAGAAGTCATAAAGAAATGAGATTAAGACCATGGCCTCAGACTCTGCTGGAGGAAGTGAGATTTATATTGGCTCAACAGAAGCAGATAGATGCTCCCCAGTTCCTGAAGAACTGAGTTGAAAGATGCTTGGAGGAGAGGTTGACAAGAGTGAAAGCTACTATCTCTTCAGCTCTACACAGCAGTTAAGAGAAGATCTTCATCAAGATACGCCCTCTTGGGAAATGCAGAAGTGAGGAAAAATGATCATACAGCTAGAAAGCTAAGTAACACTAGCCTCTGCAGAAATCATAGAAATTGAGTTCCATATGCATTTATAGAGTGATAAAGCTCTAAATACACTTGTAAAATGTAATTTTTATGCCTCATTGTTATGCAAGCATTTAAAATATTGGTATTTATAAATATAGAGATTATAAACTATTATCATCTTATTTATAGCAGAATTCTCCAAATGACTTGAAAGCTGTACTTCAATTGCAAGGAAAAGAAAAATATCTGTTTTAAGAATAATTCTCATAGTAGATTAGGAATTATATTTAAAAATAGCAAAATGAATATTAGAACAGATCAAAAAATTACAATATTTTCATAGTAATGACACTGTGCCGTGCTGTGCTCAGTCGCTCAGTCGTGTCCAACTCTTTATGACCCCGTTGACTATAGCCCACCAGGCTCCACTGTCCATGGGATTCTCCAGGCAAGAATACTGGAGTGGCTTGCCATGCCCTCCTTCAGGAGATCTTCCTGATTCAGGAATCAAACCTATGTCTCTTAAGTCTCCTGCATTGGCAGGCAGGTTCTTTACCACTAGCTATACCTGGGAAGCCCCAGTAATGATACTACAGAGAGTAAGAAAGGAGGTCCATGGTGGCCACTTGAAGAAATCTTGTCCTGGTCTCCTCTGCCTGTATTTAGGGATTTGAGGAGCACAGGGCACTTGGTAGGTCCTTCAGGTCAACACCTCTACTCCATCCTGTCCTGGTCCCTTCATCCATCACTTGAAATTAACACCACTGGTCAAAGGTACTGCTTTCTCAGCAGACACTGCTTTTTTTTTTCACTGTTCTTTGAAAAAAATGAACATTTGCTAGGGAAAGACCATACAGTTAACAGCTATTTTTATCAGGAGTAGATCACTGCGTCACATCTTTCCTAAAATAGCGCTAGTGGAGGAGAGACCCCTCTTGAAATGCGAAGTAAGAAGAACACACTTTCATTGGGGTGGAGAGGAAGGAGAAGGCAAGAGGTTGAGATTCAGCCTGAGCACAGAGCTCCAGAGAGTGAGCTTCAAGATGTCAAGGGCAGGGTTGGGGGAAGGGAAGGGGCTGCCACCAGCGGGGGCTGATGCCTTAGGCTGAGGTATGGGAGACCCAAAGCACTTTTGCTTCAGGCTCAGGGTAGGACTGGTTTGGAGGCACAGTCTGTACCCATGGTGAATTTATGGTCGACTCAGCAGAACTTAACGCTAGGGGAGGTAGGTTGCTTGATCCACAGAATGCATATATAGCAACTCTGATTTCATGAAGCCCACTCCCTCCCCTCCCACATACACACCTCAAAGGTATATGGGCAAGGCTCTCACAGTGGAATATGCGAACCATGCAATTCACAGAGTTTGCAAGGTGTCCGTGGACATGCAGAAGGTTCACCATTAGAAGTGGGATATTTTGGCTCCTGTTGGATGTTGTGAATTCAGGTAGTTTGTAGAGTGAGACAGCAGGAGGGGTGATACTACAAATTCTACCCCAAACCTAAGACTGAAGGTCTTTACCAGAGGTTGCCCATAATTGCAGCACCTCTGGTGGCTATGGAGTTATTTTTCTCTTATGTTCTCCAGTTTGGAAAACAGCATTCATTGCTTCCAACACTAGCTTACTAGTTACGAGCAATTTTTAATTCACAAGGCAAAAGTTTACTAGTATTTTCTTTTTAATGGAGGTACAAAAATTAGATGGTCATGGCAGGGACTCTTCACAAAAGAAGGCTTCAGAGTGAATTTCTTTTTAATGGGCGATAGTCAAGAAGGCAATGGCAACCCACTCCAGTACTCTTGCCTGGCAAATCCCATGTATGGAGGAGCCTGGTAGGCTGCAGTCCATGGGGTCGCTAAGAGTCGGACACGACTAAGCGACTTCACTTTCACTTTTCACTTTCATGCATTGGAGAAGGAAATGGCAACCCACTCCAGTGTTCTTGCCTGGAGAATCCCAGGGATGGGGGAGCCTGGTGGGCTGCCGTCTATGGGGTCACACAGAGTCAGATACGACTGAAGCGACTTAGCAGCAGCAGCAGCAATATGCACACTTTTTCCTTTTCAAGTATGGAACCTGAAATATAGGACCAATGAAAGTTTTCAAATGCTAATATGATAATTCTCACAACTATTGCCATTGAATATATGCAGTGTTCCAGCCCCATGCTGTGGGCCTTATGAATTAGCTCCTTAAATCCTTAAACCACCCTATGAGGTAGTTACCATGGTATTAGCCTTTTATTCTGATAAGAAAAGGGAAGCACAGGGAATTTAAACAGTAAATAGCAGAGATGGGATTCAAGCCCAGGAAGTCAGATTCTAGAGCTTAATTTTTCTATTTTTACTCTGCTACATGAATTAGAGTATATTTTTGCTGTTTCTGTAGTACAAGCATACCATTTCAAACAAACTTTCTATCCTAAAGGGTGAGATGATTATACTATAGAAAGCATTTGGGATAGAGATTAGTATGTCATAGGGGTTAAACAGACCTAGTGGCTCAGACAGTAGAGAATCTGCCTGCAATTCAGGAGACCTGGTTTCAACAGAAGGGAATGGCTACCCACTGCAGTATTCTTGCCTAGAGAATTCCACAGGCAAAGGAGCCTGCTGGGCTGTAGTCCATGAGGCCACACAGAGTCAGATATGACTGAGCAACTAACTTTCACACTTAGCACATCACAGGAATTTAGGAAATAGTCATTTGTATTTTCCTTCTTTTCTTATAATGAAATCTATTTGTCTCTTCCCTATAAATCCAATGTATATCTAGAGAGGAGACCCTTCTGTTATATTTTCATAGCTTCAGTTAATGTTCAGATTTAGGAATAACAAACAACCTGATAAATGTTATAATCCAAGCTCTCTAAGAATCAGCCACTCCCATTTTGAGGAAATAAGTCACTCAGAAAAGACCAGTGGACACCTGGGGGGAATCTTGATGCTCTGGAGATACAGAGGGACCCAGGAATGCCAAGAGCCCTGCCCAACTGTACCAGACCTGTGAGAACCTGTGAGAATTCTCCTAGGGAGCTTTTTAACTGCCATGGAGTGTTCAGAGGCACTGAAACAGCCAACCCCCCACGAACATAACTTCGCATATTGGAGGTTAGCACCATGAAAAAGTTTCCATAGTTGAATTCTGATTTTTCTGATGGGTTGCAGCTCTCCCAGGGAGCCAGACTGGAGCTATACATGGTAGGTCACCTGAGATAAAATCAGCAGGATAGAATCCCTAGATCAAGTGGGGCTGGGAAGCAAGGTCTGGGTGTTAGGGAGTGATGAGTCGTCCCTTGAACAGGCGAAGGCTGTGCTTGACAATCCCCAATAAAATGTCTCCCCGTCTCCATGTCCCTCCTTGCTTTCCCTTTAACTTCTCCAGTGCCCACAGAACCATGGGCAGCCTTCCATGTGGACCTGGAGCCCAGTGATCTAGAAGTTCCATAGGCTACAGATAGCGAGCAGGAGAGTGTCAGTCAGTCAGTAGAGGAGAAGCCTTACGAGAGCAGCAGTCCTAAAAGAGGTTCTTAGAGCTATGAGTTGCAGCCTTGGTCACACGTCTGAACTTCTCACTCTGCATCTGTGCCAGTGAGACTAGTTAGGGAGGCAGCTCCGAGGACAAGTTTGGGCTATCTGCTAAGCTGAAATAAGAACTAGATATGTCAGAACTATGGTGTTTAGGAAAAGGTGAAAAGGTTATCTATTTTCAATTACCATGAGGTAAGCCCAAGAAAAATTTGCATTTTACTAATATATTCACTTTAAGAATTTGCTGAAGACATGATAGATAGATAATACATTTAGATGCTTATACGTAAGGCATTAGGAGACTTAGGGGAGAGCTGAATTTGGAGGAGGAGAAGTATGTTAAACTATTTTATTGAGGGGTTTGGTGTGGGGTGTTGAAGAGGGACTAGGAGAATGAGATCTGACATCCTGGGCCTGGCCAGGCTCTCTTCAGCCTCTCAGTGGCCAGAAGAAACAGGTGGATGCTTTGAAGCTTCAAAATCCATCACAGACCTGCTTAGTAAGGCTCAGACCAAAGAGAGAGGAATTATGCAGACAAGATCCAACTGAAAAAGAGATTGGGATCCAGAATCTCTCTTGCACATGTATACTTCTCTAGCATTGGCTCAAATACAAAAAGAATGAGAAATTGCTCCAAGATATCGGTTGATCATTTAGCATCTGACCTCTCCCAGCCCTAGTCAAATAACACCTAACACTTACATGGCACTTACTAAGACAGTACAGTCTATTTTACATCACATTATCCTATTTAACACACAATAACAACTCTATAATACATGGTCTCCATTTTTAAAAGAAGAAATTGAGATGTGGAAAGATCAAGCAATTTACTCCAAGTTATAGAGAGATGGTAGGGATTCCCTCATAGCTCAGTTGGGAAAGAATTGGCCTATAATGCAGGAGACCCAGGTTCAAATCCTGGGTCAGGAAGATCCTCCCTGGAGAAGGAAATGACAATCTGCTTCAGTATTTTTGCCTGGGAAATCTCATGGACAGAGCCTTGGGAACTTAAGTTCATGAAGTTGCAAGAGTCGGACACAACTTAGGGACTAAGCCACCAGAGACAGTAAGTGACGACGCCTGGATTTGAAACTGATCACCATATACACGCTCTTATCTGCTACAGTATTCTGCTAAGCATTATCTAAAAATATGGCATTTTCTCCTTTGTTTCAATTTTCTCTTAACTTTTCTGCTTAAGCTATTTCATTTTCTTCCAGGGAGAATAAAAATACTGTCTTGAATCAACAAGAGACCAAGAAAGTGAATTACTTTAAAATCACAATCTATAAATTTATATTTATAGATTGATGGCCTTGTGGACTATCTCATCATGATATAATATTTGGCATAGTTTGTATTGAGCCTCTTCCCCAGGTAAGTGAAAGTATCCCAGTACTGGGAGCTGACCTTGTGTAGTTATGCGCATCGCCTCATTTCCCCTCCAGCCTCCGTCAGGAATTGAATCGCTACTGTAGCGAAATAGCAGAGGAGTTTTACTCTGTCCATGTTGCTGCATAGGCCAGTAAATCACTGTGAGACACTCTTACTCTGTGCTCATTCACTGCTCTTTTTCAAAGAAACAGTAGTTTAGGCTGTCTTAAGCTCTTCTGCACATTTAAGTCAGTAAATGGACGTTGCTTCACGTCCGAACTAAGACAGAAAATAGCTCAAGCTCCTACTGAACTTGGCATCTACTTCAGTGTAATTAGACATATTGATCTAGACTGCTGTTTCAGGTAGACAGTTTTGTTTTGTTGTTGGTCCCTGTGGTTGAAATTTTCATGGATATCAACATCTTAATAAAATCAAATCAAATAAGGTTTGATTATGAGAAAAGTCTAGATTGTCATTATAAGTAGAAAATTATCTAAATGGAAAGTGCTACTATTCACAACATAAATTTGCTAATTGTCATTCTGTGGCAAATATCTCAATAGTAGACACTTACAGCTACATTGTTTGGTGAACAGGAATTAGGAAACCTGATCTTAAAATAATATTTTACCATTAAAATGTTTCAAGCTGTTAAAATCCTTCGTGTTGAGAAATATCAAAGCTACACTAAGTGTGTCAGCATTTGTAAGTGCTTTGAAGATGAAGAATGCATTTATGGCCAAGTAGGATCTTTAGAGGGAAAAATGGCTTTCTCTACCTTTTGAACTAGACTTTACAAACAGCTTTTAAGAGATTTAACAATATATTTACCATGAAACATAACATCCATGTTATCACTAATAATAATGGCAATAAATGAGTTTTTGATGTGTGACCCCATCATCTCAGAAGTGACATTTTTATTATTCATCAACCACTCTCCATTCTTCAAGTAAAAGCACAGCTCCCATAAAGGTTTAATAAAGACTTTATCTATACATAAAAAAGAGAAAAATTGTATAAAACCATCCAATACTCAGAAATTTTCTGTGATGGTTTGGATTTTGGTAGGGGGAGCAAAGGAAGGTTAGATTATTTTTTATTTCTGCTTATTGAACCCACTGCCTCAAACTCCTACCTGATTTTAAATGTGTAGGTGGCTCATGTTTGTTATTTCAGATAACTGATCAGTAATCAGAATTAATTAGGGGTTCTGGGTCCATCCTTTAATGCACAGCTATCATGTTATGTATCTTGTCTAATTCTTTTCTCTCTTTAAAATGAACACATTCATCTCACTCCCATCCTAAAGTAGTACTAGAAAATCATATAGGAATGTCTATCCATCTAGGAGGAGTTCAGCACACAACACCACTAGAATAAGCCTCATGCTCACAGAACACAAACTTATCTTAAACAGAATATGTTTAAATGAAAGCTATTCTGTCCCATTTCCACTGCTTTGTAACCAGTAAACATACATTTGATTGAAAGGGCAGTAGTAAAGTCAATTCTACTCTTTATGATCATGAAAGTGAGATATAATCTCTTTGTAAATATAAATTAATCAAAATTTATTTTGCCAAATACCTCCTGAATATATTTATTGGGTGCAACATTTATTGATGGTATACTGGATAACAAGCACAGTTCTATTAATATATTATTAGTATACAGAGATAAAAGCTACAATTTTCTTGTTGTCCTCAAAAAAAAAAAAAAAACCAAAAAACTCAGGTTAAGAGCATTAATAGTGAAATACACAGGGCCTCAAAGGAAAACCTAGGAAAGCTACTTGGATGAGATGGGGTTTGAGGAAGGGTTCTCAAAGTAGGCAATGCTCAACTATGATTTAAAGTTGGAGGAAAATTATCTAGAAAATGAAGCAGAGTTGGATACTTAAAATAAATAGAACAGTATGTGAAAAGGATGAGAGGCATGGCAAACCAGTGAAATTTGCTTTTAGTATGATAACAGTGGGCAAAGCAGAACATGATGATAGGAAATAAGGATGGAGTTGGGAAATACCTGATAGTAAAAGACTTCCCCATGCTAATGAGTCTGAGTTTACCCTAAGAGAAAAGGAAATGGCTGTATTAGAGAATACAAAGTGAGAATGTGATCGAGTATGCTTTTTCCCAGTTGTACCAGGCTTGGGTGACTGTGGGGGACTCTCATGTTATTCACAATGATAGAATATATAGAAATAAAAGAAGTTGTTATGGGAAGTGCTGAGCATTAACAGCCAGATTCCTGATACTTGTGGGATCTCCAATGACTCCTAGAAAATTGTAGTGATAGGACTGGAGAACAGGAGAAATATCTGAGATAGAAATATGCATTTCAACTTTGCTATGTAGGCCTGGATGTAAACATCCACAGAGAAAGTATACAGGGATAAAAGAGAAAAAAAGACCTAGGACACATAAATTCTACAGAGCACTAACCTATTAAAGAATGCTCAGAGAAAGACCTAAAAGTGCAACTGAGAAATGACTAGTTAGATAAGAGAGAAGCTATTGAGGAAACCAGTGGCTATCCATGGGAATCAATGAGAAGAATTTTCAAAGTTAGATTCAATCTAATCTCAATATTCATTGATAAGGAAAAGATAAATTACCACCTTAACTATATGGAACCATAATTAGAGTTTGGGGAATTTGCTGTATGACTCAGGGAACTCAAACTGGGGCTCTGTAACAACCAAGAGGAGTGGGATAGGGAAGATGGGAAGGAGGGAGGGGACATATGTTTATCTATGATTTACTCATGTTGATGTTTGGCTGAAACCAACACAATCCTGTAAAACAATCACCCTTCAATCAAAAAATAAATAAATTTAAAATTAAGAAAAAAAGATTAGAGTTGATAGAAAAGTAGATGAGAAACAGAGAAGAAGTCTGAATGATAGATAATACATTCATCATTATCTGGGTTGTGGATAATACAATCCACAATTTTACAACGTGCTAGTCAGGGTGTCATTTCCAATAGAATAAGCAGTCTCCGTGGTTCTAGGAATGTGTGGTCTCAAATATACATACATCTATCTTCTTAAGTGCTAAAGATGCAGACATTATCACAGCCATTCCCACAGGTATAAAGCATTTTACAAAGAATTAAAAATATAGCCAACCAACAAGGCATTTGGGCTCTTACAGCATCTGGCAATCAGTTGGAAGGACTTTGCCACTGAGTTCATCGATAGTTAAAGCCCATCCCCAGTTGCTCTTCATTTCCCAAAGTAGCAAAGTCTGCTTGAGATTGTATGTCCCCTGGGTATGTGAGACTTCTGGGGAGCAACTTAATTTTTGGGTAAATGAGCTCTGCTGAAATCCATTCTGGAAGTGGCTAAGTTGAGTAGGTGCCTTGCATGAGTGCCAAGAAGAAATTAAATGCAAAAAGAGGAGACTAGAAATATTACTGTGTTGTTTTTATTGATTCAATGTATTTGTCTAATCTTTAGTAGCTTTTATGCCCGGCACTGCTCCTCTCCCAGTGCTAGGATGGGCAGGATCTGCTATAGAAATAGCAGGAAACAAAACAGACAAATACATGATAGCACTTATGAAAAGTGAAAGTGAAAGTCGCTCAGTTGTGTCCACGCTTTGTGACCCCATGAAAGTCCATGGAATTTTCCAGGCCAGAATACTGGAGTGGGTAGCCTTTCCCTTCTCCAGGGGACCTTCCCAACCCAGGGATCAAACCCAGGTCTCCCACATTGCAGGCAGAGTCTTCGCCAGCTGAGTCACAAGGTAAGCCCAGGAATACTAGAGCGGGCAGCCTATCCATTCTCCAGTGGACCTTCCTGACCCAGGAATTGAACCAGGGTCTCCTGCATTGCAGGCAGATTCTTTACCAACTGAGCTATCAGGGGTTATATGTGGAATCTAAAATAGGGCACAAATGAACATATCTAGGAAACAGAAACAGACATAGAGAACAAATCTGTGGTTGCCAAGGGGGAGAGAATTGAGAGCTTGGAATTAGCAGATGCAAACTAGTATGTATAGAATTGAGAAGCAACAAGGTCCTACTATATAGCACAGGGAACTATAACTATACATGCTGAATATCCTGTGATAAACCAGAATGGAAAAGAATATGAAAAAGAGTATCTGTATGAGTTACTGAGGAACTCTGCTACACAGCGGAAATCAACACATCATTGTAAATCACCTATATTTCAATACAATTAATAATAAAAATAAATCAAGGAAGGGTATTGGAAGATTTGAGGGGTGATGAAATATTAATTAGGATAGTCAATGACGGCTTCACTGAGAAAGTAATCTTTGAACAAAGACTGAAAATTGAGGGATTGAGCCATGGAAATATGGAGAAAGGATAGTTCAGGCAAAGAAGTAAAACTTTTTGGGAGGATGGGCAAGCACTTGGTGTCTTCTTGGAATAGGGAGGAGACCACTGTAGCTGGAGAGAGACAAAAAAGAGGAAAGCAGAGAGATATCAGAGAGGTAATATGGGAGAGAATAGAGCAGACCCCTGGCCAGTGTTAAGAACTATGTTGAGTGAAAAACTGATTCTGGAACTCTAAGGGACTCTTCATTGAGAAAAGATATCTTAAAATATCATTTTCCTATCTGTCTACCCTTTCTTTTAAAAAAATATTTTATTTATTTATTTTGGCTGCATTGGGTCTTAGCTGCAGTACAGGGGCTCTAGAGCACATAGGCTTCAGTAATTGCGGTGCATGGCTTAGTTGCTTCATGGCATGTGGAATCTCAGCTCCCCAACCGGCGATTGAACCCATGTTCACTGTATTGCAAGGCAGATTCTTAACCCCTGGACCACCAGGGAAGTTCCTACCCTTTCTTTTGAGTATGGGGTTTCTGCCAATGACCTCCCTGATCCTCTTAGTTCCATCACAGGAACTCTTGCTTCTCAAAGACTAGAAGACTAGGCACTTCTCTGAGAATGCAGAAGCATCATCAGAATATACATTGAAAGTAGTCTCTGTGTCATTCAGAAAAGCAGGTAGTAAGAACCATACAGAAATTTGAAAGAACCATTTCCAGAGCTCGAAGAGAGAGTAATGCATTGAGATCAACTTGTGTTTTTTTAGCAAGACATTCTCTAGGAAAAAGAAAGCTTTCCCATGAGAATCTTCAAGATACCCCAAGACATTTACTCCTGTGTAACTAAAATATTATCAATAAATATAATCTCCCATAGTTCTTTGGGCAAAGAAAGAGAAGAAACACTGAAGGAAATAAGCTACCTGTGGCTCTTCCACGTAATTATTTTACCATCCGAATCATTGAGTACCTTGTAGTTGCCTTCCTCGATATTCCTAAAGTGGTCTTTTCTAGTGACGTTGATACATTATGTTGCTTCACAGAGGTGTAAGGAATGAGGACAATTAGGGGAAAAGAATCTGGCACCACTGTCTCAATGGTAGCCTCCCAAAGAGTGTAGGATTTTACATAGAGTGCAATCACAGGCCTGGAAACATGGGGTTTTTACCCTGACTATGCTGTTAACTGGCACTTTAAAGTAATAATATCTACTAGTTACTGAATCATAGTTTTCTCACCTGTGTAGTAAGCAGCTGGGTGAACAATAACTATCACTTTTTCTGTTAAGAAGGTCTACAAAAATCAGCTGCCATGGATAGAGTTGAGTCCAGGTTCTCTGATAAACTCCATGCTCAGTAATTCATTACAGTTATCTTCTCTAGAGATGTTAATTACACAGCCTTGTACCCCTCTTCCTCTTTTTGCTCCCATAGACATTGCAAACAGATCGCAATACTTTTCCCTGTTAAGTCATCAGAACTCAGGGTTGGTCAGAATGTTTTTGTTTTTTTTTTTTTTTCATAGTGACTCAGGCGATCATGACCAAACAGTTGGAGAGGGTACTCAAGGTGAAAACAGTTTGCTACTTTACCATTAGGAGAATGACTATGGAAGTTAACAGTTTTTAGTATAGCTACGAAGAGCACTTACATCCTGGCAGCCAATTTCTCCCATCCTGAAAGAGGTCTAACCTATCATTAGTTCTGCCAGCTTACCCTGGGCACAACAAAACAGATCAATTAGCTTTTCAGCCAAAGAGGCTTGACTACACAGAATTCATTCTCCTTCTTTATAAAGCCCACTTTCCCCCTGAGAGGAGAGCTTTCTGTAAGAGAAGCCAAATGAGACATTCAACAAGTAGAGACTATCACTGACTTCTTGATCTTTGTCCTTCCACTCACTCACCTTTTTATTACCCAAATCTACAGGAGCTGAGATCAAGAAAGCTGATTCGTCTCAGTTCTAATGAAAAGTCCTAACAATGTTATTTAGATAACTGTGATGAATTTTAATCTGATGACAGCTTGTGACCCACAAATTGCTGTTTAAATTAAAATGCATTCAAAATGAAACTGGCAAGACAACCACAATATTAAACTTGCAATCTGCTGGGGAAAAAACACCTATCAAAAGCACTACATTAAAAATATGAATGTAATTAATTTCTATATGGCATCTTACAACTGAAATCTGGAGATAGCCTTCAATGCCTTGTGACTAAATTCAATTGATTAATCATCTTCCTTTTTTTTTTTTCCCCTCAAATTAAGAAGTCAAAGTAGAGTTGGATTGGTTTGTCTTGGTAATACACCCTTTGGCAGAGCTCCAGGTATAATCTAGGGCTACAGACTTCTAGGTTTCTCTTTTGATGAACAGAAGTCCTCTATTTCCTCATCCCAAATGTTCATCCACAACAAATTTATAAATGTTTTCCACCTGCTTCATTTTAAGGTTATTTATAGCTTTTAAGTTATAATTACTCAAGATACATAAAATGTTATCTTTAGAAATATTATATATTAGTTTTAAAAATAACAACACTAATATTTTTCATAGATCAGTTCAAATCATTCCTAAATTTGATAGGAACTGAGGATATTTTTGGTAATAGCTATTTGTCTCAGGGCTATAATTAAACAATAATGTAAATAAAATTCAACCCAATGTGTATGTTTTCATCTCATATTTTGACATTAAAGAATTGTATGCAGTAATAAAAGGATTTACTACAACTGTTTGCAAATAACTTAATGACCATGTCATAGCTACATCCCGGTTTTCAAAGTGCTAAAGAACTACTGAAAATTCCACAATATAACATCATAATTATAACAATTAACATGGGTACTTAATTATAGCCTGAATGTTCCTATACATTACTTGTTCAAGAGATTCACAATACATTAAAATAGCATTAGCTAGAAATAAGGAAGTACCATCTTTCACTCTCACAATTGCCTACACAGAAAAGGACTCACCCACACTCTTTCTAAAAGATACCCCAAAATTGCAATTTTATATCCATTATCTTCATGCACTATCTCTGAACTGTAGTATATACTCAATAAAATATTGCTTGGAAAAATGAATGAATACGTGTGATTGGATGACAGGCAAACTCGGGGAAAATACCTGTTCTTTGATTGCTACAGGGATACTGCACGGACAACTGCTGTCGCAGTAGGGCTCCCAAAATCTCTCTACCATATTTTATTTTGGTTCATGTGTGCGTAAAAATGATAAAGGATTCAGTCCAGCAAGTCCCTGTATCAGATCGAGGCTGCATGTATCCAAAAAGCAGGATCTATAGCGACATTTTATGTACAATTCCCCAGGTACTTCCTAAGGTTTGCTTCCAAACGAAACCTGATACTGGTTCTGATATCAACTATATTTATATCCGGGAATCAGTCTCACTGTCATTTCTTTCTATACCTCATCAAACCCGTCCCAGGGACAGTGCCTACCCTGCGGTTGTCAGCTTTGAAACAGTGATTGGTTTTCTGTCTTGTGCCCTCGGAACCTGACCATGATGCTGAAAGAGACGAGAGTCCTATTTTAAAGCTTTCGTCCGTCTTATTGGTTTAGAAAATTCGACTGACAAGAGCTGGGGCCAAAGGAGCCTGGAGTGGCATCGTTAATGGGAACCGTGTATTTCGATCTTTGGGGCAGAGATGTGGTCCATCAGGTTACAGCCAATGGATCCCTGTGAGCTCTCGCTAAACCGAGAGACCTTACGGAAGTAGCCGCTGCAGTAGAAAATATTACATCCAGTAGGGAGTCTTGTCAGCCTCCTGAAAAACGGGCAGTCAAGTGCGGAGCTTAGAAACAAAATCTGGGAGTCTAGATGGAGGGGAGGGGTGGAGGAAGCAAACCTGTATTCGCATTGAAAATGTTCATACGAGGTCAGGAAAAATCACGGGCTGATTTTAGCTTAAGTTTTCGGCCTCCGTCTTCCAACAGGTGCAGGACTCCCTCGCCCCTACCGTGTCAGCACTGTCCTGCTTTGCCTTTCTAAGGGTTTCCTCGCGAAGCCAGCTTTCCCTAGAGTCCTGGAGCATGTGCAGTCTCCCGGCGCATCCACAGCTCTGCCGGGCAACCCCTTACCTGCAGCGTGAAGACTAAGAAGCAGGCACAGCACAGGGAAGCCGACCGCTCTCCGCATAGTGCTTTGCATTGAGTGGCGGAGGAGCAACTCCGCCACCACCCCACTTCAGGCAAAGTGGTGTTGGAAAGAGCCCCCGCCGAGTCCTCTGGTCTCCGGGAGGCATTCGCAGGTCCTGGGCTGGGGCTGGCAGAGCGGTGTGTGGCGCGAACAGAAGCAAGCACCAGCTTCTCCACCTTAAGAGAGGAGGGGAGGAAGAGGAGTGGGAGGCGGCCGCAAGCCGGGCGGCGCTGGGCGGGGGCCGAGATCGCGGGGCGCCGCTACAGCTCGGCCTTCTGGAAGCTCCGCAGCCGCGGGGGGGGGGGGGCGGGGGGCGGAGGTGGGCGGAGCCAGCCCTGGAGCCCGGGGCCAGAGCTGTAGGAGCAGCAGCCCCACCGCGCCGCGGCGACTGAGCATGCCCGGTGCTGGCCCTCGCGCCGCACGCACAGAGTTTCAAAGTGGAATCCCACCCCTCCGGGTCTTAGCGGCTGCTGCGAGGGAAGCAGGCTCCACGGCGCGGGGGTGTGGGGGAAGCATGCTGAGACTGCCATCAGGGATCCAGCATCTGTCCAAAACCTGGGAGTGGGACCAGATGAGGGCCCGACTTGAGGAACCAGAGGAAACGGCCTAAAAAAGTGTCAGCCCCCCCGCCTCACCCTGTCCCTCCCCCAAATCTTGGTTTACACGTGGACATAGCTCATCCATGGGAGCTGACGTTCTCTGGGCCTCCGAGTGCCAACCTCTCCGGGCTGCCCATGGGAACAGAGTGCAGGTGTTGCCAGGGGGAGAGGTCATGAGGCAGCCTGCTGAGTATAAGCAGTGAACACGCATCCTGGGGGTGCCTTCTTTCTAACACGATCCCCCTCTCCCGTGTCTTCAGCGGGGTCCCTGTTTTTCAAGCTCAAAGCCTATGACCACCGTAGTGGCCTAAGTTAGGCCACACTTAGAGACTGGTAGGACATATCCATGTAACAGAAGAGAGGAAGACATCTTTTTGTATTTTGGAGATATTATCCTTTGTCTCCACTTTACTAAGGTAAAATGTAATGGAATCACCCCTGTAACTAGACTCCTCCTGTCCAAGTCTGAGTCCCTAGGAAGGCTGTAGCAGTCTGTCTAATATAGGTGTTGATCCCCCTCATTGGGGACACTGAGTGTGGAAATCCTTCTATTAGTCCAGGGGCTCATTACTCCTGGTCATGAAGTCCCTTGGCCAGATTTCTCTCCCTTAATTAACCCAGGAGCTCTGACTTTTCTACCTCTGTGTCTTGGGATACTGTGGCCCTTCCCGGATTACTCCCACTTGCTTCACTACCACACTCAAGCTTGCAAAGGTCTAACCTTGATCTCATTTTTCCAGAAAGCCCTGGGCTAACTCCAGATTACAGTATTTCTCTTCCACATGTGAATGTATATACAACCTTTGCTTAGCAACATCACATATTTTTCTTTTATATTCATTCATCTGTGGTTCATCTTACAACATAGCTGAGGGGCCTTAAGAACGTCTGCATCTTTGTATCACTGAAATTGAATAAAGTCATTCTGGGTAAATAAAATGTATGACTAAGTGCTTGTTGAATTGAACTGCGTATCTCTTCAATGCTTTCTTTCTCCATCCTCTGTGGACTGGGACAACTAATGGGAAACATGCTACCCATAAGAGTTTCAATTAGAGAGGATGTCACAGGATCTGAGCCTGGGCAGTATCATTTCCTTTATAATTTATTTCATCTCTAGCACTGAGAGACAAGGCCAGAAACTTCTGTGCTGAAAATCGAGCTCTGTGCAGCTTTACTCTCCCCACTCCACCACTTCCCCACATGGGTGTGTTACGTACCATTTCTGTGGCGAAACCATTTCACCCCAAATCTCCCTAGGCTACAACCTCTTTCCTTACTCTGGATTCACTTTTCCCCAGTCTCCTTTCCCATAGTATATATCGGTTTCTAACATACCAGAAGAATTACTAATGGCATGGAATGGTCTATCATTCATTATCTCTTTCCTTAACCCCACCCCCTTCCCACAATGGAATCCAACCTCTACAATGGCAGTTATCTTTGACAGTTGTATTCACTGATGTATGCCAACTGACTCTAACAGTGCCTCACACAAAACAAATGATCAAAAATAAATTAATTAAAAGCAACTAGTTGATAAAATTCAATAGTGACAGTTTCCCAACTCTTTGGAATTCTTACTAGATATTTGAGATAACTTATTTATCTATGTTTAAGAATCAGAGGAGTAACTCTTCTCATCTAACATCAGGTCCTAGAATTGCTGAAGGGCTGAGAGTCAGGAGGAGTGATTGCAGCCCAAGTACAATGGGTGTACTTCTATTATTCCTAATAAAAAAAAAAAAACTTACCAAACTCCATAGATCTCCAAGAAGAAAATGCACATTCGGCAAGGAAGCAATATTACTGTAATGCCCCAAACCCCTTGCTTTCCCACAGATAATTTCAACATTTATTTGGGGGATATTTAGAGTTTCAAATAATATAATTCGCTGTGACTTTGCCAACAAGCGTTCAGCTAGCTATTTATTTTGCCCAGGGGTGGAGGTAGCTGAATTATTAAACTGTGCATGAAAATTCCCTTCACAGCAAAATTTCCAGTTTCTAATTCAAGATATACCACTAGAATAGTTCAGTACAGTAAAAATAATCTCAAGTGAGATGTAATTTTGGTGACTGGACAGTAATTATTAATTCACTTGAAAAAGATAAAGGAGAAAAAATTTCATATTCCTTGGTGAGTTGACCTAATATACTTTCAAGAGATTGATCCCGTGACATGTGAAGTCAGAGTATAATAAGTAAATCAGCCAATCAATGAAAAGCCAACCCCTTAATTCTTTGAGACAGATTCGCTGCTTTCCCTTGACTCGGCGATCTAACACCAGTGAGGGCAATTTGGTGTTTTAGAGAAGAGCCTCTGTTAGTAAACTACACCCAGTTTCAGAAAACTAGCTCCAGTTTAAAGAAGTATGGAAATTACTATGAGAGAGCCAGGCAAATTATTAATAATACTGGATTACAGAACTATGTCCTAAAGGAAATCATTTACATTTTGAAAGAGAAACAGAAAATTACTCTCATGGGAAATCTTTTCACCAGAAAATGCACCATCTCTGTTTCCTATGAAGTGAGAGTCAGGAAGAATTTATACGGGAAAGAAGCCTTTCAGAACATGCCCTCAAACTGAATATAACCACTATGAGCCTCCACATTAACATGTCTATAAATGGATGGAAACCATTCATACTGGCCATCTTTCCCTAGGACACTTAAAAGAAATTGGATCTACTGACTGTAAAAGTTTCTTCTTTAAATTATTTAGATTATGATTATTATTTAAATATGAGCGTTAACCTTGATTAGCGCTTCTGTGTGCCAGGCTGCATTCTAAGCATATGAATTTCCCACTTAAACTTTACAATATCCCTGCAAGGAGGTATTATCATTATCTCAATTTAGAGATGGTAGGGCTTTGCTGGTGGCTCAGTGGTAAAGAACCTACCTTTCAATGCAGGAGACGTGGGTTTGACCCCTGGGTTGAGAAGATCCCCTGGAGTAGGAAATGGCAACCTACTCCAGTATTCTTGCCTGGAAAATTCCATAGACAGAGGAGCCTGATGGTCTATAGTCCATGGGCTTACAAAGAATCAGACACGACTGAGCACACTTAGACAAACATCAGAGAAGCACCTTGCCCAAACTCAAGTAGTAGGTAACCAACCAAAAGACAAATTGGTAGAGTTAGGATGCACAATCAGATAATTTGTTACCAAACCACTACAATATACTACTTCACATATAATCAGTGTAAATAGTGACAGTTGTAATTAACTGATTAGAATTAGGTCAGGGCCAGAGCAGAAGACGCTGATCCTATATCTGGCAATAAAGCTCTGTAGCGAGAAACACCCATAGGAGATTGTCTACAAATGGATGAGGCAATGCTGTGGCAGTGGACTCTAAGGTCAGCATCTAGTGAACAAAGATAGACAGCACCCACAATCATGCTTAGAAGAGCCTGCAAGAAGTATGCTTACAGTAAAGTAGAGCAGGAGAGAGATGATCTCTTCTTGAAGGGTGGAAGTGGGGGCAGGGATGTGTAGCGGGCAAGAAACTATTCGTGGAAAGCAATAAATAAGCTGAGTCTCGCTGGATAAATAAGTTCTAACTGTTCCATATGAAGAGAGAGGTTGTGGGATTGTGTGAGCCGGGAAAAGAGGCATGAAATAGTGAAATGAGTGCAAGGAACTTCTGAGTGTGTTCAGGAGCAACAAGTGACAGTGACCACGTGTTATTGAGACCTGTAATGGGTTTACCCTGCCCCATGCTTTATAGCCATTTTGTCAGTCACAAAGTTCGTTTCCTTCGCCTGAGAGATATCTATAGATGAGAGGGGAAAAGAAGAGTAGTAATTTATTTACACAAATTGAAGGACTGGAGGTGAATTAAGCTGCATTCAGAGTAGAACGGCTCAGAATCCAAGAGAAGGAAGTAGAAATTTGGGGGCAAAGGTACATTCAGATGAGTGGCTTCACCATTAATTTTTAAAAATAGTTTTCCAACTATGAAAAAGCAGAACAATCTACCCTTCCGTGTAAGCACACAGGGAAGAAAACAGCGAGATAGAAAGGGCACCAGGAGTGAAGACGAAATGACTAAAATTTACAAAATATATATTTTCACACTCTCACAAAAGCTCTGGGAGATGTTATTTTCCTTTTTGAGGAAAGAAGGAAACTAAAACTCAGTAAGGCTAGTAATTTGCCCATACATCCAGCTAGTAAGTGATATGGCTGGGATTAAGATTCAGGACTGGTGACCCTAGTACTAGGCTTTAACAACTCTGTTGTACTGATTCCCTGATAAATAGAAAGAATTAACTTCAAGACTTAAATGGAAAATGTAGTATTTTCAAGGGGTTTCCATGGTGCCTCAGATGGTAAAGAATCTGCTTGTAATACAGGAGACTTGGGTTTGATCCCTGAGTTGGGAACATCTCAAGAAACAGACTTCATCAAGAGGATTAATGACAATTAAATTTTACAACTTAACAGAGCTCTAGTTTTTTTGAGTTTTAGCTATTCAAGTGTTTGATACACATACACACACACACACACACACACACACACACATACAAATACATAAAGACAGCAATATGTATTCTGAGAAAAAATTAGATACCCAAAATAAGATATATAGTCTTCTATAGCTGTCTTAGTATAATACGGGCTTCCCTTGTGGCTCAGCTGGTAAAGAATCTGCCTGCAATGCATGAGACCTGAGTTTGATCCCTGGGTTGGGAAGATTCCCTTGGAGGAGGGAATGGCTACCCACTCCAGTATAATACAAAAAAATCATAGTAGAAAGGCTATAAGTACTGATAGATTCCGCTCTTGGTTCATCATTAAAATTTTATTCAAGATGAAGCATAAGCTTTCCTGGGAGCTAGCTAGTAGTCATCTACTCTGGCACTGCAAAGGTCAGATTCAGCCAAGATGTCGGTAATAGATTTGTAAACTGCTGACTCTCTGCATTAGCTCTCTGTCCATCCCAAGACACTAATCAGGATGCACTTACCCCATACATCATCCTGAGCAGCACACAGATGTGAGAACCCCCAGTGTCAGCTTAGACCAGCTACTTGGGGCCAGTCACATACATTTTTTACATTGTTTGATCATTCTTTAAGATTTCCTTGAATGAGGCCCTTTTGGAACAATTCATTCACCCAAAAGCCCAAGACACTAAGAAGATTCAAAGAATGTAGCTATGGCTTGGTTAAATCATTTAATCTGACTCCATTCCTGTTAATCATTTTCTACCATAACTGTAGGATGATGTGAAAGAATATCTCCCAAACATGGGCTTCCATGCCTTTCTTACTGATTGCTCACTCTTAGAAATGAAAAGCCATGGTTCTCTCTGTCTTATAGTTCCTTATTCCCCTCATTCCCCTCATTCTTGCAGCTGTATGCCTATAGAAGAGAAGATGGTAATTTATCAGTCTAAGACTTAGTGTGGACAAACATTTTTAGATTAAGATGTTCCTTTGTAAAAAAACCTACACCTCCACACATGGAGAGGAGAATTAGAGGAAAGCTTAGTAAAACTGACTGTAATATGATCATTCGTGTCCTCAAATAATTAAGCAGTCAGTCACCTGTCCATGGCCATGATTTTGACTTATTCAACAGAATCCAAATGTGCCAGGACAACACTAGCATCATTGCTCAGAGAATATACTAGGAAACAGTATTTGAAGTCAAGTTACAATGGGATAGGCTACATCGCATTCATTCCCCAAATAGTGAAATAATCTGCTGATATTTCGTTGATACCTTATTTGACCTCAAATAATTTAAAGAAAACAGACATTGAGTACCTGTGATGATCCAGGAGGTGTTTTTAGTTCTTAGGATGTATTATTAAGCCCCAAAGACAAAGATTCCTGTCCTCAAGATGCTTGCATTCTAGGAGGAAGAATTACACATTTAACAGTAAATATAAGAAAGAAAGAAATTATATAATATGGTGAAAGTTGATAAGTGCTTTGGGGAAAGGGAAAATTACATGGAAGTATGGGAAATTAGGAGAGTGAGGGTGGGGTCAAAATGAGTACAAGGAGTTTACCAAATTAATAAGATATTCAAGATAAGCCACATGTGAAGCTGAGCAAAGATTAGAGACTTGAAGTTGGTGAAAGAGTTATCAAACAGATACCTGGTTAAAGAACTTTCCAGAAGGAGGGACCAGCAAAAGGCTCTAATTCCATAGACAGCTTAACCAACCTGGAAAACCACATTGTGTCAAAAAATGTTTCCAGCATGGCTTTAAATATACTATGTATGTAAAGAGAAATACAGTAAGAAAAATGCAAAATTAAACTAAATGAAAATTTCTCCATAAGAATTTTTAAATTAATTCTAGTTGCATTGATTTCAAATTACAGTAATATAACTCTGCAAATAACAAAAACTCAAGAGACGGCAACTACCCAATGGACATAATCATATGAAATTCCACTCTTTATTTCATGCTATTAGTGTAAAATAAACATCTTATTAATTAGAAATGTGGGTGCATTTCTAATTAAAAATGCATTAATTAGAAATTAATTAGTGCATTAATTAGAAATGCATGTGTTGACACTTTATTTATCCTAAGAGACTTAGAGAAAAAATTTGTGAACTACCCTGATATTAAACTACCAACAAAAGAATCAATCCAATGTATTATGGATGAGAAATCTAAGCAGAAAAAGAAAGAGAAAAATACCCTAGCAAGCATTTTTGTGTTCTCGGTTTCTTCCTTGGCAAATGGTATCAAAATACTTGAGCTAAATACTATCCAAATGCTGGAGAATGAAGATTTTGCAAATGTCCTGTTTCTTAGAGTAGCTTAATTTTGATTTTTTGTTGTTTGGGATAGAACAGAAGGTAACCTCACTTTACATTTTAATCAAATATCTTTTTCATTCAAGTCCATATGACAAGGGCTCATCCAAATACTACTTCATGGTTAATACAAAAGGAGAAAAATATAAATAACCTCTCTTGAAAGAAGTCATCTGTATCCTCTGATCTTAGAAGTACTGTGCTTTAGAAAAGAAAGTAAAGAATCTAGCCTAGATTTTGACTGCAGAGCTTAAATCAAATTTTATATTTGATCTGTTCTAAATTGATAATCACAAAGATTGAAAAGTATACTCCTTTCAAAACCAAATTCAATAACAGAAGTGCTGTGGTCAGGTGCTCAGCTGTGTCTGACTCTTTGCGACCCCATGACTGTACCCTGCCCGGCTCCTCTGTCCATGGGATTCTCCAAAAAAGAATACTGGGATGGGTGCCAGTTCCTTCTCCTCTAGAGGATCTTCCTGACCCAGGGTTTGAACTTGCAGCTCTTGTGTCTCTTGCACTGGCAGGTGGATTCTTTTCTGCTGGTGCCACCTGGGAAGCCCTCAGTAACAAACGTGGAAATAAAACTAAATTTATCTTTGAATTAGCCATAATTAGATAGCACTCTAACTTTAACTCACTATTTGTAGGCAGTGGGCAAAAACAGATGCCATATTTCTGAAATTTACCACATTTCTGAAATTTATTTAGATTTAAATAAAGTTTAAATTAATTGTCTTTAGAGTTGAACATTCTACATTATGAAAGTAAAAGCATCCATTGAACGATAGACAATACAGAAAGAAAGAAAAAGGTGTAGTCATGGATTTCATTAAGTGGTGATAAACAGACGTAACATTTTGGTACATAGAGTTCCCTTCCACTCCCACCCTGGGGAAATATGAGTCTATGCATCCATGTGTTTATAATTATTACTAACTTTAACAAAATTTATATGTCAGTAGCATCAAACTATGGATTTGGACACTGTTTTTCCCCCTAATAGTATTCTGGGAGCATATTACCATGTGATTATTTTTAATTGTCGCATAGCATTGCACTATGACATTCCATTTTGACTTCTCAGTTTTAGAGTTCTTCCTCAATTATTGTGAGCTGCTTAGAGAGTAAGAAATGATACTCCCTTAACCTGCAAAACATTTGGAAACACGTATAGGAGATTGAAAGTTATAATATTTCTAACATAGCCATGCAGTACTAGCACTGGTGAAGCCGCTGCCCCAGTCAAAAAGGAAACTCTAAAGTGTCAAAGCCAGGTGTCAGGAATGGGAGGTCACAGATTATGAGTCCTACCTCAACCTCTGGCAAATTAGGAAGAATCAAAATGTGTACATTCCATTCAGACTACTGCCTTTCCTAAGAATGATGAATAAAGCAGGAGATGAATGAACAGTATTTGTTCCTTTTTTCATTATCCTTGGATAACTCAATCAACTGACTCTGAAATTACCATAACAAAAAGTATTATGGGGTAAAAAGACCCGTAAAGTGAATTGTATAAATAGGAGCTACAAGTAATTGTGTATTTCCTTTCTATTTAAAAATATTATTTTAGCTTCTGGTTTCTTTTTAAAATCTGAACAGTATAACTACCTTCTCACGCTTATTACCTTCCTGCTCAAATGTGATGACACTCATGATTTGGTAGTTCCTAATCAGAGCTTTAAACTTACTGTAAATATCCATAAACAATAGCAGCATTGTTTAAATTTTAATGTTAGTTAACTGGCATTATATTCTAACCTGTTCATGGAGTTCTTGAGGCAAGAATACTGAAGTGGTTTGCCATTACCTTCTCCAGTGGATCATGTTTTGTCAGAACCATATTCTGTGGGATTATAGTGAATATTTTGTCAGAATTAAATTCTATAAAGCTCAATTTTTTGCATTTTCCCCTCTATTAAAAATAAGTGTAAAAATGTTTCAATAAATCTTTGCATATGTTTTTCAAGCATGTTTACAACAGCTTGTCTAAGGCACACACATAAAAGTTAAATTGCTCACGTATAGGCTATCACTATGTAGTGTTGATAGTAATTTGCATTCACAACAGCAACGTATGAGAATCAATTTTGCTATAGCCATAGGTTTGCTATACCCATACATAAGCGTCATATTTAGCAATTATTTTGCCCAATCAATACCTATTAAATAGTGTCTGATTTTTAAAACATCTTTTCTTGGTAGTTAGCACAACCATTTTATTATTCATTTTTTGTTTGTCCCAACCAACCTAGATAGCATATTGAAAAGCAGAGACATTACTTTGCCAACAAAGGTCCGTCTAGTCAAGGCTATGGTTTTTCCAGTGGTCATGTATGGATGTGAGAGTTGGACTGTGAAGAAAGCTGAGCACCGAAGAATTGATGCTTTTGGAACTGTGGTGTTGGAGAAGACTCTTGAGAGTCCCTTGGACAGCAAGGAGATCAAACTCCAGTACTTTGGCCACCTCATGCGAAGAGTTGACTCATTGGAAAAGACTCTGATGCTGAGAGGGATTGGGGGCAGGAGGAGAAGGGGACAACAGAGGATGAGATGGCTGGATGGCATCACTGACTCAATGGACGTGAGTCTGAGTGAACTCCGGGAGTTGGTGATGGACAGGGAGGCCTGGTATGCTGCGATTCATGGGGTGGCAAAGAGTTGGACACGACTGAGCAACTGAACTGAGCTGAACTGAAGCCTCTTTCCGTCACCTCCACTAGCTTTGTTCATAGTGATGCTTCCTAAGGCCCACTTGACTTCACATTCCAGGATGTCTGGCTCTAGGTGAGTAATCACACCCTTGTGATTATCTGGGTCTTGAAGATCTTTTTTATACAGTTCTTCTGTGTCTTCTTGCCACCTCTTCTTAATATCTTCTGCTTCTAATAGGTCCCTACCATTTGTCCTTATCGAGCCCATCTTTGCATGAACTGTTCCCTTGGTGTCTCTAATTTTCTTGAAGAGATCTCTAGTCTTTTCATTTTATTTTTTCCCTCTATTTCTTTGCACTAATCACTGAGGAAGGCTTTCTTATCTCTCCTTGCTATTCTTTGGAACTCTGCATTCAAATGGGTATACCTTTCCTTTTCCCCTTTGCTTTTCGCTTCCCTTCATTTCACAGCTATTTGTAAGGCCTCTTCAGACAGCCATTTTGCTTTTTTGCACTTCTTTTCTTGGGGATGGTCTTGATTCCTGTCTCCTGTACAATGTCACACAGTGGAGTTATTTCTCCACTGATCTCCAATAGCATATTGGGCACCTATTGACCTGGGGAGTTCATCTTTCAGGGGATGAAGATAGGGGAGTTCTATCTTTTTTTGCCTTTTCATACTGTTCATGGGGTTCTCAAGGCAAAAATACTGAATTGGTTTGCCATTCCCTCCATCCATAGTTCATCAGGCACTCTGTCTATCAGATCTAGTCCCTTAAATCTATTTCTCACTTCCACTGGATAGTCATAAGGGATTTGATTTAGGTCATACCTGAATGGTCTGGTGGTTTTCTCCACTTTCTTCAATTCCAGTCTGAATTTGGCAATAAGAAGTTCATGATCTGAGCCACAGTCAGCTCCCGGTCTTGTTTATGCTGACTGTATAGAGCTTCTCCATCTTTGGCTGCAAAAAATATAATCAATCTGATTTCGGTGTTCACCATCTGGTGATGTCCATGTGTAGAGTCTTCTCTTGTGTTGTTGGAAGAGGGTGTTTGTTATCACCAATGCGTTCTCTTGGCAGAACTCTATTAGTCTTTGCCCTGCTTCATTTGTACTCCAAGGCCAAATTTGCCTGTTACTCCAGGTGTTTCTTGACTTCCTACTTTGGCATTCCAGTCCCCTATAATGAAAAATATATCTTTTTTGGGTGTTAGTTCTAGAAGGTCTTGTAGGTTTTCATAGAACTGTGTAACTTCAGCTTCTTCAACATTACTGGTTGGGGCATAGTCTTGGATTACCATGATATTTAATGGTTTGCTTTGGAAATGAACAGAGATCGTTCTGTCGTTTTTGAGATTGCATCCAAGTACTGCATGTTGTTGACCATGATGGCTACTCCATTTCTTCTAAGGGATTCCTGCCCAGAGTGGTAGATATAATGGTCATCTGAGTTAAATTCACCCAGTCCAGTCCATCTTAGTTTGCTGATTCCTAGAATGTTGATGTTCACTCTTGTCATCTCCTGTTTGACCACTTCCAATATGCCTTGATTCGTGGACCTAACATTCCAGGTTCCTATGCAATATTGCTCTTGACAGCATCAAACCTTGCTTCTATCAACAGTCTCATCCACAACTGAGTGTTGTATTTGCTTTGGCTTCATCCCTTCATTCTTTCTGGAGTTATTTCTCCACTGATCTCCAATAGCATATTGGGCACCTACCGACCTGGGGAGTTCATCTTTCAGGGGATGAAGATAGGGGAGTCCTATCTTTTTTGCCTTTTCATACTGTTCATGGGGTTCTCAAAGCAAGAATACTGAAGTGGTTTGCCATTCCCTTCTCCAGTGGACCACATTCTGTCAGACCTCTCCACCATGACCCACCCATCTTGGGTGGCCCCACAGGGCATGGCTTAGTTTCATTGAGATAGACAAGGCTGTGATTCGTGTGATCAGATTTGCCTGTTGTCTGTGATTGTGGTTTCAGTCTATCTGCCCTCTGATGCCCTCTCTCAGTGCCTACCATCTTACTTGTGTTTCTCTTACCTTGGACGTGGGGTATCTTTTCACGGCTACTCCAGCAAAGCACAGCTGTTGCTCCTTACCTCAGAGGTGGTTTTAGAAAAGGAAGAGGAAGCAGAGATCAAATTGCCAACATCCACTGGATCATCAAAAAAGCAAGAGAGTTCCAGAAAAACATCTATTTCTGCTTTATTGACTATGCCAAAGCCTTTGACTGTGTGGATCACAATAAACTGTGGAAAATTCTGAAAGAGATGGGCATACCAGACCACCTGACCTGCCTCTTGAGAAGCCTGTATGCAGGTCAGGAAGCAACAGTTAGAACTGGACATGGAACAACAGACTGGTTTCTAATTGGGAAAGGAGTATGTCAGGGCTGTATACTGTCACTCTGCTTATTTAACTTCTATGCAGAGTACATCATGAGAAACGCTGGGCTGGATGAAGCACAAGCTGGAATCAAGATTGCTGGGAGAAATATCAATAACCTCAGATATGCAGATGATACCACCCTTATGGCAGAAAGTGAAGAAGAAGTAAAGAGCCTCTTGATGAAAGTGAAAGAAAGTGAAAGTAAAGTCGCTCAGTCATGTCTGACTCTGCAACCCCATGGACTATAACCTACGAGGCTTCTCCATCTATGGGATTCTCCTGGCAAGAATACTGGAATGGGTTACCATTTACTTCTTCAGGGGGTCTTCCCGACCCAAGGATCAAACCTGGGTCTCCCTCATTGGAGGCAGATGCTTTAACCTCTGAGCCACCAAAAGTTGGCTTAAAAGCTCAACATTCAGAAAACTAAGATCATGGCATCTGGTCCCATCACTTCATGGCAAATAGATGGGGAAACAGTGGAAACAGTGGCTGACTTTAGTTTTCTGGGCTCCAAAATCACTGCATATGGTGATTGTAGCCATGAAATCAAAAGACATTTACTCCTTGGAAGGAAAGTTATGACCAACCTAGACAGCATGTTAAAAAGTAGAGACATTACTTTGTCAACAAAGGTCTGTCTAGTCAAGGCTATGGCTTTTCCAGTGGTCATGTATGGATGTGAGAGTTGGAATATAAAGAAAGCTGAGCGCTGAAGAATTGATGCTTTTGAACTGTGGTGTTGGAGAGGACTCTTGAGAGTCTCTTGGACTGCAAGGAGATCCAATAGTTCATCCTAAAGGAGATCAGTCCTGGGTGTTCATTGGAAGGACTGATGTTGAAGCTGTTTGTTTTTGTTTTTAGAGAATTTGTTAATCTAAAGACATTCTATGGCCATCACAGTGACATCACTTAGCACTTTTCTCTTGTGGTTAATAATCTATGCACTGTAATTCTTTCCAAATAGCTCTAGTTCTGGTAACACAAGACAATGGGTTAAAATTTGAGCCTTTCACCCTTGCATTGAATACAGTGTGCCGTTGTCAGTACTAAAATGCCACTTAATTTTATTCCTTTATTTATTCTTATACATATCCCTATTTTCAAAGCCCTTTTCACTTTTTGACAGGTAAAAATTAAACTGATAATCTTCCTAACTGATTCTTAGACCAAAAGGGAATCTGAATGTAAGTTATATAATACATAAAAAGGTCAGTGGTAAGAATATTACATATCAACATTTATGAGAGATTTTCATGTGCTCAGAAGGAAATAAATGTCTCTATATGCTTCAAATACTAAAGAATAAAAAAGGAATTTTTTTAAATTTAAAATTTCACTGATTTAAAAAAAGAATATCTAAAATAAAGCACAGGTTGGCAAACTCTAGTCCATAGGTCACTTTTAGCCCACCACCTGTTTTGGTGAACAACGTTTTATTGAAACATAGCTATGCTCTTTGACTTTTAAATTTTCAATGGCTGCTTTTGTGCTACAAGGGTAGTGTTGAGTCATTGTGACAGGGACTATTAGGCCTCAAAGTCATAGAGCCCTTTACTGTAACCTTAATCTAGGGCATATAAAGAAAAGGATTATGAAAAATAAAATTATAAACTGGTGATTTGAAAATTAATCTGAGATATGTCTGTTGTTTTAGCATGTTGTAACATGCATAGAAAACCATGTAATGTGATCCTATTTTGTTAGCATCATCTCATACTAAAACACTGGATGAAAAGCATAATGAAAAAAAATACAGATATGTTTCTCATATGCAAGTGAAGTATTGGAAGTAAATATTATTAAATCTAATTCAGCAGTATGTTTAACTATTAATTACCTGCAACCAAGTGAAAATTTATGGCAGGGTGTATAAATTATTTACTATAAGTAAATATGCTAATATGCCTAATCACATCACATAGCCCAAAGCAGAGAAATCATACATTAATCTTAATAGATACAGAAAAACAGTTGGTCTCTTTTTATGATAGAAAAATATTAATCTAGACATGTAAAATATATTCTCAGTGTGCCACAAACAGAATACATACTCTGATGTTTCTCACAGTTAAACGTCAGAGATAGTCTTTTAAAGTCATAAATGGTATAAGAATATCTTCTATTTTCATGAATATTTAAGGAAAAAAAATGAAAGTTCCATCTAGTGCATAAGACGTTAAAGATTTGAAAAGAGGAAAACATTAAATTATTATTTTCCGATTATATTATTATATTTCCTGAAAACAAAGTCTGGAAATTAATAGATCTGATAGTTGACCTCATTTAAGCTTCTTCAGTTGGCAAAGGGATTCCAGTGAGTTTGACATATAACATTTATTTGTTATGTCTTTGCATTTTCCTTCCTCATTTTTTCTTTGTATTTCATACCTTGACAGTCACAGGACACTCTAAATCAGTTATTTCATGGAACATCTGTTAATTTGGGGTGTTCCTGTTAGTTTCAAGTTAATGCATCATTGGCTGAAGTATTTCAGAAATAGTGTTGTGTTCTCATTATATGCCCATTCTATCAGATGCACATGTTTTTCCTTTGTTCTATTACTGGTAGTGTTTACCTTCAATACGTTGACTAAAATGCTACTGACCATTCTAAACTTACTATTTTTCCATTTTTGTAATAGGTATTATATCAGGAGGTAATTTGCAACTATAAGAGTATCCTAGTCCACATTATTTTATTCATCTGTTTATTTATATGGGCATGTATTCATGACTTTCTATTTTATTCAATGGTTATAATTCGTTTCTATATATATTTAATTGCTCAAATTGTCCAGGGTGGCCAAATACTGAAAATTATCATATGGCCAGGATCTGCACTAAATATATAAAGACATTTCCTATTCAACAATATCAAAATACACTGTTTCCTAGCTAAGTTTATATGTACAGAATGTTAGATGTAACCACAAAAAACGAAAGCAATCTCAGGGTACAACATTAGAGGAACTAACAGAGATTTATACATCATTAAATATAGTGGGCTGTTGGATAGCCCTAAAATCATTAATGTTATTATGTTATTCAGGTGCTATTCATTACATCAGAAAATGCTCTTTGCAATATTAATGGAAGCAAGGTAACTAGGTACCAAATTGTATATATTATAATCTCAAACACATTAACAAATAAAAGGAGCAGAAATTATATTAAAATATGTATAGTAGATCTTTTCAGTGATGGAGTTATGAGTGACTATTATTTTTTAAGATTTACAGATTTGCCACTGGGCATACTATGTTTTTATAATCGAATGGGAAAAAAAAAGCAAAACAATAAAAAGCATTGGATCAGCTTCCCACAAATATTGATTCAGTTATTGGGCTAAGGGAAGTTTTACTACCTGGGACGCTTTCATTTTCCCACTGTGCATCACTCCACAGGAGAAAAAAACATGCCAGCCTTTTTGTTTATGGACACTGGGCAGGATAATGCACCATTAAATCTAAGTTGGGATAATGATCATTATCTGCTAGGAGACCTGGAGAGGGTGGGTGTCCAGTAACTCTGTCTATATTCTACCATGGAAGCATTAAAAGAAATCTGCCCTCATATCCTTAGTGGGAAACATGGCCCTGAAAAAGGGTTAAACAGAAAGAAAAAAGGGTTAAACAGAAGTACACAACATAAACCACAAAAAATATAAGACCTATATGTTAAGTTCATTACTCTAAAAAAGATAAAATGTAGGATGTTCCTCTCGTGTGTACTATAATATTTATGAGGTCATTAATGTTTGCCAAAAACAGTACATGTAAAACTGTCTTATTCTTTCTTCTCTGGCATTATCATAATATGATCCTATATGGAGCTTTTGGTAAAAATTGGTATAGTCATTCATTATGCATTTATCTTATTTTAATCCTCTTTGGACTTGATCAGGATGACAATCCTTAGTGCTTGAGAAGTCACCATGAAAAGTATGAAAGCTCAAGATATATATGCTTATTCACAAGTAAATAAGTCATTCTTTTTAATCCTTTAATCTACTCTAGAAATTGAATAATTGAGCTAGAACAGGGATTGTTCCATCTGATTCAAAACATTTGGAGGTCAGAGTCTCAGATTTTTCACATGTTTATTTGCTCTAATTTGCATAATTAGTTAAAATGAACGAATTTGAAAACAAGTAACCAGAGGGTGCTGGATTAGCAGGAGTCTTAAAAGCTTTGCAGCTTCTTCGTATAATTATTAAGGAGGCATGTTTAATTAATATAATACCCATTAGTAACAATTAAATATAGCCAAGGTCAAGAAATGAACCCTTTTACCATTTACAGTTGGCATTTTAATTTTATAGTACTCTCAGCCCAGCAGAAATGTTCATTTATTTCAATGTAATATTCTGCGATACTGTTGGAACATCAAAAATCTCTCTTTTTCATGTCACTATAATACAGTAATTTACGGGTAAGAAATCATTTTAGTTTCTAGAGATATCTATAGGAGAATCTCATAAATGTGAAAGTTCAGTACTCAAAGGAATGAAGATGCGCATACAATTTCAAGTGACTGTGCTTTGCGAACTGGACTCTTTCCGAGCTGAGTGAAAAATAGAATGAAGAGACTTAAATAGTTGCTCCGTTTCCTAATCCCACATCTTGTACCTCAATTGAAAGGGGTTAAGAGCCCATTAAATTCTCTTCTTGGTCCATAAGCTTCTTTTCAGTACCTTTCCCAGGTTGCAAAGAAAATTTCCTGAAGGTTAGCCATTAAAGATTACTATACTCCTGAAAATCCTTGACTTATGTCTTGAAACATGGGGTCATTTTAATTATCTATGGATGAAAGACTGGTTTGACTTCAACTCACTTTAGGTGTCTCTTATGATGTATAATATCTTAAGGTTCTGAAAAACTATCTCCCTCATTACAATCTAAGAAATATCATATTTACTCAGCTTTTTGTTTTTATTTCTGCTTTATGTAATTCATTACTACTATTTCATCAACTCTGATTTCTGTGAATGAGGGAAAAAAATCTACAAAAAAAAAAAAGAAACAGAGATTATGGAGTTATCTTTTTAGTTTCCATAATGAAGCTACCTTCTCTTTTGTTAAAGCTGTAAAAATTACCATCAATGAATATTATAAGAACCAGAGGATAAAGGAGGTGGGATAAGAAAGATACTGACTGTTTATGTGAATGAAAATTTTCATGAATAATACCTGTTCTATGTTCTCAAATTAAAAAAAAATTTACAGTATTAATTTTAAATTATTTTTATTGGAGTACAACTGCTTTACAATATTCTGTTATTTCTGTACAGCAAAAGTGAATCAGCTGTAGGTGTACGTGGGAAAGATTGGGGGCAGAAGGGGACGACAGAGGATGAGATGGTTGGATAGCATCACTGACTCAGTGGGCATGGGTTTGGGTAGACTCCGGGAGTTGGTGATGGACAGGGAGGCCTGGCGTGCTGCGGTTCATGGGGTCACAAAGAGTCGGACACGACTGAGTGACTGAACTAAACTGAACTGATTCATGTATCTCCTCTCTCTTGACCTTCCCTGCCAACCACCCGTCACTCTCAAAATTTTTCAAAAGATAGTTTTCAGATAGAAGAGAGATGTAGCTCTAATAGTTATACTTTTCTATGAATTATATGTGTAATATATTTAATATATATGAAATATATGTTTATTACAGAGTTGTCCTATATTAGTTGTGATGAATACTTGGTCTTTTGAAGTTCAAGATAAATCAAGCAAGATGAATTGGGTAGGAACATTTGGACAGAGTAAGGTTTTTTCACATCTGAAGCTGAAATCTTTCACCTGGATGAATTTGCCAAAGCCCAGAGGATTTCCTACAGTTCTAAGGTTTGGAAACATGAAATTTTTAGAATTCTAAATACAATTTCTTTTCCCACAGGAGGACTCACATTAAACCAGCAAACACAAATAGTGTGTAATAACAGAATGGCAAGTTGTGAATGTAATGATTAGCAAAAAAAAAAAAAAAAAAAAAAGAAATCACAGTACTCTCTATCTCTTTGAAGTGTACTCTGACTTGAGTTTGAGCGATCTGGATGTCAAAAGGAACCGGGATTCATGAACTTTTCTGTGTATATTTTACACCTCAATGAAATTTACAAAAACAAAGTGAAATCTCTGAAACCCAGGGTCTAAGACTTTCCAGAGTAAACAGTAAGGACAATTCTCCTGGAAGTTTGGGTGGTGGTTTCTAAGGGCAAAGGGTAATAGCCACTGCAGTTGTCAGTTATGATTTGAAACTTTAATTTCTGAATCACAGATGCATGTGTTTCAGAGGAACCTTGGAAATTTGGATGGATGGTTGCCCTAAGAAGACCTTTAGTTTCTGAGTAGTGAGGATGACTCTTTAATGATTTATGGTTTTTCTGTCAGTTGTCTGAGATAACTTTTCTTACTTAATTTGGCAAAACATTTGCTGGTCTTTCCTCTAAACCAGAGGTCAAGATGTAACTCCTACAAAACTCCTACAAAACTTTACAATTGTTTCCATTTATTCCAAAACTCCTTGACCCTATCAACCTCTCTTAGCTTCCTTGTCAATAAAGTTAGCTCCAACATATGTAATATTTTTTACATAATAGTATACAATGTATAGGTGAGGTGTGTTGTGTGTGCAGTGACTATGATAAGCATTGAGTACTATAAACGACTTTATCTCCATCCTTTGCGGTTAGTCGCTCAGTCATGTCTCACTCTTTGTGACCCTATGGACTGTAACCCACCAGGCCTCTCTATCCATGGGGATTCTCCAGGCAAGAATACTGGAGTGGGTTATACCATGCTCTCCTCCAGGAGGTCTTCCCAACCCAGGTATTGGACCCAGGTCTCCTGCATTGCAGGTGGATTCTTTACCCTTGAGCTAATAGGGAAGCCCCTCCATCCTTTATTGTTTAGTAAATACATTCTTACAAGTGTATCAACAATTGAATAGACACCTCTATGAGATCGTGAGGTCTCAGATAACAAAGGATCGGTTCTCAGCTGGTCAAATCTTGGTGGTGTTGGGGAAGACTTGAGAGTCCCTTGGCTGCAAGGAGATCCAACCAGTCAATCCTAAAGGAATAGGATATTTATTTCTGAATATTCATTGGAAGGACTGATGCTGAAGCTGAAACTCCAAAACTTTGGCCACCTGATGCAAAGAACTGACTCACTGGAAAAGACCCTGATGCTGGGAAAGATTGAAGGCTGGAGAACAAGAGGACGACAGAGGATGAGATGGTTGGATGGCATCACCAGCTCGAAGGACATGAGTCTGAGCAAGCTCTGGGAGTTGGGATGGACAGGGAAGCCTGGCGTGCTGCAGTCTATGGGGTCACAAAGAGTCTGACATGACTGAGCGACTGAACTGAACCATAATTTTGCTTGGGGATAAGAGGAAGGAGATTCAGAATGAAGCAGGGATAAGTGCCAAGAAACTTTGTCCCTCAGAACCTTTCCACATTTGAGTTTGCCATGTGTAAGAGAGAATATGGATTAGGAGTCCTGCACTTCTGATTTACCTTCTTCCCAGCTAGCATGAATCAGAAGCCCAAATTTCAGTGTACCTCTCTGCTTTCCTTTATTTTTATTTTCCTTCTCTTTCGTCTTGCTTTTTAATGAATTATCAACCTCTTTTGTTGTTTGTTTTTATTTTTTCCTTTTGTTGTTCTTATTGTCTAGTCGCTCAGTTTGTGTCTGACTCTTTGTGACCCCATGGGCTGCAGCATGCCAGGCTTCTCTGACCTTCACTGTCTCCTGGAGTTTGCTTAAAGTCATGTCCATTGAGTTGATGATGCCATCCAACCATCTCATCCTCTGTCACTCCCTTCTCCTCCTACCCTCAATTGTTTCCAGCATCAGGGCCTTTTCTAATAAGTTGCTTCTTTGCATCAGGTGGCCACAGTATTGTAGCTAGGCATCAGTCCTTCCAATGAATAATCAGGACTGATTTTTTTTTGGATTGATTGGTTTGATCTCCTTGCTGTCCAAAGGACTATCAAGAGTCTTCTCCAGCACCACAATTCAGAAGAATCAATTTTTCAGTGCTTAGCTTTCTTTATGTTCCAACTCTCACATCCATACATGACTACTGAGAAAACTATAGCTTTGACTAGATGGACCTACATTTTCAGGAGCTTTTCACAGTCTTCCATCTGTCTTTCCCTCTATTTCTCTTCAATCCACTTCATTTAACTAACCTCATCCAGCCTTTCCCTCAGGTCCCCCAACATGTGGTACTCATATGTTCAGCCAGGTTTTCTCCCTATTCCATAAGCCCTCTGTGCTCACTCCTCATGTTGCATATTGTCCCTTTCTTGAAGGCTCTTTGCTGTCCTTCTTCTATAATGATTCAAAACTCAATTGTACCTCATCTAAGAGGCCCTCACAGAAAAGGGCAGTGCTTTTTGAAACCCTTCTTTAAATGAAATCCCATAGCAAGTCTAATTTGTCCTCCCTGACCTGGTAATTAATTATCCATTGACCCCATCATATAGGGTATGTTGTTTTTCTTATGTGTTATTCTTCTTGACATAAAAAAGATTTTAATGATTTGAACTAGGAGCTATGGCATTTTCTTTTTCATTTTCGTACAAGGCTCTGTGATATGAAGTTAACATCCTTTCTCTCCACTTCCCATTCACCCTCAGCACTTGTTAAACATAAAGGATACGTGGAACTTGCTGGTTTACAGGTTTTTTGTAGTCCTTGGTTCTGGTCCTTGGGTCTAAGCTGCAGTAGTATAATGCTAATTTGATTGATTTTTTATTGTCACATGATTCAGGAATTAACTAAATCATTACAAATTTAGAAACATATAAGATATTATAAGAGAGCCAATGGATAGCACAACCTTAGGCCCAGGGGAGAGTGCTGTGCAAGTCATAGGTTGGTGGGGTTCGTATTTAATGATTTAGCCTTCTAATATTCCTTTGTAATTAAGAGATATGCAAATATATAGTTAATATTTAACAGTATTGGTTAAAAGAAGAGAAAAGAGAGAAAGGGAGGGAAGAGAGAGATCTTGAAGACTCTTTGAAATTCATGAACAAATATGATTGGATGGGCAAAGAAAAAAACCAAAGGCTGACCTCCTACAAATAAGCTCAGGAAAGAGAGAAGGGCTCCTCTGATATGCAAGTAGAAAGATTAGACCTCTAGCACCTTAGGAAACCTGAATAGTCTGAGCAATGTTGGCAGAAGCCACACTAAAGAGCTTGCACAGTTCTGCAAATGTCTCACCCAAAGAAATCTGGCATGGTGTTCATCATCTAGCTAATCCTAACATGCAGACATTTCTGAGAGTGAAATCAGATCTTTCTTTGCCAGAGTGTGTTCCTTATTTGGGCAACTGGGTCAAATCAAGAAAGGCCAATATAGGCTGCCAGAGTAGACAAGGAGAGGAGAAATAAAAGAACAAGACATATAATTCATCAGTGATTTCCTCCCAACATTCTTAGCCTCCACCTTGCCTCCATCTTACTGGTAATACAGGAACAAGGTCAAGGATCAGGTAAAAGGTATCTATAGAAAGGGAGTAAATATAGAAAATAAAGTAACTTAAAACATAAAATTTTCTTTCTAGGGATAATTGTGATGATAGTTCAGCAATAAAATAAGATCAGATGAAGTCTGAAGAAATGTTAGAAAACCTGGATAAAGTGGAAAAACATCTGTTTGAAGGCATCAGAATGTTAGAGACACAAAGACGTGTGGGCCAAGTTCTAGAGAGAAGGGAAACAGAGACAGGATTGACATTTGGCCCAGCTTTTCTCCTTGGGACATTTGCTGATTCAAATCTTACAGCCTAGGGGCTGAGAAGCCAAGGAGTTCAAAAGACTACAAGCAGAGAAGCCAAGTGGCAAAAGCTCAAGCAAAAAGCAACAACTTTTTGACAAGCTAAGTCTCAACAGGGCTGATGGAACCATTGCATATAAAGCCTGAGCAGTACAAGTACTTGGGAATGTTCACATGGTAATTTCAAAGGGCAGCACCCATGGAGGAAGGACAAGCCAGAAACAGACCAACATTCACAAAGACTGAGAACCCCTTTGAATGAGCTCAAACTGAGAATGGACTCAGGTTACCAGTCCCCATCGTAACTGTCTGCTATGAGCAAAAAGAGATCTTTTCAAAAGAAAGATAACAACATCCAGAGTAGAGGTATCTTTACAGTTTCCTAAAGTGAAAGTGAAGTTGCTCAGTTGTGTCCGACTCTTAGCGACCCCATGGATTGCAGCCTGCCAGGCTCCTCTGTCCATGGGAGTTTCCAGGCAAGAGTACTGGAGTGGGTTGCCATTAAAATCAGCCCAGTTTCAATATAAAACATAATTTGACATACCAGGAAAAAGACTAAATGGTCAAGAGCCCCAAAAGGAAAAGACAATATAAGTCAGCACAGCAGGACAAGATATTGGAGTTTTCAGTCATTAGTTAAAACAACTATGATTTAACAAAGAAAATACACACATGGCAAATAAGTTTATGAAAAGGTGCTACATGTTATATAACGTTAGGGAATTTTAAACTAAAATGATGAGCTACCAATACATACCTATTCAAATGGCTGAAATCCAAAACAATTGAAATACCAAAGCTGGTGAGGATATAGAACAATAGGAATTCTCATTTGTTGCTAGTGAGATTTGACAGCTTCTTATAAAAGTAAACATACTTTTATCATACAGTAATCTTGTCATCATGCTCCTTGGTATCTGCCCATAGCAACTGAAAAGTTATATCTATATTAAAAACCTGAATGTGGGTGTTTATAACAGTTTCTTTCTTAATTGCCAAAACTTGGAATCAACCAAGATGTTTTCCAATAGATGAACCAGTTGGCTTCTCTGCTTATAGTCTTTTGAACTCCTCGGCTACATACAAAGGAGTAGCATTCAGCAATAAGGAAAGTCTATGAACCCATGAACAGACATGGAAGCATCTTAAATGCATATAGCTAAGTGAAAAAGAGCCAGTCTGCAAAGGCTATGTACATACTGCATGATTCCAACAGTATGAAATTTAGAAAAAGGCAAAACTGTGGCCACAATGAAAAGATCTGTGGTCACTAGAAGTTGTGAGAGGGAGAAAAGGATAGGTGAACCATGGAAATTTAAAGGCAGTGAAACTTCCATGTGTGGTTCTGTGATGATGGATACACTATTGTCAAAAATCACATAATGTACCAAACAAAGAGTGAAGTCCAAAGTAAACCATGGGCTTTAGTTAGTAACAATGTGTCAATATTAGTTTGGTAACTATATCAAATATGTTATACTACCATAAGATGTTAATAATAAGGGAAAGTGGGTAAAGAGGGCAGGAGGTGTGAGAACTCTCTATGTGTTGTTCAGTCGCTAAGTCATGTCCAATTCTTTGCGACCCCATGGCCTTCTGCTTGAATTTATGTCTAGTGAGTCAGTGATGCTGTCCAACCATCTCATCCTCTCAGGATCTTTTCCCATGAGTTGGCTCTTCGCATCAGGTGGGCACATGTTGGAGCTTCAGCTTCAGCAACAGTCCTTCCAATGAATATTCAGGTTGATTTACTTTAAAATCGACTGGTTTGATCTCACTGCTGTCCAAGGGACTCTCAAGAGCCTTCTCTAGTACCACAATCAAAACACAGTAATTCTTTGGTGCTCAGCCTTCTTTATGGGCCAATTCTCACATCCATACATGACTACTGGAACTCTATACTTTCTGCTTCATTGTAATATAAATTAGAAATTGCTTAAAAATAATCTATTAATTTAAAAACAAATCTAGACCTGCATACAAAACTTGCAGATGAATCCAGCCACAGCAGCATTATTTAAGTAATCCCAAAGTGGAAATAACCCAAATGTCCACTAACTGATGAATGAATAAATAAGTTACACTAATAACCATACCATGAAATGTGGTTCAGCCATATAGAGAAATCATGTACTGATACATGATTTCTTGAATGGACCTACAACATAGATGGACCTTCAAACCATGCTAAGTAATTGTATAATTCAATTTGCATGAAATGTCCAGAATAGGCAAATCTATAGCAGCAGCAGCAGCAGCAGCAGCAGCAGCAGCATAAAGACAAAGTATATTAGTGGCTGCCTAGGGTTTGGAAAAATGGGGAGTAAGTGACTTATAATAGATTCTTTTTCTTTTTTGGAGAGAGGTGGACAAAAAATTTAAAATTGTGGTGGTAAATGCACAGCACATCAAATTGTACATTTGAAATTATATGGAAAGTGAATTATATCTCAATTAAAGTATTATTTAAAATTATGATTAGTTATTAAAAATAAATGGCAACATACACAATTTAAGCAAACATGGTGAAATGCAATCAAAAGAAAGTCTAGAATTTAAAAAGCAGTAGCTGAAATTAAGCACTCAGAAGACTGATTTGACGGTGTCATAGTCAAACAAAATAAAGGATTACTAATGTCAATTAAAAAATAACTAGACTAAAATTTGGAGGGAAAATGATGGAAAACAGAGAATCTATCCCAAAACCCTGGGGGCAGGAAAGACCATGGCATGAAAGTAAAAATGCCACCAGGCTCTCTTGGCACAAAGAGGGAACAGGCTGGCCTGCCTTCAGGTCATTGCTCTGCTGGGAGAGGGGCCTTTTACCCACCATGCAAAATGTTAGAGACCCTGCCCTCCAAGATGCCTTAAATAGCAGAAGCCAGGGCTACCACCCCAGCTCTCAGGGTAAGAGACAGCCTGGTTGTATCTGTCTCTTTCTCTCTCTCTCTCTCTCTTTTTTTTTTTTTTTTTCATAAGGCAGAAATATGACCTAAGGGTCCTATCCTGTCCTATATATTTGAGGTGTTTCACTAGTAGTTGAGGCTGATTGGACAGGTTTGAGTCAAATTTACTTTGTTCCATTGTTAATTGAGAAACTATTTCAATAAAATTTTCTTAAGAAAAAAGGAAAAATGAGTACAAAAGACATATGGAGTACATATATAAACTACTGTGTCTAGCCAGGCCCAGGTCACACAACCTAGAGAGAAGACGCAATCTACCTGAATCACTAGGACTTCTCTGAAGGAATAAAATGAGATTCTGATGCCAGAAGTGGAAGGAATGATTTAAAAAAAAAAAACAGGTAAAATATAATCTAGATACATCAGTAGATACGTATTTCCCTGTGGTTTGAATCTGGTACAGACAGTAAGAAAGGATGCAGCTCATAGTAGGGGCTGGTAGATTCTGCTGAGGAAAATGTGCTGTGGCAGTAGAGATTTTTAAGTTACATTTTAGAGTCCATATGTAAGTGACATCATGCATTATTTGTCTTTGTGTTATTTCACTTGGCATAGTGTCTTCCAATTTTATCCATGTTGTCTTAAACAGTTGGATTTTCTTCTTTTTTAAGATTGAGTAATGTTCCATTTTATATATACACCATATTTTCTTTATTCATTAGTGTACTGATGGACACCTAGGCTGTTTCCATATCTTGACTCTTGTGAATAATGCTGCAATGAATATGGGAGTGTAGACATCTCTTCAAATAATGATGGTGTTTCCTTTGGAAGTGGTAGTGAGGAAGAGCTTATGACAAATCGACCATGTGTTAAAGATGTTGGAGGAAAGGTCATTTCAAGGTCATACATAGTTTAAAATCATGACATTCCAGTGAGCCTGTGTGCATGAAGACTTGCTTTTTTTTTTTCTGAATTTGAATACACTGCAAAGAAGTGTTGCAAAATGTTTGATCAGTATCAAATAAATAAATAAAAAGGATGGAAATACTTTGTCTTTTACTATGAAACTGGAGGAAAGGCAGGCCTTATAAGCAGCATGGGGATGAGGCCCACTAGAATTTTCTCTGATTATGGGGCTAATTTAGGAGAAGAAGGAGCAAGGCCAAGGAACAATTCTGAAAGCAAAATAAGGCTGCTGAGTCTGCACCCAGTGTATGAGATTAAGTTTTAATGGCGTGTCATGAAGTGGCCGTGACACAGCTGGCAGAGCTGGTTGAGTTGCTGAAAATGGCTCTTGAAGCTACAGGAGTTGGACAGTAGACACAGAAAAAGAATAAGGTGAATCCAAAAGAGTGGAAGGACAAAATTAATAAAGAGCAAAGACAAAATAGAGAAGAAAACTGGTAAACCTGACAATACTGAAAGCGTGTTCTTTAGAAAGACTAGTAAAATAAGCAATATTTTGTAAATGCGATAGGGATGGGACTAGCTGTACAGCAGTATTTTTTTAATTACAAAAGAATACTATGCTAACTTTATACCAATACACTTGAAAAGCTGGACAAACTAGATGATAATGAATAAGTTATAGGCATCCAATATTGACTCATATTTTGAGTAGAAAATAGAAGTAGCTTTATGAGGTTAAAAAATATAATCAACGATGTACACTTAAGAAAGATATCAGTTGTTTTCCACTTTATTAAACAAAGCTAAGAGTCTCAAGACAAAAATCAGATTTAGAAATTTACCCTAAAATTAACCAGAAGCACATTTCTTTTACGATATCAGGTCGTAATGAATATTAGCAGATAGATTCCACCACCACATTTTTTTAAAAAGTTATAATGATCAAGAGGCATTTATCACCGTAAAGCAGATCTTTTTTAAGGGAAGATAAAGTTGGAATGAGGAGAGAAATGTGCATATCCAATATCAAAGCACACTTCAAAGTTTCAGTGGTTTAAAAAAAATCTACTAAACTATAATAGTACATCAATATATTGTTAAACTTGTATAGGAACCCATGTATATATAAGAAATACAGTACAAGGTAAATAAAGTACAGACTGTCCTTATTGTAGAACTACAAAAATGGTCATACAAATTACACTGTGCAAAGTTGATCTTAATGACCAATGCGGAAAATATTATTGTTCCTTGATCTTAAAATCTTGCTGAGAAAACACTAGAAACTTGTTGGTTGTAGATATATATATAGACTTTAAAAGAGTGACTTTACTGTACACATGAAACTACCACAATGTTGTTAATCAATTGTACTCCAATATAAAATAACAAGTTAAAAAATGTTTTTAATACTAAATGTAGAGCTTGATTTATATAATTGTTTTAGATGACAATTGCAAGTCATTATATAATAATGCTAACATATTTAGATATTACAATGTTTATTTTACTTAAAGATACATTCTTTTAAGCTTTCAAAATATAGTAAACCTTATTCTTAGTTAAGAGACTGCAACCTAAAACATTAGAAATACTGAGAATTAGCATGTTTTATTCTATTGTCAAAAAAACTTACGCGACTTCTAGTTTTGAGCCCAACATGAAAGGAGCTTGGAAGTTGCCACTCTGTACTAACAAGTAAATATCTGAACAAACTGAAAAATCAACAATTCTTAGATACATTAGAGAAGTAAGGTCACAGGAAAAATCACCATGCCCAAAACTGGAGAGGCAGACACAGAATATAATAGCTTACTGGAAGAGAAATGCAAGAGCAGAAATCACTGTGGAAACCAATACTGAGGTAGGAAAAACTGAACTGTATTTGATGTATTTGCCAAAGGCTCAGTGTGCAAATGTCTATATGATAAAAATTCCAGGGAGGCCTCTATTCTTTGGTGAATTTTGTCTCTTGAGCTCTGCCAGGCGTCACTACTGGGTGAAGAAGGTCAGAGTAAATTCCTCTTCTGGCTGAGGAGGGAAACAGAAACAATTTTGAAATACACCAGAAAATTCTACTATTCATAATAAGGCCTGCCCTCAGTCAATTCAGTTCACTCACTCAGTCGTGTCCGACTCTTTGTGACCCCATGGACTGTAGCATGCCAGGCCTCCCTGTCCATCACCAACTCCTGGAGTTTACTCAAACTCATGTCCATTGAGTCACTGAAGCTCTCCAACCATCTCATCCTCTGCTGTCCCCTTCTCCTCCCACCTTCAATCATTCCCAGCATCAGGATCTTTTCCAATGAGTCAGTTCTTCCTATCAGATGGCCAAAGTAGTACAGTTTCAGCTTCAGCGTCAGTCCTTCCAGTGAATATTCAGGACTAATTTTCTTTAGAATGGACTGGTTGGATCTCCCTGCAGTTCGAGCGACCCTCAAGAATCTTCTCCAACGCCACAGTTTAAAAGCATCAATTCTTCAGTGCTCAGCTTTCTTTATAATCCAACTCTCACATCCATACGTGACTACTGGAATAACCATAGCTTGGACGAGATGAACCTTTGTTGGTAAAGTAGTGTCTCTGCTTTTTAAGAAGCTGCCTAGGTTGGTCATAACTTTTATTCCAAGGAATAAGCGTCTTTTAATTTCATGGCTGCAGTCACCATCTGCAGTGATTTTGGAGCCCCCAAAAATAAAGTCTGTCACTGTTTCCACTGTTTCCCCATCTATTTGCCATGATCTTAGATTTATGAATGTTGAACTTTAAGCCAACTCTTTCACGCTGCTCTTTCACTTTCATCAAGAGACTCTTTAGTTCTTCTTCACTTTCTGGCATACGGGTGCTATCATCTGCATATCTGAGGTTATTGGTATTTCTTCCAGCAATCTTGATTCCAGCTTGTGATTCATCCAGTCCAGTGTTTCTCATGTTGTACTCTGCATATAAGTTAAATTAACAGGGTGACAATATACAGCCTTGACGTACTCCTTTCCCAATTTGGAACCAGTCTGTTGTTCCATGTCCAGTTCTAACTGTTGCTTCTTGACCTGCATACAGATGTCACAGGAAGCAGGTCAGAAGTTCTGGTATTCCCATCTCTTGAGGAATTTTCCAGTTTGTTGTGATCTACAAAGTCAAAGGCTTTGGCATAGTCAACAAAACAGAAATAGACATTTTTCTGGAACTCTCTTGCTTTTTTGATGATCCAAAGGATATTGGCAATTTGATCTCTGGTTCCTCTGCCTTTTCCATATCCAGCTTGAACCTCTGGAAGTTCACAGTTCATGTACTGTTGAAGCCTGGCTTGAAGAATTTTGAATATTACTTGGCTGGCATGTGAGATGAGTGCAATTGTGCTTTAGTTTGAGCATTCTTTGGCAATGCCTTTCTTAGGGACTGGAATGAAAACTGACCTTTTCCTGTCCTGTGGCTACTGCTGAGTATTCCAGATTTGCTGGCATATTGAATGCAGCACTTTCACAACATCATCTCTTAGGATTCAAAATAGCTCAACTGGAATTCCATCACTTCCACTAACTTTGTTGGGGTGATGCTTCTTAAGGCCCACTTGACTTCACATTCAAGATGTCTGGCTCTAGGTGAATGACCACATCATCTTGATTATCTGGGTCATGAAGATCTTTTTTGTATAGTTCTGTGTATTCTTGCCACCTCTTAATATCTTCTGCTTCTGTTAATATCTTCTATTTCTGTCATTTATTGTGCCCATCTTGGCATGAAATGTGTTCCCTTGTCATCTCTAATTTTCTTGAAGAGATCTCTAGTCTTTCCCATTCTGTTGTTTTCCTCTATTTCTTTGCACTGATTGCTGAGGAAGGCTTTCTTATCTCTCCTTGCTATTCTTTGGAAGCCTGCATTCAGATGGGTGTATCTTTCCTTGTCTCCTTTTCCTTTTACTTCTTTTCGTAGCTGTCTGTGAGGCCTTCATAGACAACCATTTTGCCTTTTGCATTTCTTTTCGTGTTGATGGTCTTGATCACTGCCTTTTGTACAATGTCACAGACCTCCATCCATAGTTCTTCAGGGACTGTCTATCAGGTCTAATCCCTTGAATCTGTCTGTCACTTCTACTGTATAATTGTAAGGAATTTTATTCAGGTCACATCTGAATGGTCTAGCGGTTTTTCCATTCAGTTCAGTTCAGTCACCCAGTCGTGTCCGACTCTTTGTGACCCCGTGAATCACAGCACGCCAGGCCTCCCTGTCCATCACCAACTCCCAGAGTTCACTCAGACTCACGTCCATCGAGTCCGTGATGCCATCCAGCCATCTCATCCTCGGTTGTCCCCTTCTCCTCCTGCCCCCAATCCCTCCCAGCATCAGAGTCTTTTCCGGTGAGTCAACTCTTAGCATGAGGTAGCCAAAGTACTGGAGTTTCAGCTTTAGCATCATTCTTTCTAAGGAAATCCCAAGGTTGATCTCCTTTAGAATGAACTGGTTGGATCTCCTTGCAGTCCAAGGGACTCTCAAGAGTCTTCTCCAACACCACAGTTCAAAAGCATCAATTCTTCGGCACTCAGCCTTCTTCACAGTTCAATTCTTACATCCATACATGACCACAGGAAAAACCGTAGCCTTGACTAGACGGGCCTTAGTCGGCAAAGTAATGTCTCTGCTTTTGAATATACTATCTAGGTTGGTCATAACTTTTCTTCCAAGGAGTCAGCATCTTTTAATTTCATGGCTGCAGTCACCATCTGCAGTGATTTTGGAGCCCCAAAAAATAAAGTCTGACCCTTTCCACTGTTTCCCCATCTATTTCCCATGAAGTAATGGGACCAGATGCCATGATCTCCGTACTTTATCAATTTCAGTCTGTATTTGGCAATAAGGAGTTCATGATCTGTGCCAGAGTCAGCTCCTGGTCTTGTTTATGCTGGCTATATAGAGTTTCTCCATCTTTGGCTGCAAAGAATATAATCAGTCTGATTTCGGTATCAACCATCTGGTGAAGTCCATGGGTAGAGTCTTCTCTTGTGTTGTTGGAAGACGGTGTTTGCTCTGATCAGTGCATTCTCTTGGCAAAACTCTGTAGCCTTTGGCCTGCTTCATTCTGTACTCCAAGGCCAAATTAGCCTGTTACTCCAGGTATTTCTTGACTTCCTACTTTTGCATCCCAGTCCCCGATAATGAAGAGGACATCTCTTTTGGTTGTTCTAGAAGGTCTTGTAGGTCTTCATAGAACCATTCAACCTCAGCTTCTTCAGCATTATTGGTCAGGGCATAGACTTGGATTACTTTTATATTGAATAGTTTGCCTTGGAAACAACAGAGATCACTCTTTCATTTTTGAGATTGCATCTAAATACTGCATTTCAGAGTTTTTTGATGACTATGATGACTCCTCCATTTCTTCTAAGGGATTTTTGACCACAGCAGTAGATATAATGGTCATCTGAGTTAAATTCACCCATTTCAGTCCATTTTAGTTTGCTGATTCCTAGAATGTCGATGTTCCCTCTTGCCATCACCTGTTTGATCACTTCCAGTTTGCCTTGATTTGTGGACCTAACATTCCAGGTTCCTATGCAGTACTGCTCTTCACAGCATCAGACTTTACTTCCATCACTTAGTAAGTCCTGCCCTCAGGAGGGACTGTTTTACCAGAGGTCCAATCTATTGGGTTTTGTTGGGTTTTGAGACTGACTGACCTGAAGGAAGGGAAATACCCTACCCTACCCACTTAAAGTGAGAGAAAATGTTGAGTGGCACTTCCCAAATTCAGTGCTGAGGAACACATGCTCATTATAAGACTGAGACCTAATCATAAGACTATAGATGCTTCTGCAGCCCCACATCACTGAAGATCTGTTTGCTGCAGTTAATTCCACCAGTATACTGTGTCTGGCGTTTCAAGGAGAAAACTGAATCATATGAAATGCTTGGTTAAAACCACAAGTGGCAGAAAGAGAGTGGAATATAAAAATGGGAACAAAGAACAATGGCAATAAATGTGAAACAGGATCAGATATGATAGATATTAATCTAATGATATCAATAATCATTTTAAATACCAATGATTATACCAATTAAAAGATTGTCACAGAGCATCTAAAAACAAGATCCATTTATAAGAAATCTACTTTAAATCTTCATATAAAGACACACATAACTTAGAAGCAAAGGGTTGTGGAAAGGGATATCATACTAATTCAGAGAAGTTTGAGAAGTCGTATGAGTTTCAGTCAAAGCAGATTTGAGGGCACGGAAAATTACCAGGCACGAAGAAGGCTTTCCATAATGATAAAGGGGTCAGTTCTCCAAGAAGCCATAACAATTCTTGATGTGTATGTGCCTGACAAGAAAGCATCAAATTAGTGAGACAAAAACAGAACTGCAAGGAGAAAGAAAGATGCCCAGCATCATAGTTGGATATTTATACACCCCTCTATCCTAAATGGAGAGATCCAGCAGGCAGAAAATCAGCACGGACATAACTGAACTCAACAACACCATTGACAAAATGGATGTCATAAACGTCTACAGACTGCCTCATCCAACAACAGCAGAATGCACATTGTCTCAAGCTCACATGGCATATACACCAAGAGGGACCACATTCTGGGACATAAAGCATGCTCTAACAAATTAAAATAGCAGAAATCATATGAAGTCTATTCTATTCTCAGACCATGATAGAAGTAACTTGAAATCAATAGTAAAAAGAGAGGTGGAAAATTCCCAAATACCTAGAAATGAAGCTGTTCAGGTATCAACATTCCATGGGTCTTGCCCTCTGTATGTGAACATGCACAATGACCCAGCACCCAGAGACTTTGAAAGATGGGGCCTGATTGTTCTCTAATTGTGATATACATCTATCATTACTGTGGTGGTTTGTGAACTTGATAACAGCTGTGAAGTTTGGCACTTCCTCACTGTTAATACATGCTGGTATCTGAAATTTGTTCTGTTGGGGGGACAGGCATTATTTAATTAAATAATGGTAACTGAAATTCATGCACGAGCAAACTGTTCAGAGTGAGGACTGCCTGTATAGCATACATTGAGTAATGTTCCATGGTAAGAAATAAATACCTAGAGGCCTATAGGATGAGAATTCATATCTTGTTATGTGGAAGTCTTTCTCTAAGCGGAATGTGAAACTGAGATATAAAGAAAAAGAGAGTTGCTTTGACTTCACAAAAATGAAAGAATTCTGCATAGCAAAAGGCAACCCAAATAGAGTTGAAGATAACTGGCCAACTTGGACACATAAACATGTGACAATGTCTTTGGCCAACAATTCCTTTTCTTCACAATAGAATGAGGGAGGAAATCTCAGTGAGCCAAACCTCATGAATCGATAGATGAGAGGTTAGACTAAATTTCTCATATGGTGTGGATTTAATTTTATGGAATGCAGAGTATCTTCCAGTAGGAAATATGGAGTATTACCAGTTCAGTTCAGTCGCTCAGTTGTGTCCCCTCTTTGCGACCCCATGAATCGCAGCACGCCAGGAGTATTACCAGTCTTATCCAAATCCTTAGCAATGGACACAGGTAAACCTTGAATAACTGTGATGGCTGAGTTTCTTTTCTGTTCTACAAGAGAGAGAGAACAATTAGCAGAATGTGTGTTTCTCCAGGGCAGAATTCTAGTATTGTCTCTGGACCACTGAGCTTTGCAAAAAATCGAAACACACAGTCTCTGGCAAATCACTCTTAAACAATCCAAAGGGAGAGAAACGGAAAGGCTGATGAACTTGCTAGTCACCGTTGTGGTCCTGAGTCCTGAAAACAGTGATGATGGGGAGTATGTGATGTCACACGTGTGAAACTTACAGGGCATGGAGATTGAGATGTACAGGGTGTAGATTCCAGTGAAGTTGAGTAGGGAAGAATGCCTCTCAGAACCCACCTCAGCTGAATTACTTATGGTCTCAACTGGGAAATGTTGATTAAGAAATGAGAGGATACAGGCAGGAGCAACTCCTGAAATAGTGCCTAAATAACTCAAATATTCCTAAGGAATCCGGCGGACAACTGTGTCAGAGAGGAGCTGACAAATGGAATATAATAAGCACAGAGATCATGCCCTTGTCAGCTAGCGCACGGAGAGCATTACTGATCCTCAGCAAATCCTTACTGATCCGCAGAAAAATGTACTGTGACTGGGTCTAAAACCTGACTGGAATTTTCCATAGATGTGTGATATTGGAGATGCGTTTGCAGCTGCACTTGCCAAATCACCTTTTCAAAGCACAGTAGGTCATGGCCAAAGGAGCAAGGGCTGCTCTGCGTGCTCTCAGGCAGAAAAGGATTTTAGAAATGCCAAGTTCTCTTCCACAAAGGAAGGGGTTAGCAGATTATGAATTAGTTATTAGTACAAGTGTCTGTGATCCCTCAACTAATTTCCATATTGAAGCTGGGATATAAAGACCCAGGTGCTGGGTGGTGAGCCACAATCTCTCGGAATAGGTGCTTAATCAAGACTAGATGGGCTGAATTTGGGTCTCGGCATCTGGTACCAGCTCTTTTTCCAGCAGGATGCCTTTAGACATCTCCCTGACACCTTTGCATCTATAGCTTTTTGTTGTTGTTTGGTTGTTTAAATATATAAACTGGTGATAACACTACTTGGTGGCATATTCTATTTAAAAAAAAAAAAGCAACCTTTCATTACTCAATGCAAATCAAACAGTAAATGCGTTCTCTTAGTAAACCTGCTTAACAATTTTCTGGACTCTTCTGCTCTGGGCCAGATTCAGAAATACACAAGTGAAAGAGGAGACAGTACATCATGTTTTATTCAATTGGGTCTTGATACCTATGTGTGACTCTTAACCAAGGAGTATGCAGTAGTTAAGGACACAGATTGAAATTGTTTAGAGTGTGTCCTAAACTCTGACTGCCAGGATTTAAATCTTAACTCTGGAAATTGTAAAACCTGGGAAAAATTGCTTCCCTAAACTTCATTTCCTGCATCTGAGAAAAATCACAGTATCTACCTTGTTGTAGACTGAATAATACCCTTGTCCCTGAATGTCCACATTCTAATGCCCAGAATCTGTGAATGTCACATTAAATGACAGAAGGGATTTTGCTAATGGAATTAAATGAAGGCTATTGACGGGAAGATTATCCTGGGCTACCTGGATGGGCCCGAAGTCATCACTGGTGTTCTCATGAGAGAGAGGCAGAGGGAGATTTGACTCTAAAGAGAAAGTGATGATGAAGCTGGGTTTGGATTGATGCAGCCCGAAACCAAGGAATGCTGACAAGGAAACAGATTCTATCTTAGAGCCTCTGGAGGGGACATGAATGATCCTACCAACTCCTGATTTCAGTTCAGTGAAACTGGTTTTGGACTGCTGTCTTCCAGAACCATGAGAAAATGTGTTTTGTTTTAAGCCACCAAGTTTGTAGTAATATTACGGCAGCCATAGCAAACAAATGTGTGCCTCTTAAGAACTATTACCCCAGTTAAAATGTGTGACTGGAGGCACACTTAGTGGCATATGTGCGTGCAGCAGGTATGCCATCATAAGCCATTCTTAACAACCTGAATCCTTGGATTTGCAGGATCATCAAATCCAGTAGTGTGGTTGCCATTTATCTCCTTGTTCATCCTGGTAACATGTCTAGACAGCTAGTAGAGAGAGCTCGGTCCTTCTCCACAGGTCCTCTCACCTCTATTAATTAGAAAGAAAGTCAGAGTTGCTCGGCCATGTCCAACTCTTTGTGATCCCATGGACTGTACCCCCCGAGGCACCTCTGTCCATGGGGGTCCTCCAGGCAAGAATACTGAAGTGGGTTGCCATGCCTTGCTCCAGGGGCATCTTCCCAACCAAGGGATCGAACCCAGGTATCCTACATTGCAGATGGATTATTTACCAACTAAGCCACCAGGGAAGCCCATGAGTACTGGGGTGGGTAGTCTGGCTCCTTTCTTCAGGGGATCTTTCTAACCCAGGAATCGAACTGGGGTCTCCTGCATTGCAGTCAGTTTGTTTACCAACTGAGCTACCCAGGAAGCCCTAATTAGAGGGAAGAGGTCACTTAAGATGTTACTTAAGTCACCTTATTCTTTTCCTTTCCTTCATGACTCTTCATCCAACTGGTCTTTATAAATTTTAAAGAAAACAAAGTCATTTCTCAATGGATTCAGATACTACCCCAAATTAATATTCCCAGTAAGTTCTTGTTTTTAGTTCCAGAACCTCATCACCAGAAATTCCTGAGCCTAAATCCCCCCTAGCTTCTGGGATCACTCATTTTTCTCATTTCTACCTTTTCCTTTTAGTTGAGCCTTGTCATTTTAGTCCCTTCTTTAAACACAACTCATAATCAGGTGACATGGCCAAGTGATGAATGTATAGATGGTTTGGTTTTAATCCTGGGTTTTTTGCCATCTACTTACTATATGACATTGGACAGGCTCTTTAACCTCTCTGAGCCTCAGTTTCAAAACAATACATAATATTATAATAATACTAAAGATAGTAAAATAATAAAATAGTATAATAATACTAAAATACAAAAAAAAGTATTATAAATAATACGTACCCAAGATTGCAATTGTGAGGATTAAATTAGTTTAATATTTGCTAAGCACTTAAAATAGTACTTGTTACAGTGTAAGCACTGTAATTGTGCTTGGTAATAATAATAAATGCAATTCCAAGCACGTAACTTACTCAACTTTCTGTCATAACTTTGAGGTATGTATTTGATGAAATCAATAAAATCATTCTGTTTCAAGGGGAACAGAAAAATATTTTTGAACAATTGTCCATGTGGCTATTTCACCACGTTTAGTGTTTCCAAATTTCTGTACAACAGCCTGGGCTAGTCCAGTAGCAAATTAGAAATAGAGCTTATGTTCTGCACCTTTTACCTCACTGTCCCCCACCGCCCCCCCCCCCCCCACACACAAATCCCCATCTCTTTGGACATAAACTTCCATTTGTCCTCCATCTCCTGTGCACCTGCTTCTAAGAAAGTGTCTGGGTCCATCCATGTCATTACAAAGTAGCACTGACATATAAACACTATCATGTGTAAAATAGCAAGCTAGTGGGAAGAGCCCAACCTGGTGCTGTCCGATGACCTAGAGGGGTGTGACGGGAGGGCCGAGGTAGGCTCAATTTTATATATATATATAATTATGACTGATTTGCTTTGTTGTATGGCATAAACCAACACAACATTGTAAAACAATTATCTGCCAATTTGAAAAACAAAGGTGTATGATCTCCAGCTTAGTGTGAATTTAAGACAAAGGTACCATTTACATCAGAGAGACAGCTTTTCAAGACTGGCTTTGTTTTTCAAGTTTGTTTTGTTTTCCTGTCTCTCCCAGCCTTCCAACCATGGACAAATACAGGAGATCCATATTATGGCTCAACACTTAGCACCTGTGCCATTCTCTGAGCCTGAAACGGGCATCTGGGCAACACTCCTGTCCTGGGACTGCTGAGAGGACCACGCCTAGCTCTGTCTCAGGCAAAGGATGAACTGCTGCTCAGGCAGCCCATTGCATCCCATCACCCTGGGTACACGGCAGTGACTGGTTCAGGGAGGGCCTGGGTGGGCTCCTCACAGTCAAGGGCTGTTTCTGGATCTCTAAGAAGAAAATATTTAGCGCAAGGAAGACATGCATCCTTGAGTCTGAAATTCTCAAATCTTCCACAAGCCACCTTCTAATTCTTAAGAGATATATGCAGGGGAAATGCCCTGCTTAGTAATAACTAGAGTTTTAGCCTGAAGTCCCACACAAAATGTCTAATCTTAAGAAACAGAAGAGGCCCTAGGTGAGATCTCACTTGTGGCCTAGACCAGTATTGGGCACAATATAGAATAAGGACTACCTGGCTCATAATTACCTGAAGTACTGTTGAAATCCAGACTGTTAACTCTTCCACAAAGCAAGGAAATTAAGAGTGGTGGGGCCAGAATTATGCAGTTTTCATGATTAGTAACTAGTCATTATTTCCAGTCTAACCTGAAAGCAATTTGGTCTCTTTTCTTTCAGGATCTTATCCTTACTTTGGTCTTACAGCTTCCAAACTGAGGAGGAGGAGGGACAAGTGTTCTGAAAAAGGAGGGGATCCAGGCAAGGAAACAGTGTTCAGTTTGAACATTTAAAAAATAGTTTATTCTGGGAAAATGGTGCAAGGAGAACAAAAGAAGGTGGGTCAAATTTTAGGAAAAGTAATGAAATTTAGTGAGCAAATAGCAGTTGAAGGGAAAAGCAAACTGAAATACAGCATCAGTTTAAACAGTTGATGTTAGAGACAGAAGTAGGAGCATCATGCCTACGGAGAGGAAAATACAGTTCTCCCATACTGTTGTCCCCAGGACTGAGCAGAACTTGGTTCATTTAACTTACTGGTTTTCAACCCATAGCATCCACCTGTAAATAAAACACAGGACACTGTGTTGTGATTGCATAACAAATTGTAAATATTAATCATCACAGGTCCAAAAAGCAAACATGCTATTGACAAAAGGTGAGTTGTACAAGGGGAAAGACAGAACTGGGGGCACAAGCAGTCACAGGCATAAAGAAAAGGACGGGATTAGAGTGAAAGGGAATCCTGTAGCTATGTACTATAGCTAATATTTCCTGAGAGCTTCCGTGTGTTGGACATTGAAGGCTGCAAATGTGTTATTATTTGCATCCTCACGGGCAACTCCATGCAGTGGTGGTGATCATCCATTTCCTCATTGTACAGGTGAGGAAACAGAGGCCCAGGAAGGTTGAGTAAATTGCTCAGGATTGCAGAGCTAACAACCTGAAGAACAAAGCTTCCAAGCCAAGTGGTCCATCTCCAGAACCAAGGCTTTTAGCCACTGTGCTACCACTTCTCCCTTCGGTAAAAGCCAGCAAAAATCGCATGGCATTACGGAAGAGAAGCGGCGTAAATAATGAAATGAATACGATGTATTGAAAGGAAGAGGGATGAGAAGTAGTGAGGGTAGGGGTTTATCTTCCTGCCTCATGTTAGGGTGCTAAAATCGATCTACAATGGATACAGCAGATGAACACAACGTTTAGAATTATGGGGGTAACATTCATGTGGCCAAAAACTGTCTCTGGAGAGGGGAACTGGGGTTAGAAAAGTTGAATTTCTGTATTTGAAATGCTATCATGTCCACATATTATTTTCATAAAAATATTTCTATTTGTTTAGAAATAGCTTCAACGGTGTAAATGCATTAAAACGTGAAATTCAAAGTCATCTTTACATCTCATACATTTGTTAAGTGCTTGGCTTATTAGAATTGTTCTTTTCAGCTTTGAAGGTTTTTTTTTTTTAATGAAAAGCAGTATAAATTTTAAAATTTAAAAATTGTTCCTGGTAATATTGCCAGCAAGGCCGAGAGAAGGTGTGGAACTATTACAAGCAAACTGGATTTCAGCCCTGCTTCTGGGAGGCCGTCCTGACAACAAAGGGAAGGAGAGTCTCTAAAGTCAGGGAGCAGAAGCTTCGATCCTCTGGAGTTGTCACAAACAACTTAGAGTAAATGGACCAGGCGGCAGGGTGCCGGGAGGAGGCTGTCGGGCTCTCTGTGATGGTGTTCTTTGTTTTTGTGGGACTAATCTCAGAAATATTGCATTAGGCTCAGTGCTGTGCATTTTTAGGCTGGAGTTACCATATTTTTCCATCTGTATACTTCATGAACGCAAGCACTTTTTTGCTTCCTTTAAAATGGGAATCTCCTATTTGAATTGCCTGGTGAAGACCTTTGAAGTGATTCATTAAGTATACATATGCGTGCTCTATCTCCATCTATGTATCTGTCAATCATCCTTTCCCTACTCACCTACCTGTATTAGTCTGCTCAGGCTGCTATAACAATATAGCATAGACTAGGGGGCTTAAACAACAGACGTTTCACACTCCTGGGAAGTCTAAGATCAAGGCAGATCTGCTTCCAGGTGAGTCCTTCATTTTTGGCTTGTAGATGGCCATCTTCTGCTGTGTCCTCCTCACATGGTGGAGAGAGAAAGCTCTAGTGTTTTTTTTCTGTTTCTTATAAGAGCTAATCCCAGCTCTACCTTCATGGCCTCTGCTAAACCTAGTTACCTCCTAAAAACTCCGTTTCCTAATTGCATCACACATAAGGGGATAGAGCTTCAGTATATGAATCTGTGGAGGGGGACAAAAGAATTCAGTCTTAACTCTCTATATCTGTTTCTATCTGTCTTTCTGTGTAGAATAATAATAGTGGCTTATAGTTCATTTCCCTGTGTTATTCTATCCTTCTCAAACTCGTGTGAGGTAAATTGGCCATAGGAAAATCACTGATTTCACTGAAACACTTGAAGGTGGAATTAACTTTGGGATCACACAATCAGTAAATGATGACGCCACAGTTCAGTCCACTTCTTCTCCATCCTCCTTTCCTTCTCCCTTCACTTTCTGACTCTATTCCAGCCACATTATTTACTAGCTTTTCCCTGAGGACACTGGTATCCTTCTGGGCCTTGGAGAGGTTATTCCCATTATCTGGAAGTCTTCTTCCTCGTATATCTGATTCAGTTGCCTCCCTCTACACTGTTCACATTGAGCCTTCCCAGTAAGACTTCTCCTGTCTACTGTTTAACTTGAAAACCTTGTTTCTCTGCCCACAAGGTCAATTTCCCATATACTGCTTAATCTCTATTGCGTTTGTTACTAGGCTTCCCTGGTGAGTCAGTCAGTAAAGAATCCACCTGTAATGCAGGAGACCTAGTCCGATATCTGGGTCAGGAAGAGCCCCTGGAGAAGGAAATGGCAACCCATTCCAGTATTCTTGCCTGGGAAATCCTGTGGACAGAGGAGCCTACAGGTGGGCTACAGTCCCTGGGGTTGCAAAGAATCTGACAAAACTTAGTGCCTAAACCACAACAACAACTTGTCAGATAATTTACATTGATTTCTGTTCTCCCCTCTGACTAAAAGATAGGCTACACAGAGTCAGGAATTTTGCTTTCATTGAACCTAATAGAGGCCCAGCAGAACTCTAGGGTCTGCAAGAACTGGACACAGTTGTAACTCTTCTGTTTGGTATTTTAGCAGCCTATCTCAGAGCCAAGCCAGTTATTGAAGAGAATCTTTTCTGATACTTTAAGCAGTATGATAAACTTGAAAGAAACTTAAACTTTCAACAATTACAGAGCAGGCATGGATTCTTCCTTTGTTTCGCCAGACACATGAACCTGGATCCAAAATCCATCCTCTCCGGGTGAAGTGGGAATGCACAAAGATGACTGGCCTAAGTCTCAGCTGGATAAAAAAGATGCACAAAAGAGACATTTAAACATTTTCAAAAACTAAAACCATAAAGTGTGTTTCCTCTTCACACATCAGGGATTATCTAGCCTTTAGTGTGGTTAGAGTAGTGTGGGGTGGTAGGGGTTGGGGAGAGAGAGATGTATAGAGAAGTAAGGATGAGTTGCCCTGTCTCTGCCTCCTCTGGACCTTAGTTCTTCCTGGACTGTCACTCCTTACACTCAAAGCAGATTTCAGGAGTCAGCACACATGGTCATGATGTGTGCCTCACTCCACAACCCAGTCACTGGGACCCAGAAAATTTTGCAACCTCAAGTCTCCCTCAACACATCATGACTCATATATATCAATGAGTAAAGACACATAAACTGTAGTAGATTAATAAGAATAAGTTTTTATATATATATAAATTACATATATACATATTTGTACATGAATCTGGGAAAGATGAGAGCCCATTGAGGCAAATGGCTAGGGGGAGAGGAAGCAGCTAAAGACAGCAGTGGGCACTCTGCCAGTTCCAAGTGTAGGGAAAATAGCCAGAAGTTTGGGTTGGCCAAGTTTACAGTCAAACCAGGGATGTCACAGTGGATGATACATGCAGGTTATTTTCCATCCTCCAAATGCAACTTCTCAAGTCTGGTATGTAGTTTTGCACTGGGCTCATGCACACTTACACCGACATTCCTCACCCATGCACATACACCACACACGTACTCCTGCACACCGCTGAGAGTGTGGTCCTTTGGCTCGTGGTAGGAAGGAAACAGGTTAACAGTTTCACTTAAGTGGGTAGAGTCGTTTTCCAGCAAAGCCCGTTCATCGTTGCACAGGATCTGCAGAACAAGATATGCTCTTTATTTATTGAGTTACTTCAGAGAAGAAAGAAGTTCGCTAATGCTCCAGTGAAATCCCAGGCAGGTGATGAAAGTACCAGACCCAGAGCACAGACGCAGCTTCCCTGACCAGGAGCCACTAAACACAACACTGTGCTCCTCCAAAGTCAGAGGGGTGCCCTGAGTTGGGGTCCCAGGTGTTCTGAGCATAGAAGTTCCTCTCTAAATATATATGGTGCTATCCCCCGTCGTGCTGTGTGGGTTTGGGCTGGGGAGGCCTGGGTGCTTCGTGTGAGTGGAACACCAGAAGTGTACCCAGTCATAGCAGGTGTGGTGCTGTCCCCCAACACCCCCTCTGTGCTTTGCATATATGAGTTCCAAGTCCAATGGCAGGTGTTGACACTGGGGCCTCCCATCCTAGATGAAATGTTGCGCCTCCCATGTATTCCACCCATGGTGTATTGGCCAGGTGGGCCCCAGTTGTACTGATGGGAAGTGTGGATACCAGGTCCTCCAGTCCTGGGAATGATGTTGTTCCCTCCTATACCACCACCACTTGCATCTTGGACAGGTGGGTTCCAAGCCAGGGGTGGGTCTCACACTTGCAAATCCAATGGATGCATTGTTGCTCTGGTGGAAAGTGGAAATTGACTTGTCCCTTAACACAAATTTCTTCTCCATGGTGATGGGATTTGTAACTGTAGATTTTCTACACTCGTGTGGGTCCTGGGTGCAGCGATGGGAAGTGGTCACACCCCGACCTCTAACCCTAAGGATGGTGGTGTCCCCTGCCATCACTCTACCACCTGGATTCAGCTCAGGTAGAACCCAGGCATTTGGCTTCAAGTTGAAAGCAGATATGTGCCCGGATGCTGGGATGGTGGCCTGCCCTTCCTACTGCAGCAGTCGTGCTGCAGTGAGATGACTCCCAGGTGGCCTGGCCCACAGTAGGAACACACGTGGTGCTGGGTGCCCCACACAGTTCTGTCCAAAAGTTAGGTGGGCCAGATGCTTCTGAATAATTGAGGCCTAGGGCATTCACACCAGCCTCAAAACTCCCACAAGCCTCCCATAGAGGCTGCAGGTCCCATCAACAGTGGGCCTGATACGGTACCACCAGACAGCAAGCTACTGTCTCCAGTACTGGGCACCAGGACCAGGCACTGTGGTATCCGCTCCAAAACCAGCAGTAGCAGATACATCCCTGGGGAAATACCTGAGTTGTAGACAAAGGCCGGCTGCATGCTGATGGTGCTGGTGGCAGACAGGGGGTCTGGCAAGCCTGAATCCACTGTGCTTCCTCTGGGTGTCTGGACTGCTGAAGAAGTTAGCTTTCTATCTTGTTCTAGGGCTAATGGGTTTCCCAGTGGAATAGACTTGGTAGGCTTCTTCCTACTGTTGGCCCCAGATGTGGGCTGAATGGTGAGTTCTGGGTCCAAGCTTCTGGGTTTCAGGCTTCACTTGAAACATGGGTGCCTCTGTTGACCAAATCCACAGGTAAATAAGTTGAGGCTTGGGTCCAGGCATTGCCACCACTGGGTGCTGTGTTCTCAGAACCAAGAACAGCCATGTGATATGGGTAATGGTTCTTCTTGGAGTCAGAGGTAGACTGAACAATAACAGTCTGAGGAGGAGGTGTTGTGTGCATAGCATCAGTGTCAAAGACTGGTTTGACATCTGTAGAGATGCTATCTGCTGGAGCATAGATAACTGCTGAAGCCATAGGTGGGGGGCTGGGAAAACCAGGAACTGAAGTCATAGGTGGGGGGCTGGGGGAAACAGGAGCTGAAGCCATAGATGAGAGGTTGGGGGAAACAGGAGCTGAAGCCATAGTTGGGGGGCTGGTTGAGGCAGGATTTGGGGATTGAGGGAAACAGCCAAAGCCCTGGGCGGGGGGGTGGGGGGTGGGAAGACAGGGCCCAAAGCCGTAGATGGGGGCCCAGGGGAGAAGCAGCCAGAACCCTAGATGGAGGGATGGGGAAGACACCGGCAGGAGTCCTTGATAGTGGGGCTGGGGAAGGGGGAGTAGTGTCTGTGTCAGTGATGCCCGAATCTGAAGGAGGGCACACTTGCAGATGGCATGACTGGGGTGGCAAGAGAGGCTGCAGCAGAAGTGAGGGGCTGCTCAGTTAGAATGGGGAGTGGTGGGAGGGGGAGAATCTACACACATGGGTGTTGGGGATCAATTTTGGTTGGAGGGTGGCTGGGAGGAGAGGGTTAGGGCGCTCAGAGGTATGGAGAGGTCAGAAACAGAAGGTGGTGTTGCTCCGAGTGAACACTGAGTGCCTTTATCCTCCTTACGGGTAATTCCCACAGTGAGATTGGAAACTGGAGGAAGAAGAGAACCTGCAGCGACAGAATGAGAGGTCACGGGGGCTGTGTTTCTTGCCTCCTGACCCATATAAGGTGTCGGGCAAGGTGGAAGGCCAGCCGGATTGGGGAATCTGGAGGACAGGTCGGCCAAGTGGGTGGTGGTAGGAGGGACCTGCAAAATGTGACTGACCGGGGAGCCTGTGGTCCCTGGGGCAGGCGGAGGGGCACTGCGGCGTCGCATGGCCTTCCTTGCGTCCTTCAGGATTTTGTTCCGCTGACGCTGCATGTTTTGTTTCAGGGTGCCCGAGGCTTTGGCGAGAGTCATGCCTGGAAGCTTCCGAGGCGGAGGAAGGTCACTGCGACCCCACGGCAGAGGCAGCGGTGGTGGCAGTGGCGGCAGCAGTGGCGGCAGGGGCAGAAACTGCGGCATGGGTGTCTTCCGCTTGAGGGGGTGCCTACTGCGGGCAGATCCCAGGGGAGAAGAGCTGCTCCGTGGGGTGTCTGAAGGTTGTTCACGCCGCAGCGCCTTCCCAGCCATCAGCGACTCTGGGGAGCTGGGGGTGAGGTCTTCACCCTGCACTTCTATTGGCCTGTCGGGCAGCAGGTTGCAGCACGGACTTGGGGCAGAGAGCACCGTGGCCAGGGGGCCAGGCTGCGAGGGAGGCTGGCGGTCTCCAGCAGTGCCGTCTAAGCAGATGGCGGGGCTTTCGGAGGAAGAGTTCATCCGAGGCACCTGGGCTTCCTCATTGAACTTGCTTTCTGGGTGCACCGGAAGGCAGTTTGCAGGCTCAGGACTGCACTGGAGGGACGTGAGGACCCCGCTGGTCTCCTGGGGCCTGGGCGTCATTGTCATATCCCTGTTGCAGTACGGACTTATCTTCCCATTGTCCTCTCCTTCAGCCTCTGTGTGACCTTCCTCCTCTGTCATGCCTTCCCTGGGCTCTTCTTGGACCATCGCCTCACTCTCCTTTGCGCAAGGAAGCGGGAGGTGACTGGTTGGTACCGGCTTCCCAACCTCAACTACCTGGGCAGGTAGCTCAGGTAGTGAACGCAGGAGAGTCATTTTGCGCCCAGGTGGAGGAATTCTGATGGTTCTCGAAGGTCCGAACATCGTGGAATTACGAGTGGACAAGACGGGCTTCTTCTTCCGTGAGTTCCTCAAGTTCACCAGGGGTACGATGCCCACAGGGGAGTACCCAGCCTGCTGGATGGGGTACCGCCTTCTTGGCACGATGTCAAAGCTGGATGATAAAGGCAGTTGATGCTGGTGCAGCCTGTGAACAGGGTGGAAAGCAGAAGCTGGAGCAGCGGGGTGGCCCCGGCCGGATGTGATGGCATCCCGAGAGGGCAAAACCAGCGAGCGACGGCCCGGCGGGTGCCGGCGGCAGAGCCTGGAAACAACTTTACACAGGAAATTGCCCATATAGGACAGATTGTGCGCCAAACGCCCTGAGAATAGAGTGTGAAACTGGGAGAGCGTCTCCCTAGCTTCTGACTCCTCTCGTGGTCAAACACGCACTGGAGGGAGGACTCCTCAGCCGGGCACTTGTGATGCGTCCATGGTATAGGCATCACAGAGAAACTGTGCTGCGCGCCTGCAGGTGGCAAAGGGTGTGCCACAGGGCGGGGCACAGGGCGGGGCACAGGGCGGGGCCCCAGCGCATGACCTCTCCTGAGCTCTCTAGCAGCCTAGACTTCCCACTGGGGGTGGCAGGTGTTTGGCACCAGATGGGCCACCATTCAGAGACTGCTCAGGACTGTGGCGGCCTTCTCCTCCAGAGGTCATCCTGTCTAGCACCTCATCGTGCAGCCACCTCGGTGCCTGCATTTGTGTCGGCCAGCCCTTCCCTGCCTGGGTCTCAGAGGCCTGTGCAAAGCTGAGTGCAGGAGCTGCCAACGCCATCGGAGGGCGTTCTGGCACCTATGGGGACCTTCCCAGCTTCACTGTGAAGCCTGGAGCCAGGAGCACCTTCTCCACTGCTGCTGCTCTGCCACCATCTCCAGCCGGCAGGGAACCCTTCCTGGCAGGTAAGGCTCTTTTCACTTCTTTTAGAAATTTGGTACAGCAGTTAAACTTTCGACTGTTCTTCAGGGTGTGCAGATGGTAATGGCTTAGCCAGGATTTGAACCAAGCCTGCTCTGGGCTGTGGTGCCTCCTTGTCATACATGCTTCATGTGTTGTTGTTCTTTTTTTGTACTCCTTGTGGCACTTAGCCCTAAGTGTCATACCTATAATGAGCCTATATCCTACCCTGTAGAAGGTTTTCTTTTGCTCAGTTCGTGAACTGATTGCCTACTGCACTGGGTTCTGATCTCAGAAGATGCAGGTTAGGGACCACCAGTTGTCAGCATAGCACCAGCGGAAGTGTTCCCTTTAGTCTAGTTTGAAGGATCCAGATATGTAAAGATCGTAGTCTAGATAAATCGTGGGCTTTCCTGAAAGAAATTTACCAGTGAATTATTCTGTATGGATTAGGAGCCAGTTTCTATGGATGGCCTTCCTGGAGTATGTTCAGTAAGGCAACTCATTCATGTCTAGAAAGCAAATACATCATTTATTGCAGCTTCATAGTGGAGCCCTGTGTCAGTTTAAAATAGTCAGCACAATTTGGTCACTGTGAGCATGTCAGCTTGGGCCAATCTTTACTACTGTGTATAATTCTAGAGATTCTTATGCCCAGGAGAGAAGACACACTCTTGGGTGTCTAGGACAAGGGAAAGATGTTATTATTCACAAGGTAGAAGCTTCAAAATAATAGGAAAGAACTTCAAAACCCTAGTCTAACATGGCTTGATTGAGTTTGAATCTTGTTTCTTTGGCTTACTTCATTGGAGTGTTTTCTTTCTCCTTGGCTGACATTGTGTGTTACACATCAGGCATGTGACATGTAGAGGTTTCAGAACCCAGAATTGTATTGATCAGTGAAACTTTATTTATATATTTTAGTTTAAAATCTATTTAAAATAACACTGGACATAATTCATATATTATACATTAGTTTTGCCCTCTGCTCTTCAGATTCTTTTTATAGTATGTCAGAGCAAATTTGGACTTCCATCCCCAATAAGATTTGAGATTGGAGGACACAAAAGTTTTTTCTCAGACCTAACTTATGTCTGAAAAAAGCGAGAAATATCATAAGCTCTACCTGACCTCTCTAGGAGCAGAAATGATTTACAGCCGTGGCATTTAACCATAATTCCTTGATCTCGTTTGAGAAGTTCAGTAAGGAACAATCTCTTGATTTTTGTTTCTTCCTTGCTTTCTTGTCTTGCTTACCAACAATCCATTGTAATCCATGAATTAATATGGCATCAGGCTGAATGTTCTCTGGAGCTCATTCAAGTAACTTTTTTCCCTAAAATAACTCTAATTTCCTTGTTTTTCAGCTCCTCATCTTTCCTTGCCCTTTACTAAAACCAGAACTCACCAAAAGCTGACTGGCTTTGTGCAGACCCTTCTTAGGACACTCTTTCCTTAATTATTTTATTCATCACTCTGTTTCATTTTTTGCCTTCTAGAAATATGTTGAAATCTTTCTGTAGTAGATGACTTCCACAACATCTTGGCTTTTATTGGCTTATTAACTTGGATATTTCTACACTTTTATTTAAAAATGGTTTGAGAAGGAATAGAAAGTAAATATATTTCCTAGTCTGCCATCTTGAGCTGAAAATCCTGGTCAGTTTTAGCATCCAACCTTCCCATAGGAAAAAAAAAACCAAAAAAGCCCTTGGCATTAATAGGTGTAACAACTCAAGATTTCAGCTTTTCTGGGGTAATCACTAAGGACTTAGTATGTGGTAATTTCTAATGCTGCTGCTGCTGCTGAGTTGCGTCAGTTGTGTACCAACTCTGTGCAACCCCATAGCCGGCAGCCCACCAGGTTCCTCCATCCCTGGGATTCTCCAGGCAAGAATACTGGAGTGGGTTGCCATTTCCTTCTTCAGTGCACGAAAGTGAAAAGTGAAAGTGAAGTCGCTCAGTCGTGTCTGACTCCTTGCGACCCCATGGACTGTAGCCCACCAAACTTCTCTGTCCATGGGATTTCCCAGACAAGAGTACAGAAGCAGGTTGCCATTGCCTTCTTCTAATTTCTAATGGGAAAATAATAACTATTTCATGGAATTTATTTGAGGATTACATTAGATAATGAACACACAAATGCTCTCTAAAGTTTAAAAGTCCATAAAAATGATTTTGCAATTGATTTGTTGCTACTTCAGTTTTCCTTGGCAGTGATTTATGACCTTGCTTGTGTGAGACGATGCTTTCTGATTTGTTGTTTTGAAAGTTAGATTATATTTTTCAACAGCTCAATGAAAATAACATCATTTCTGAAGGTTAAGGGTGAAGCCGTAAATGTTTCTTGATACCTGTCACTTTACGATATTTTCAGCAGCTCATTCACTCATGTACTTCTCCTCCCTATTTTGTTGTGGACCTACTACCAGCCAGATACCTTACATCAGGTGTTGGAAAACATTTTCCGGATTTTTAAATATATATCTTAGACTTGTTGGGCCGTATACCGTTTCTGTAGCTTCTTCTCCTCCTCTTTCTTCAGCAGCCTTTCAAAATGTAAGGCTCAGTATTAGCTCACCCGTCATCAAAAGACGGGCTGAGCTCACAATGATTTGTGAGCAATTATCTGCCAGTCCCTGCTCTCCATTGTCACTGAGTAAGAGGTGCATTTTTTTAGTAAATCATGTCTTTGAGTCAACTCTTAGTCTTCCAGAGCTTGTCCTTACTCTCTTGCTGCTTCTAATCAACAGGGCATTCAGAGAGATCCTGTTAAAACATAAATCAGATTGTATTGCTCAGATCTCTTCAGTTGCTTACTGCAAGCAGAAAGCAAAGTCCTCAGAGTCCCTCCATAGGTAGGCCTAGAAATCTGGGCCTCTGTTTCTTCCCTGACTTGTTCCTTCTCCTCTCTACTTTGCTTACTCTATTTCCCACAAACGGACATCCTTTCTGTTCCTTGAATACTCTAGGCACATTCTTGCCTCCTTCTCTTTCCATCTGACTGTTCTCTCTGCTGGTAATATTCATTCCCCAGATATGCACCTTGCTCCCTTCCACAACCACCTTAAATTCCTTGATAAATTTTATCTCCCCCATAAAGCCTTCATTTATTACTTAATTTCAAGTGGCAGGTACCTTCTATCAGCCATCTCCATCTCCCTACCATGCTTTCCATTTTTTCTCTAGCACTTACCTGATATACTAGTTATTTTATGCATCTATTTAATTTTTATTTACATATTGATATATTTTTATATTTGCTTGTATATTTTTGTCTGCCTCCTCAATTGAAGAGAGGGTATATTCATCTGTGTTGATTACTGCTGTGTCATCAACCTATAAAACATTCTGAAGAATGGTGCCTGAAATTTGATAAGGGATTAAGAAATTGGCCACATAACTAAATATGTACATAAATTAATGAACAAATCTCCAGGGCTTCTGGATGAGGTCTAATGAAAAGAGGAAGACGAATGATTGGGACAGGGTACTACAAGAAGTAGAATTTGGAATACTCTGATAGCTATCCTAATAGAGAAGGTCTTGTTAATTTAGATAGTTTTAATGAGAGAGCTGGGAACTAGGGACACACAGCATCAAGATTTTTAGAATATATTGTGTAGAGTTCTTTTTAAGTGTGCACAGATATCACTGAAAATCCATGCATGTGTGCATGACTCTATTACTTTATTTAGTGTTTTACAAGAGCCTCTCAAGGACAGGGTTATAGTAAGTATCAGTATCTTTCCTTTATAATGAGCTTAATTTGTTCAAAATTATATCATAATTTTTTTGCAACTGTGAAACCAAACTAGCTTTTGAGTAGACACTCCCTAGAAACCTGTGCGGAGAAGGCAATGGCACCCCACTGCAGTACTCTTGCCTGGAAAATCCCATGGACGGAGGAGCCTGGTAGGCTGCAGTCCATGGGGTTACCAAGAGTCGGACACGACTGAGCGACTTCACTTTCACTCTTCACTTTCATGTATTGGAGAAGGAAATGGAAACCCACTCCAGTGTTCTTGCCTGGAGAATCCCAGGGACGGGGGAGCCTGGTGGGCTGCCGTCTATGGGGTCGCACAGAGTCGGACACGACTGAAGCAACTTGGCAGCAGTAGCAGCAGCAGAAACCTGTGACGTTAATAAAACCAACAAACGTGTTCAGCTTCCAATGATAGACATACTACAGACTCAATTATGGGCCATCCATTTTAATGAGGGCAAGAAGTGATTTAACAAATACAGAGCAAAGAGGATGTTAAGTTTTGTCCTCTGTTAATATTAGCAATGGATAAAGTGGGCTCCAACATCTTCAAGACAGATTGAGACCATCATCTCTGTGTCATGGCAGAGGGATGTTCAGCCAGGATATTGTTCTCTGTCACTCAGAAAAATACCCATAATGTATAATGATACTTACTGAGTCAGATATGAGACTTTTGGGTGGTTAGAAGTCCTTTAGCATGATTCTTTCAGATGCCTTAGCGACAAGATGAAGCTAGCAGCTTTGGACACTTTCAGCAATGAAGAGTTTGTTTGGATGTTAATTTTCATGCTGAATGAAATTCAGCTGAATGAATTTCGTGCTGAATTCACCCTACCTACTTGAAACTGCAGCACAGCACACACACTTCAGTTACCAGTTCAGTTCATTCCACAGAATTTTCATAAAACATAGTGTTCTATATACCTGGGATGTATCTCACTTCGTTTTAAGAATTTCCAGATAATTCTTCATACATAGTGTTACAATTCCAATCTTGCCAAGTCCTGCACCAGTTACATAGAACACAGCACATTTATTTCTCTGGTTGTTCAGATCCCAGTGAAAGAAGAATGGAATGGAATCAAAGAGATGAGATCAGAATTCTTGTCCCAGATTTACCATAAAATAATTGTGTTCTCAGGAAAATTATAGCTATTCTAGACCCCTTTCCTTTTTTTTATTTCAACAGAGTTGCATTCAGTTCAGTTCAGTTCAGGTGCTCCGTCGTGTCTGACTCTTTGCGACCCCATGAATCGCAGCACGCCAAGGCTCCCTGTCCATCACCATCTCCCGGAGTTCACTCAGACTCACGTCCATCGAGTCAGTGATGCCATCCAGCCATCTCATCCTCTGTCGTCCCCTTCTCCTCCTACCCCCAATCCCTCCCAGCATCAGAGTCTTGTCCAATGAGTCAACTCTTCGCATGAGGTGGCCAAAGTACTGGAGTCTCAACAATAGCATCATTCCTTCCAAAGAAATGCCAGGGCTGATCTTCTTCAGAATGGACTGGTTGGATCTCCTTGCAGTCCAAGGGACTCTCAAGAGTCTCCTCCAGCACCACAGTTCAAAAGCATCAGTTCTTTGGTGCTCAGCGTTCTTCACAGTCCAACTCTCACATCCATACACGACCACAGGAAAAACCGTAGCCTTGACTAGACGGACCTTAGTCGGCAAAGTAATGTCTCTGCTTTTGAATATACTATCTAGGTTGGACATAATTTTTCTTCCAAGGAGTAAGCGTCTTTTAATTTCATGGCTGCAATCACTATCTGCAGTGATTTTGGATCCCAAGAAAATAAAGTCTGACACTGTTTCCACTGTTTCCCCATCTATTTCCCGTGAAGTGATGGGACTGGATGCCATGATCTTCGTTTTCTGAATGTTGATGTAGATGACACCAAATAACATCCCCCTCTTTGCAGTCGTAGCTTCGATGTTATTGGTATTCTGAAACACATGAATACAATGACACATGAAGCTGTGCACCATCTCTGTAACTATGTTTTTAGCGTTGCCTCTATTTTGAAAATGAGAGCATGGCTGAGCACAGAAGTAGACGTTTTGACCAGAGGCTCCAAAGTAAATGCAACTAAACCACAAGTTTCCTTCTTTCCTGAAGCTCACTTAACTGAAACATAGGCTGCTGGACATCAAGCGGTAAAGCATATTATCAGTGTATTTTAAAAGCAGCTATTCTTCTAGGATTTCTAATTAGTAGCAGGAAGTTTTGAAATTCTTAAAGGATCATCTGCTCTTGTGAGATTTACAGCTCTGGTTTCCAGTCAACCAAGTTGAATTAGGGCATCTGAACTTTTGGATGCATCTCAGAACTAGAATTCTGAACCTCTTGAGTTTTTCTTCATGCTGTCAGAAATTCATGCCAGATAATCCTTTTAATAGAGAGTATGTACACACTTGTATATTTTCATATAAGAAACCAATGTGGTGAGTGAGGATGGAAGTGAAGCCCTCAGTCTCAGAGGGGTGTTGAGCTCCTGGTGAAATACAGTCATTATTTCTTCAAAATAGAAAAGCAGTTATTTGAAGTTATTAACACCAAATAGCTATTGATACACTTATCTGTGATACATGTATTTACTGTACCAACTAGGTGTGTTCTCTTTGGGAAGTACACAGCTGTTTGAGACACAGATTGTTTATTTTTGTTTGTTTTCCCACAAAGACTGTGACCTTCTGATCAGGAACGTCTGTATTTTACTAACATCTGGAACCACCAGCTAACACGGTGTCTAAAATGTAGCCAATGAATATGAAATCAAGGGACACATTTTTTAAGTACAGACCAGGGCATGGGCAAATATAAATTTTTTGTTTTCAATCATAACGTGATTGAAACCTGTAAACGATACAGACAACAAGCGCTACAGTAATTCAAAGAAGGCATAGAAGAGACAACCTGTAAGGATCTATTGTATAGCACAGGGAGCTATACTCAATATTTTGTAATAACTTATTAATGGAAAAGAACCTGATAAAGCACGTATATATAAATTAATCACTGAACTGTACACCTAAAACTAACATGGCATTATAAATCAACTATGCTTCAATTTAAAAAACTGACAACAAAAGACACCTAGAAGTCATAGACATGATATTTCCATAGAGAAGCCAGATGAAGAAGAGAGAGAGAGCTTTTGAATTCACCAGAGCAGTCACAGAGAACCTAGGCTTCGACCTGAACTTGAATTTACATTAAGATTGTGTTGCAGGTACAGATGTAGGTAATCACATACACTCACTATACTGAGACTAGCTGAAGTTATGAGTGTCGTCCAAGATCCCAAAGCAAGTACAGTGTGCAGTCAAAATTTTAAGTGACACCTAATACACTAAAAAAAAAAACAAAAAAAGCCCCTTCTGTGATACCGTGTTGTCATTGAAATAATGTTGTTTCTTTCTGGTAGATTATAGTAGAAATTGGTTCTAGTGTCTCCTGTAATTACTAGTTCTGTTTATCCCATCTATAGTTGATCTTCAAAATTTCCATTAGAATGGCTTTGCCAAAATGAAACATACAAGTATTCGTGATGCCTGTATCCAAGCATTTCTTCAGTTGTTCCCTGCTTAGGATTATATGAACAATTCACTATCTTTTCCCTCCTCTAAGAATTCCCTCTGCCCTATTGGGCACCTGGAAAACCCACTTCATTTGTCAAAACTCAGTTTGCATATTATCTCTGTTATGCTGTCTTCTGTTTAGTGTTGTGGTCACACTTTCCTTTTTGCTCCCATTACACTTTTGCATACCTGACTGTTGCACTTGCTACACTGTGTTGTAGTTGGATGTTTTACGTAACTCGGGCTTCTTCTGGGCAACATTCCTTGGGGCCAGCGACTACCTTTTCTTCACCCATTGATGCAGCCTTAGCATGTTACTTGGTATGCAGTAGTTAACATAAAAATGAGATCTGAATAAATTTTAAAAGGTAGGTACGTATGACTTATCATCACTTTCCAGGTATTACAGGAAAAAACATTACTGTTGGTGCTGAATGTTCACTTCTATTGTGATGAATGGTGGTGGTACTTGACTCCACTTACATTGTTTTACCTACCATTTTATGTATTTCTACCTGATATCTCCTCTTTATTTCCATTTAGATATTTATTGGTAATCCAAGTAAAGCAGGAATGAGGGTAGGGCTAGGCTATACTTGCCTGGAATAGTAAAGACATTGTGTGACTTTTTGGTGAGAAAATCCTGAGGTATGGGAGGTTTACATCTTCCCTTTGAGGCATATGGAGGGCTCTGCCTCTAAAGAGTTTTATTAGCAACTAATCAAGATGTTTTTGCACAAGGCTCCTGATGAGCTATTAGTAATACTAAGAGTGAATCAGAACTAAAGTAGTTTCTGATTTGTTTTACATTGTAAATGTAGGCTATTATTTTTTAATGCTGGGAGTGGTGGTGGTGGAGAGTGACGGAATGGTCTTTTCCCATCTTGATGTTTCAATCCTGTCAAGAGAGATCTTAAATAATTTCAGCCCTGCTGCTTTACTTACTCCACCCGAGGGTGATCAAGTGACTTATATAGGAAGCTTGAAAATAATTAAGTGGGCATGTTTGTCTTAACTAATTCTGTTTTCTCCCTTGAGAGTGAGAGTTGGTATCTTCTGTTTCTGTCATCCTGTGTATTACTAGTTCAGTTATGGACTAGTAATGTCTGGGGTTCAGTTATGGGATCATTTCATTCAATTAAGCCAGGGTTAGGTCAGTACCAGGAATATTTTGACCTCCATCTTCGCTCTTTTATCTTGTTTCTTAATTAACTCTATACCTAGGTGTAATTAAGGTGTTGTATCTGTTGTACTTGCACAAATGCATCATTTGGTGTGTTACCTGGAAACACTGAATAGAAAGAAAGGAGCAGACGTTTTGGAGAGGAAAATGTCCACATGGAAATGTTTCGGTGCTTCCATGTAAGGTAGTCTTGTGCCTTGGTCTTTAACGTGTGGTGGGATGTTGGGACCTTTGACTATTTGAAAATACTTTGGCTTATGCAGTTAAAAGCAGGTAACTGCTGAAGTCTAGAAAAGGTTTAATGTATGCTGTATTAGTTTCCAGTACCTGCTGTAACAAATCAGCATAAACTTGGCTTAACATAATAAAAATGTACTGTCTCACAGTTCTAGAGGTCAGAAGTCTGATATCAAGGTGTCATAGGGTTGCACTCCCTAAAGGTGGTCTAGGGGAGAGTCCACTCCTTGTCTCTCTGAGCTTCCGGTGGTTAGTAGCTTCCTTGGCTTGAGGCCACATCGCTTAGTCTCTGTTTTCACTCCCTTTGTGTTTCTGTATCTTCTCTTCATCTGGTCCAAATTGCCCTCTGCCCTTCTTGTTTAATAAGGGCAATTGTCATCATATTAAGAACCCATCTGATTAATACAGGATGGGAATCCCATCTGGAGATCCTTAATGAAACTTGCAAAGACCTTTTTTCCAAGTGAGGTAACAGTTAAGAATTAGAACATGAATGTATCCTTTTGGGGGTCATCCTTCAACCCACTACACCAACAATAAGACTCTGCAGTTGGCTGCAGTTTATTGCATGGGAGAGTGGCTGTTTCTGTCAAGCCACTTAAGTAAAGGTCTGGCATAAAGAAAAGGGGCCCTAGGGAATTGCAGGTGGCTGAGCGAATACCTGGAGCAGAATGAATAGGGGACCTGGAAGGTCTTCAGTATAAAGAGAACTTTACCTGGCTCTCAACTTTGGGGTGGGCAGGAGTTTTCAGGGCAGGAAGTACTCAGGCAGCTGCTCACTTTGGCTTACTCTTCAGGTAGTTTTTTCCCAAGCAGGCTTGACTGAGACAAAGACTTAGTTGTAAGGAAAGTATGTTTTATAGAACTTGTCAGCATTGACATATATGGTTACCATAGGCTCAAGTTAATCCCCTTACATGTGGACCCAAGCTGACATGGAATTTGTCAGTTACGTTGGAGAAAGAACTGTTCTCTGAAAGGCAGGCTTCTTTGGTCTATGCAGTAACATAGCCAGAGGCTGTGAAAATGACTATGGCACCATAGGACCATGGAATCTACACATTATAACTGGAGGTATAATGTTACTGGATAGAACCCACAATCAGGTCAGGACTGCAGTGTGAACAGATCATCAAAGAGGAAGGATAACTCCAGAGTCCATGTGTGATAGGTGCTCAGGGCTGTGCATTGCACATGGCAAGTTCATAGTGACCAGTCAACCTTAGGCCAGGAAAGTCCTCCTGGTTCTAAGTTTGCAGGTCAGGACTTTCAGATAAATGGCACAGACCAATGGACATCCTAGTGAGGCTAAAATCAGAGAGACTTTATCTTTCTTTCAAACGCCACTGAGTTTCTGCTATGTTCTTTGATAATTTCTGTACTGGATTCTGAGAATGAAAATGTGCCTAGTTTTATTATTCTAGGAGTGGGGACTGGCTTGGTTTTGAGAGTTTTTAAATTGTGGGCATAATGCTGTAATCTCAGATTGAATCTTAGTAACTCTTTAAAATCGTTAAAAGCATGGTTCATGAAAGACCTGATAAACTGCTAGAACAGCCAAGATCCCGGGAGACCACGGCAATGTCAGTGACAGAAGTCTAAGCTGTAGATATGGAAGGATCCCTCAGTCCACTGAGACACTGAAAGCCCGGCCACTGAGAATGAATTAAAACATGCATTTGGGAGGATTCTTTCTGGACATTTAAGGACTTCAGATTTTTAACCCAGCATAACAAGGAAACTTGATTAAAAAAAAAAAAGTGAGGTCTTCAACTTTGTTTTTCTTTCTCAAGATTGCTTTGGTTATTGAGGGTTCTTTTTGGTTACATATACATTTTAGACTAATTTCTTCTATTTCTGAAAAAACAGGGGATTTTGATAGGTATTGCAATAAACTCTTGATAGCTTTGTGTAATATGGACATTTTAACATATTAAGTCTTCCAGTTCATAAACATGGGATATCGTTCCATTTATGTCTTCATTAATTTCTTTCAATAACATTTTTTAGTTTTCAGTGTGCAAGTCTTTCATGTCTTTAGTTAAGTTTATTCATATTTTTTTTGTTACTATTATAAATGAAATTGTTCTCCTGATTTCTTCTTTAGATTGTTAATTGTTAGTGAACAGAAGTGCAAGTAATGTGTGTATGCTGATTTTGTATTCTGCCAACACAAGGTTAGATTTTGTTGTGAAATCTTTACCATTTTCTGCATCTGTTTTCAGTATGTTCACTTTCTGCCTAAGTGTATCCTTAATTCTAGGTGACATTTTCACTTCCATCTTAGGTTTTCATCTTTTTATAAAATTGTGTTACCATTAATTTTTAAATTTTCATAATTGCATTTACATTTTGGCTGTACTGGATCTTCATTGCTGGGCAAGCCTTCCTTTAGTTGTGGCAAGCAGAGCTTCCTCTCTGTGTGCAGTGCGTGGGCTTCTCGCTGCAGTGGTTTTTCTCCTTGTGGAGCATGAGCTTGAGGGTGTGTGGGCTCAGTAGTTGTGGTTCCCAGTCTCTAGAGCACAGGCTCAGGAGTTGTGGCGCAGGGGCTTAGTTGCTTCATGGCATGTGGGATCTTCCCAGACAGGAATCTAACCCAGGTCCCCTGCACTGGCAGGCAGATTCTTTACCACTGAGCCACCAGAGAAGCCCCTTAGTCTTTCATCTTAATTCTCAGTATATTCAGGCTTCGTTGGGTATATCTCTTGCTCCTCTTCCCTGTACCCGACCATGCCTAGAATAGGAGGTGCCTCTACGAACCTGTGTTGACTTATTTTAAATGACATAAGTGCTTGAATATGTTCACTTCCCTCTGGAAAAGGGGGTTACATTCCATAAGATTCGAACATCAAGTCTTTAAACTTCACTGAACCCATAGATTCATAAATAGTTGCCTAATTATCCTCCCCTATACCACTCTAAAATAATCATATCAAAGTATGGTTATTAATTGTCTTAATTGCAAAGAAATAATAGCAAACAGAAAGAAATTGCTTCTCAAAAGAAATTCTTCCACCAAAGTAAAAACTAAAGGTCAAAAAGTCAAATGAATATGGGATTTGTGACTATTCTAAGTGATAAAGAACTCTGACAAGAAATACTGCAGTGCTGATTGCTATTGTCATCTTTTCACTTTCCATTACAATTGTTTATGTTATTCTCATGAGGTTTTACTTAAGTTATCAAGATTTTTACAATAGTCAAATTAAAAAAAACAAAAATCAAAATATCTTGAAATGCCAATACAAAGAAAATGAGTCAGACCATGAAAAATGTTTTAGACAAGTTGACAACGTATATTCTTTGCTCATTTCTTTTTGAGACAAGGTCCATCTTATTCACACGCACATGTACAATACACTGAATAAAATACAACCAATCACCCTATGGTGATGAAAAACAAAAGACACGATGGTTCTAGAAATTTCTTCTCTTTATTCCTAGTATCTTGTTGTATCTGGCAAAATAAGCAGGTTGAAATGTTCTCTAAATTTTTTGTGTTTCATTTAATAATAATTTGCTTATTTATCTTAATGTAAATATTAAAAAATATTTACACTATTCAATGTTCAAGGACAGGAGGAGTGGCGGTGAGGAGATACCTGTCGTCCAAGGTAAGGAGCAGCAGCTGCGCTTTGCTGGAGCAGCTGTGAAGAGATACCACACATCCAAGGTAAGAGAAACCCAAGTAAGATGGTAGGTGTTGCAAGAGGGCATCAGAGGGCAGACACACTGAAACCATACTCACAGAAAACTAGTCAATCTAATCACACTAGGACCACAGCCTTGATTAACTCAATGAAAATAAGCCATGCCCGTGGGGCCACCCAAGACGGGCAGGTCATGGTGGAGAGGTCTGACAGAATGTGGTCCACTGGAGAAGGAACTTCAGTATTCTTGCCTTGAAAAACGCCATGAACAGTGTGAAAAGGCAAAATGATAGGATACTGAAAGAGGAACTCCCCAGGTCATTAGGTGCCCAAGATGCTACTGTAGATCAGTAGAGAAATAACTCCAGAAAGAATGAAGGAATGGAGCCAAAGCAAAGACAATACCCAGTTGTGGATGTGACTGGTGATAGAAGCAAGGTCCGATGCTGTAAAGAGCAATATTGCATAGGAACCTGGAATGTCAGGTCCATGAATCAAGGCAAATTGGAAGTGGTCAAACAAGAGATGGCAAGAGTGAACGTCGACATTCTAGGAGTCAGCGAACTAAAATGGACTGGAATGGGTGAATTTAACTCAGATGACCATTATATCTACTACTGCGGGCAGGAATCCCTCAGAAGAAATGGAGTAGCCATCATGGTCAACAAAAGAGTCCGAAATGTAGTACTTGGATGCAATCTCAACAATGGCAGAATGATCTCTGTTCATTTCCAAGGCAAATCATTCAATATGACAGTAATCCAAGTCTATGCCCCCACCAGGAATGCTGAAGAAACTGAAGTTGAATGGTTTGATGAAGACCTACAAGACCTTTTAGAACTAACACCCAAAAAAGATATCCTTTTCATTATAGGGGACTGGAATGCAAAAGTAGGAAGCCAAGAAACACCTGGAGTAACAGGCAAATTTGGCCTTGAAATACGGAATGAAGCAGGGCAAAGGCTAACAGAGTTTTGCCAAGAAAATGCACTGGTCATAGCAAACAGCCTCTTCCAACAACACAAGAAAAGACTCTACACATGGACATCACCAGATGGTCAACACCGAAATCAGATTGATTATATTCTTTGCAGCCAAAGATGGAGAAGCTCTATACAGTCAACAAAAACAAGACCAGGAGCTGACTGTGGCTCAGATCATGAACTCCTTATTGCCAAATTCAGACTTAAATTGAAGAAAGTGGGGAAAATCATTAGACCATTCAGGTATGACCTAAATCAAATCCCTTATGATTATACAGTGGAAGTGAGAAATAGATGTAAGGGCCTAGATCTGATAGATGAGTGCCTCAGGAACTATGGACTGAGGTTCATGACACTGTACAGGAGACAGGGGTCAAGACCATCCCCATGGAAAAGAAATGCAAAAAAGCAACATGGCTCTCTGGGGAGGCCTTACAAATAGCTATGAAAAGAAGAGAAGCAAAAAGAAAAGGAGAAAAGGAAAGATAAAAGCATCTGAATGCAGAGTTCCAAAGAATAGCAAGAAGAGATAAGAAAGCCTTCTTCAGCAATCAATGCAAAGAAATAGAGGAAGACCACAGAATGGGAAAGACTAGAGATCTCTTCAAGAAAATTAGAGATAGCAAGGGAACATTTCATGCAAAGATGGGCTCGATAAAGGACAGAAATGGTCTGGACCTAACAGAAGCAGAAGATATTAAGAAGAGATGGCAAGAATACACATAAGAACTGTACAAGAAAGATCTTCACCACCCAGATAATCATGGTGATGTGATCACTCATCTAGAGCCAGACATCTTGGAATGTGAAGTCAAGTGGGCCTTAGGAAGCATCACTACGAACAAAGCTAGTGGAGGTGATGGAATTCCAGTTGAGCTATTTCAAATCCTGAAACATGATGCTGTGAAAGTGCTGCACTCAATATGCCAGCAAATTTGGAAAACTTTTCCACAGGACTGGAAAAGGTCAGTTTTCATTCCAATCCCAAAGAAAGGCAATGCCAAAGAATGGTCAAAATACTGCACAATTGCACTCATCTCACATGCTAGTAAAGTAATGCTCAAAATTCTCCAAGCCAGGCTTCAGCAATATGTGAACCATGAACTTCCAGATGTTAAAGCTGGTTTTAGAAGAGGCAAAGGAACCAGAGATCAAATTGCCAACATCTGCTGGATCATGGAAAAAGCAAGAGAGTTCCAGAAAAACATCTATTTCTGCTTTATTGACTATGCTAAAGCCTTTGACTGTGTGGATCACAAGAAACTGTGGAAAATTCTGAAAGAGATGGGAATACCAGACCACCTGACCTGCTTCTTGAGAAACTTATATGCAGGTCAGGAAGCAACAGTTAGAACTGGACATGGAACAACAGACTGGTTCCAAATAGGAAAAGGAGTACGTCAAGGCTGTATATTGTTACCCTGCTTATTTAACTTCTATGCAGAGTACATCATGAGAAACGCTGGACTGGAAGAAGCACAAGCTGGAATCAAGATTACTGGGAGAAATATCAATAACCTCAGATATGCAGATGATACAACCCTTATGGAAGAAAATGAAGAGGAACTAAAAAGCCTCTTAATGAAAGTGAAAGTGGAGAGTGAAAAAGCTAAAAGCTCAACATTCAGAAAACGAAGATCATGGCATCTGGTCCCATCAGTTCATGGGAAATAGATGGGGAAACAGTTTCTGACTTTATATTTTTGGGCTCCAAAATCACTGCAGATGGTGACTGCAGCCATGAAATTAAAAGATGCTTACTCCTTGGAAGAAAAGTTATGACCAACCTAGATAGCATACTGAAAAGCAGAGACATTACTTTGCCAACAAAGGTCCGTCTAGTCAAGGCTATGGTTTTTCCAGTAGTCGTGTATTGATGTGAGAATTGGAATGTGAAGAAAGCTGAGCACCAAAGAATTGATGCTTTTGAACTGTGATGCTTTCTTCTCTGAAGAGAAGACTCTTGAGAGTCCCTTGGACTGCAGGGAGATCCAACCAATCCATCCTAGAGGAAATCAGTCCTAAATATCCATTGGAAGGACTGATGCTGAAGCTGAAACTCCAATACTTTGGCCACCTGATGAGAAAAACTGACTCATCTGAAAAGACCCTGATGCTGGAGAAGACTGAAGGCAGCAGGAGAAGGGGATGACTAAGGATGAGATAGTTGAATGGCATAACTGATTCGACGGACATGAATTTGAGTAGGCTCTGGGAGTTGGTGATGGACAGGGAAGCCTGGTGTGATGCAGTCTGTGGAATCGCTAAGAGTTGGACATGACTGAGTGACTGAAGTGAACTGATACCAGATGGAAATGATACCTTTTCGCTCTTTTCAAGGTATTATGAAGCTCAGTAGAGATAAGGAATGTAAAAGTACCTAGGAAATTATGAAATTCGTTGCAAATGTGTATTGTTCATGAAATTATACTCCAGATTGCAAGCTTTTTAAGAACAAAGACTATTTCTCTGTCCATTCCAAGAATATCCTTACATTGCAACTGTTTAAAAATATTTTCTTTATTTGAAAACCAACCCAAGATCACTCTTACATAAGTTGGAAAAAAGTACAACACATTTTCCTCACACCTCAAATATCACAGATGGAAAACTGTCATTTTGCCTCCCTATTTTCTATGCTAAAATGATTTTTTAAAGGTAGCAAATGACTAATATATGCCTAAGGAAAATTTAAGATTTTAACTATTTCTGTTTGTAAGTGACTATTTGTCAATGAATTAATAACTATTTCTTAATGAATTGAATGCGCCAGTGTCAATAGAGAAGCCATTTTTTTTTCTTTCAGTTTTATTGAGATACAGTTGACATACAGTACTATATAACCTTAAGTGGTAAACATAGTGATTTGACATACATGATTCATGAAATGATTACCATAATAATTTTTCTGACTGTCCATCATCTCAAATGAACAGAAAAAATACAGAAAGAAAAATTTGTTTCCTTGTGATGAGAACTCTTGGGATTTACTCTCTTAATAACTCTAATGTATAACATAGTTAGTTCAGTCACCCAGTTGTGTCTGAATCTGTGACCCTATGGACTGCAGCACCCAGGCTTCCCTGTCCTTCATCAACTCCTGGAGCTTGCTCAAACTCAGGTCCATTGAGTTGGTCATGCCATCCAACCATTTCATCCTCTGTCATCCCCTTCTCCTCCTGGCTCCAATCTTTCCCAGCATCAGGGTCTTTTCCAATGAGTTAGTTCTTCGCATTAGGTGGCCAAACACAGAGAAGTATTAATTATATTTATCATGTATAGTACATACCTAGTACTTATTTATCTTTATAATTGGAGGCTTGTACTTTTTGACTCAGTTCAGTTCAGTTCAGTTCGGTCGCTCAGTCGTGTCCAATTCTTTGCGACCCCATGAATCGCAGCATGCCAGGACTCCCTGTCCATCACCATCTCCCGGAGTTCACTCAGACTCACATCTGTCGAGTCCGTGATGCCATCCAGCCATCTCATCCTCTGTTGTCCCCTTTCCCTCCTGCCCCCAATCCCTCCCAGCATCAGAGTCTTTTCCAATAAGTCAACTGTGGTGCTGCCTTACATATATTTTGCAAGATAAAGTAACAGGTTCTCTCCTGAGTTAAAGTAGTAGATATTGTTTTATACAATTTCTTTGTATCTAAAATCAAACATTTAGAAATTTATATTTACCAAGTAATCTAGCTTGAAGATTGATAACCATTGTTTTAATTAAAAAAGAGATTTAATTTATATAATAATTTATATGACCCAGGTAATGTACACTTAGATCTATGGTTGTTGCTGGTATTGAGTTGCTAAGTTGTGCCTTCTCTCTCACGCTTAAAAAAGGACTTTATGATAGTAACAACTAATCCAAGTCCTTAGATATGTTATTTGACAAGTAGGCATATTATTTGTAATTGTGTATTGCAGCTAAATGGCAATATGGTATTTGCTTGGTTTGATATGTTATTATACAATTATTGTTTGAAAATTCAATAAAATGTTAAAACAAATAAAGCTATTAATATGAAGGAAAACCTTTCTGTGTGTGTGACACCCTCTGTCTCTAGACTATGAAAGAATGAAGCTGTGCTCATTAATTGTTTTAAAACCACTTGCAGAGTTAATCTCTGATCTACCAAAAAAGAGTTTACAAAACAAGTCAATTGTTTTAGATCTTTGTTATAATTTTGATTCTATTAAAAATGATACCTATCAGTTATGTGCTATAATTCAATTTTGTCCTTTTCTAGAACATAGTGACTTAATAAAATTGTCACCAGTGTAATTTTACCAATGTAAAAAACAGTAAATTCTATTTTAGCTTCAACATGTAAAATTGCTCATTTTTGTATCCTTTTAAAATAGTTATAGATTTATATTTTATGAGAAAATTTCCAAATTGTCAACATTACCCTGGTTAACAGATAGGTAAACTGTAAAATCAATACTAAAACCTTCATTATGCCTATCATGTATTTCATGATAATAAAATTGAATATTTCTCTTGGGTTCAATGTATAATTTGTATATAGAGAAAAATAATAAATTTTTAGCCCCTAACATAAACTGTGGAAAATTCTGAAAGAGATGGGAATATCAGACCACCTGACCTGTCTCTTGAGAAACCTGTATGCAGGTCGGGAAGCAACAGTTAGAACTGGACATGGAACAACAGACTGGTTCCAAATAGGAAAAGGAATACGTCAAGGCTGTATATTGTCACCCTGCTTATTTAACTCCTATGCAGAGTACACCATGAGAAACGCTGGACTGGAAGAAACATGAGCTGGAATCAAGATTGCTGGGAGAAATATCAATAACCTGAGATATGCAGATGACACCACCCTTATGGCAGAAAGTGAAGAGGAGCTAAAAAGCCTCTTGATGAAAGTGAAAGAGGAGAGTGAAAAAGTTGGCTTAAAGCTCAACATTCCGAAAACGAAGATCATGGCATCTGGTCCCATCACTTCATGGGAAATAGATGGGGAAACGGTGGAAACACTGTCAGACTTTATTTTTTGGGGGGCTCCAAATTCACTGCAGATGGTGACTGCAGCCATGAAATTAAAAGACGCTTACTCCTTGGAAGAAAAGTTATGACCAACCTAGATAGCATATTCAAAAGCAGAGACATTACTTTGCCAACAAAGGTCCGTCTAGTCAAGCTATGGTTTTTCCAGTGGTCATGTATGGATGTGAGAGTTGGACTGTGAAGAACGCTGAGCACCGAAGAATTGATGCTTTTGAACTATGGTATTGGAGAAGACTCTTGAGAGTCCCTTGGACCGCAAGGAGATCCAATCAGTCCATTCTAAACGAGATCAAACCTAGGTGTTCTTTGGAAGGAATGATGCTAAAGCTGAAACTCCAGTACTTTGGCCACCTCATGCAAAGAGCTGACTCATTGGAAAAGACTCTGATGCTGGGAGGGATTTGGGGCAGGAGGAGAAGGGGATGACAGAGGATGAGATGGCTGGATGGCATCACCGACTCGATGGATGTGAGTTTGAATGAACTCCGGGAGTTGGTGATGGACAGGGAGGCCTGGCGTGCTGTGATTCATGGAGTCGCAAAGATTCAGACATGACTGAGCGACTGAACTGAACTGAGCATAATTAATTAGCCATTTTCACATTAATTTGTTTTAGAAGCTTTCTCTTATAAGATTATAAAGAGTTTATGTTGAACTTGTAGACAGCTGTTTTATAATCACATTAGCTATAAAACTGTAATTATGCTACAAATAATATTATAATTTTATTATATCTACAAGTTATAGTAAACAATGCATTTTTAGTTCCTAATTTTTACCTTATTTTTGTGCTCTTGTTTTTCTCACAACACGATATGCTTGTTTATATTCCTCTTAAGTTTAAGCCTAACAAATTCCTTTGAACAAACTTTTACACCTATTAGAGTTGAGTGAAACTCAGCTTTTCCTGAGATCCAATGCCTTCCTGGGTACATGTCCATGATTAATACCAAGTAGTATACAAGATATTAGGTGCTTCCCTGATAGCTCAGTTGGCAAAGAATCCACCTGCAATGCAGGAGACCCTGGTTTGATTCCTGGGTCAGGAAAATCCTCTGGAGAAGGGAAAGGCTACCCACTCCAGTGTTTTGGGGCTTCCCTTGTGGCTCAGTGGGTAAAGAATCTGCCTGCAATGCAGAAGACCTGGGTTTGATTCCTTGGTTGGGAAGATGCCCTGGAGAATGAGATCTGAAGAACACTCCAGTATTCTGGCCTGGAGAATTTCATGGGCTGTATAAGTCCTTGGGGTCAAAAAGAGTCTAACATGACTGGGTGAAGTTCACTTTACTTGACTTCATACAAGATATTGACTATCTAATAACTGTACACAAATAAGTCTTTGCATTTAACATTAAGAAGGTAAGTGGGATGTTCAATTGTTTCCAAAGTTACTTTCTGCAAAAAAGAAACTGCTCTTAACAAGTAAATTAAGATGAAACTTCTAAACATAAAAGTTTTTCTTAATTTCTCCCTCCCTTCCTCCTTACCTTTCTTATCATAGAAAACCATCATTAAAAAGAGAGCAAAGGGAAAGCCAACTTTGTGCCAACCTGGAAAATCTAAAAACCTCAGGTGACAGCAGACTTTAGAAACTGAAAACTTTCTTAAAAGACCATATTCAAAACTCTGTTTTGGGAACAAATCAGAAAAACTGACGATGGTAAGAGAATGAGAATCTTTTGGATAATAAGGGTCTCGTTACATGAAAGCCACCCACTCAGTTGCAGATGTCGCTTGTAAATAATGAACACAGGGCAAGCAGGAGAAGCTCAGCAAAATGTGAGCCATGCCAGAGGACGCAGAGAAATCTGAGCCTGAACTATCATCTCAGGGTAGGCTAGGAGAGATTGGAAAATTACGTATCTACTATTCCTAGCTGTCTTTTAGCTTAACCGTAAATTCCGGCTGTATTCTTTGTCACTCTGTCTAGAGTATCTGCCAACACACAAACCCATGTTATGTTCTAAAACGTTATTTATTTTACTACTAACATTCATCATAATCTGAAATTATCTTATTATTTCATGTGATTGCTTACACATTTCTTGTCTGTTTTTCTATTTTCGCCACTAGAAAGCAAGCTTTATGAGGAAGGGTTCTTATACAGATACTGTTCTGTATGGTAACTAATAGCCATATGTAGCTATTTAAATTTAAGCAAACTCAAGTAATATAAAACACTCATTTTCCATATTCTAATGCTCAGTAGCCACATGTGGCTAGCAGCTACCATATTTGACTACATGAACTATAATTTCTATTAGTAGCAACATTTATAGCTTGAAATAATTTTTAAGTTCATTTTTCTTATTTAACAAACACAAAAGTACAAAAATCAGTATTAAGTCCTCCCAAGTCAAATGAGGAAATTAATTCCCTTGTTTTATTTCTTTTTGACCTCATTATCACTTTCATCAGTTTTCTGACTGGAATGAAGGAAGTTGGACATATGGGAAAAGAGTTTCATTTTCTCTGTATAGCTCTGAATCATTTGTTTCCATAATTGTTTTTGCCAGAATTTGGTTATAAACGCTAACTGTGTGTATTTTATTTTGAATGAAGCTGTCCTATTTGTTGGGTTTATTTTGTAACTTTACATGTAAGTTTACATCTTTTGACACCATGTAAGCTTACATTTCTTCTGACACCCTGGCACCACCGACTCAATGGACATGAGTCTGAGCAAGCTCCAGAAGTTGGTGATGGACAGGGAGGCCTGGCGTGCTGCAGTCCATGGGGTTGCAAAGAATTGGACATGACTGAGCAATTGAACTGAACTGAAATGACACCCTGAGGAAACTTCACTTCCCCCTGGAGGATTAGACTGTAGAAAAAAAGTGAAATTATGCTACAATTTAGCCTACCATGGTGGTGGTGTTTTAGTTGCTAAGCTGTGTCTGACTCTTTGAGACCCCATGGACTGTAGCCTGCCATGCTGCTCTGTGCATGGGATTTCCAGGCAAGCATACTGGAATGGGTTGCCATTTCCTGCTTCAGGGGATCTTCCCAACCCAGGGATTGAACCCACGTCTCCTGCATTACAGGCAGATTCCTTACTGCTGAGCCACTAGGGAAGCCCTACCAACCATATTCTCCTTCAATTTTACAATTCTTGTGCCTAAGCAATGGTAAAGTAAGATCTAAAAGGGTTACTGTAGCCCACTTACTTCTTCAGCACCCTTTTTTTCAAACTGATAGATACTAATATGTTCTGTCAGAAATACACCCACTTTAGGTCATTCTGTTCTGGGTCTAGACAGTTTTAGTTTGGTTTATTTTGATTTCTTTCAATACCATCTAAATTGTCATGTAATATGACATGTATTTGTTTGATGGGTGAGGCCAACCGTCCACCCATGTCTCCACCAGAGGCTGGTAGACACTCAAGGCTCAGTCTCTTCTTGGGACACGGCTCCCTTCTCCTGGCTCCTGGTGTGCATGAGGTTTTGTTTGTGCCCAGACTTCCCTGTTGGCTCAGACAGTAAAGCGTCTGTTTACAATGCGGGAGACTTGGGTTCGATCCCTGGGTCGGGAAGATCCCCTGGAGAAGGAAATGGCAATCTACTCCAGTACTATTGCCTGGAAAATCCCATGGACAGAGGAGCCTGGTAGGCTACAGTCCATGGGCTTGCAAAGAGTTGAACACGACTGAGCGACTTCACTTCAAGAGTCTGTCTCCCTTGTTCTGTGGAAGTTCTGTAATCAAATCCCACTGGTCTCCAAAGTCTAATTCCCTGGAGGTTCTCAGTCCCTTTACCAGATCCCCAGGTTGGGATATCTGTTGTGGGTCCTAGAACTTTCTTCACACTGTGAGAATTTCTTTAGTATAATTGTTCTGCAGTCTGTGGGTCATCTGCTTGGTGGTTCTGTGGTGGGAAACACTGTGTGACCCAGGTCTGCTGCAACCAGAGCACCTGTCCCCACAGCAGGTCACTGCTGACCTATACCTCTACAGGAGATATTTATTCCAAGGCAGGTCTGGTTCAGTCTCTGTGGGGCCTCTGGGTCCTGGTGCACACAGGGTTTTGTTTGAGCCCTCCCTGTATCTCTGGAGGGTATGGGGTTTGATTCTAATGCAATTTCACCCCTCCTACCATCTTGTTGGGGTTTCTCCTTGGCCTTGGATGTGGGGTTTCTCCTTGGCCTCCTATCTTTTTCTGGTGGGATCCAACATTCTCCTGGATGGTTTTTCAGTAGTGAGTTGCAATTTTGGAGTTCTTCCAGGAGAAGATGAGCACACATCCTTCTACTCTGCATCTTGCTTACTTGAACACAGCTCCACCCATCAACAGAAAATTGAGTTAAAGGTTTACTGAGCATGGCCCCACCCATCAGAACAAGACCCACCTTCCATGAGTCTCTCACACCAGGAAGCTTCCATAAGCCTCTTATTCTTATTCATCAGAGGGCAGGCAGAATGAAAACCACAATCACAGAAAACTAACCATGTGTGAGCACATGGACCACAGCCTTGTCTAACTCAATGAAACTATGGGCCATGCCATGTAGGGCCACCCAAGATGGATGGGTCATGGTGGAGAGTTCTGACAAAACGTGGTTCACTGGAGAAGGGAATGACATAACACTTCAGTATTCTTGCTTTGAGAACCCCATGAACATTATGAAAAAGCAAAAAGATAGGACACTGAAAGATGAACTCCCAAGTCGGTGGGTGCTCAGTATGCTACTGGAGAAGAATGGAGAAATAACTCCAAAAAGAATGAAGAGATGGAGCCAAAGCAAAAACAATGGCCAGTTTTGGATGTGACTGGTGATGGAAATAAAGTCTGATACTGTAAAGAACAATACTGCATAGGAACCTGGAACATTAGGTCCATGAATCAAGGCAAATTGGAAGTGGTCAAACAGGAGATGGCAAGAGTGAACATTGACATTTTAGGAATCAGTGAGCTGAAATGGACTGGAATGGGTGAATTTAACTTAGATGACCATTATATTTACTACTGTGGGCAGGGATCCCTTAAAAGACATGGAATAGCCCTCACAGTCAATAAAAGAGTCCAAAATGCAATACTTGGGTGCAATCTCAAAAATGACAGAATGATCTCTGTTTGTTTCCAAGGCAAACCATTCAGTATCAAAGTAATCCAAGCCTATGCCCCAACCATTAATGCTGAAGAAGCTGAAGTTGAATGGTTCTATGATCACCTACAAGACCTTCTAGAACTAACACAAAAAAAGATGTCCTTTTCATGATAGGGGACTGGACCGCAACAGTAGGAAGTCAAGAGATACCTGGAGTAACAGGCAAATTTAGCCTTGGAGTACAAGATGAAGCAGGGCAAAGATTAACAGAGCTTTGGCAAAAGAATGAATGCACTGGTCATAGAAAACACTCTCTTCCAACAACACAAGAGACAACTTTACACATGGACATCACAGATGGTCAATACTGAAATCAGATGGATTATATTCTTTGCAGTCGAAGATGAGAAGTTGTACATAGTCAGCACAAACAAGACAGGAAGCTGACTGTGGCTCAGATCATGAACTCCTTATTGCCACATTTAGACTTAAATTGAAGAAAGTAGGGGAAACCACTAGACTATTCAGTTATGACCAAAATAAAATCCCTTATGATTATTATACAGAAGTGAGAAATAAATGCAAGGGATTAGATCTGATAGACAGAGTGCCTGAAGAACTATGGAAGGACGTTCATGACATTGTACTGGAGGCAGTGATCAAGATCATCCCCAAGAAAATTGTGCTGTATATCTGAAACGTTTTTGTACAGACTTTGTTGTATGCCTGAAACTAACACATGATACTCGACTATAATTCAATATAAAATAAAAATGTTTTAAACAGTTTTTTTGTCCCTTAAAACATTGATTCAAGAAAAACAAACTTGGTGTTTTTTATGTATAGTTAGTTGGAAATTTTGCATTCAACTTTAAAATGTCATTAATAGCTTTATATGTTGTCCATAGTTCCTCCAACAAAAGTTTGTTGAGGTTCATTTCCCTAGGCAATATACAGTGAAATGCTATTCAGTTTTCATTATTATTACTTACTTTTCCCTTTAAACTTTAAAAAAAAAATTATGTTTCCACCTTAATAAAGAATCTGTCACGTCATATATACTCAAGGATTAACCAATGCATACATAAAAGGAATAATGATGAATGAGGAGCTAATAAATTAGTACATCTATATGAACATTCCTTTATTAGATTAAAAAGGGAAACTGTCCAGATTCTCTTTTATGTCTAAGGTTTTTAAAAAAGACATTAATAAAAACAGCAATTATCATTGGTAAAATGTTTTACACTTCATTGATAAAGGCAATTTTAAATTCTTAAGTACAAAAGCTATATGGGCAAGGCAATTTTGGTTTACATATTTTAAAGATAATAGTAGGAAATCCACATGGTCAGGTTAAGCAGCAGAGAATAAGCAATGTTGTCTAATGACAGAAGTGCAGCTTTCCAAGTCCACCAAAATGGTGTCACTAGTAGGCATATAGAATATAAAAAGTCACATTAAATCAGAACATCTGAAAATTCCATATTCTGAGTAATTCCATATTTAGGTTAAGAATATAGGCTAGGAACAGTCTTATATGAGTAAGTCCACCCCAAAGAAACACCGTCGGACTAAACATTTTTTTAAAAATCAAATCAATTAGCATAATAAAATACTATTCATAATAGACTTTATAGACTTCCTTTGACAAATTCATTTTCATAATGAAAAAAACAGAAAAAAAATTATAGTTTTAAACGAAATTTTTACCAAAGATGATAAATCTCTATATTTATACCAGATAGTTATCTGGGTGTTCCCTATTTATACCTGTTAAATGTGGGAGATTTTACTCTTTGCCTTACTCTCATGGACAGTGGGAGAAGACATGAGACTTGGGCTGGAGACAAGGGGGTTCACTTATTCACAGCAATATTAATAGTAGTCTGAGTGACATCCTTTGCATGTGTTACCGAGCACCAGTTTCCATTTGGTGACAAGGGCCACACGATGCCTGGGCATACAGTGTCTTGCAGTACAGGACTAAAACCCTGGTCATAGGAAATCTCATTCTTTTAAGGATTCTGCAGGGAAACCTGTTCAAACTCTGCATCTGAGAGAGACATTATCTTTTTTATTCTGGACAGCAAAATCCTGCCCTTTTTCAGGAAGAATACACTATCTCTATCTTCCAAGTCTATTTGCTACACAAACATTCTTTAAAATATAGTCTGAAATAAAATAATGACAATGTCTTTGCTGGCAAGGTGCATAGAAATATTAGACATTCATGGAGAAACGTCTCCTAACAGTACTACTGTGTTTGACTGAATAATAAAGAAATATACAGCTTACTCCTTGGAAGAAAAGTTATGACCAACCTAGATAGTATATTCAAAAGCAGAGACATTACTTTGCCGACTAAGGTCCATCTAGTCAAGGCTATGGTTTTTCCTGTGATCGTGGACTGTGAAGAAATCTGAGTGCCGAAGAATCGATGCGTTTGAGCTGTGGTGTTGGAGAAGACTCTTGAGAGTCCCTTGGACTGCAAGGAGATGCAACCAGTCCATTCTGAAGGAGATCAGCCCTGGGATTTCTTTGGAAGGAATGATGCTAAAGCTGAAACTCTAGTACTTTGGCCACCTCATGTGAAGAGTTGACTCATTGGAAAACACTCTGATGCTGGGAGGGATTGGGGGCAGAAGAAGAAGGGGACGACAGAGGATGAGATGGCTGAATGGCATCACTGACTCGATGACATGAGTCTGAGTGAACTCCGGGAGTTGGTGATGGACAGGGAGGCCTGGCGTGCTGTGATTCATGAGGTCTCCAAGAGTCGGACACGACTGAGCGACTGAACTGAACTGAACTGAACTGAACAGGTTACAAATCACTATAAAATTATTTCATAAATTATGCATGCCTTGATTTCAGCCAAATCATTAAATATGGTGTTGTAAAACAACCCTTCTACATAGTTTTTGTTCTACTGAAAGTAATGCCAAATTAAACATCTTTTCTTTAATCATTATAGTTCCTATATTTTAATATTAATCTGTTAAAAGCTAAGAAGTTGCAGTGAAGTTATCTATTACAATTCTTGAAGCAATTCTTATATTCAGAAATAAATTAGGATTTTGAAATTGAATTTTATATATTATCATCATAAAAGACAAAATATTTTAATTTCAACACATCATTCACTAATTTTACTTAATTATATTGCCATTTTTACCACCTCTAAAATATATTTGCACAATAAAACAAAGAATCATCATACATATTTGTCAGTTCACTTCAGTTCAGTCACTCAGTATATTTAATTACACATATATATGTAAATTATTCAATATTATAATATATTGTTGCCATAAGATATGTTAATTATGGGCCTCCCTGGTGGCTCAGTTGGTAAACAGTCTGACTGCAATGCAGGAGACACAGGTTCAATTCCTGGATCAGGAAGATCCCCTGGAGGAGGGCATGGCAACCCACTCCAGTATCCTTGCCTGGAGAATTCCATGGACAGCAGAGGCTGGCGGACTACAGTCCATGGGGTTGCAAAGAGTTGGACATGACTGAGCGGCTAACACGACACTTCATGTTAATTACAAGCCATTATTTATGGATTCTTTCAGAATCCTGCATTAGAACACAAAGAAAAGCAGTATAAGGACCACTGGCACCATTTCATTGAATCTATAACATTTATTCTGTATATGAGGAAGATTCTATCAAGTTTACTAATATTTTCTTCTGCATAAAATCTATTATTCTTATTCAATGGAGCTTACATTCATCTCTAAGATTTTCATTTTTCATCCTTAGAGTATTTTTGTTTTCATTATACTTATGCTTTTCATTAAATTCTTGAACATATAAGTTGAGATTTCTGAACCTGTTTCTCCTAACTGATAATTCTCAGATTGTGGATCACATTTTCCTGGACTTTTATATGACTAGTATGTCTTGATTGAATGCTAGACATTGTAACTATTATGTTTTTGAGTATCTGTAATTTGATGCCTTCCTTTAAAAGCAGTTTTTATTTATTTATTTTTTGGGGGGTTAGGAAGTTATTTCTGGATTAGCTTGATCCTTTGATAACTTGTCAAGTTCACTGTTTGACTATGTCTATAGTAGTCTAGTAATCTTCAGGAATAGTTTATCACTATTGAAAATGTGTATATACCATTTCTGGTGACTCTTTAAAGCCCTAAGTGTTCAGTAACATCTTCTTACCCTTTCTTGTCTGAATTCAAATGTCTTTACTGTGTGAGTTTTGGCTGCTGTTTATCTTACAGATATAATTTAGTTGTTTACTGTCTAGTCTGAATTTCATCCCATATAGTTGTATAACTAAATACTGAAGAGGAGGCCATGCAGATTTCAGGAACTTTTTTTTTTTTTGCCTAAAAAATATATTTTGTGGTATTTCTCCCTCTATATTCCAGCTGCCTCTATATCTATGAATATTTATGATCTTTATCTTCTCAATACAGGCATATCTTGTTAATACTGCAAGGTCAGTTACAGATCACTACAATAAAGTGAATAGAGGGATAAAGAGAGTCACACAAAAATTTCTGTTTTCCTAATGCTTATAAAAGTTATATTTATACTATATTGTGGTCTATAAAGTGTGAAATAGTGTTATGTCTAAAAAATGTACACACCTTTATTAAAAAATCCTTTATTGCTCAAAAATGCTGTCATCTGAGTCTTCAATAAATTGTAGTAGCAATATCAAAGATCACTGATCACATACCATCATGACAAATAAAGTGAAAAAGCTTGACATAGCATGGGAATTACTTAAATGTGACACAGAGACATGAAGTGAGCAAAGGTTTTTGGAAAAATGGCACCAAGCTACAAAACTTAAACTTGTAAGAAAGGCAATATCTTCAAAACACAATAAACCTAAGTGCAATAAAATGAGGTGTGCCTATATAGAGGGAATCTATCTCCCCATCACTACACTAGAATCAAGAAAGTGCTTCCCAGCCCTCAACAATCGGGAAGTAATTATAAAAGTAATTATAAAATTCATGTTGTTTATTTTTCTTCCATCAGGATTACAGTCTTATACTGCCTATTGTCCAGTGTCTAAAAACACTCTCTCTTTTTTAATGTCAGGAGAGTTAGTCTGGTAACATGTACCCAATTATAGTTGGAAGCAGAATCATCCAGTTCTTTTTAAAATTTTTTTAACTTTTCTGTTGTGATTTTCCACCTTTGACCTCTTGATGCCTATATTTTTCTTTGACGCTATGGCCTTATATATAAAAGCTCTTTTAACTTTCCTGTTTGCTAATTTCATTGACATTGCTACATTTCTCTACTTATTTTTTTCCTTTTAGCTATAGATCACAGCATCCTGCTTTTTTTTAATGTAGGTATAGATTTTTTTAAATTATAACCTGGCCCCTGTGGATGTTAACATCGTTCAGAGTCTGGATTCTGCTGATTTCTTTTAAAGAATTATAATTTTTCTGATAACAGCCACATTTTTCATGTCTGTTGAGTTTTGTTTTTAGAATTTGTTGGAGCAGTTCTAAAGTAGTCTTATCTCTAGTAAGAGCGTAGTCTTAATTCTGAGGAAAGGACTTTCTGTCACTTCAGTTAAATGTCCAGAGTGATCAGTGAATTCTCTCCATACTGGCTGGATAAACTGCAATGTATCCAGAAGTCTGAAACCTCCAGAATTCCTATTCAGAATACAGTCCCTCAGTAGTTGTTCTCAGAAAGGTCTCATAGAATATCATCCTTGTACGTGCATATTAATCTTCAGCCAGGAATCAACGGGTTCCTATGCAGATTTCTACGGCTCTTTCTCTTTGTATTTCCTGTATGTCTCATATTCTGCTTCTCAAATTTCAGCTCCCTCTGCTGCTGCTGCTAAATCGCTTCAGTCATGTCCAACTCTGCGCCACCCCATAGAAGGCAGCCACCCGGCTCCTCCGTCCCTGGGTTTCTCCAGGCAAGAATACTGGAGTGGGTTGCCATTTGCTTCTCCTCAGCTCCCTCAGGAGTCCCATATTGCAGTTACTTACTTCCTCTTTTCTCTTTGTGCATTCCCTTCCTTTTGTCATGGTTCAGAAAGTTTCCCCAGGCAGACATCTTGGTGAATGTGATGCTCACTTAATGGACTTCCTTTCTTTTACAGATAATAGCCTTGTCCTATGTTGTTCAGGTTCTGAAAGAGTTGCTTCATGTAGTTTTCCCAGATATACTGTTGTTTAGGTAGGGGGTTAAGTCTGATACCTGGTATTCTACATTTGAAGGATATTTCTTCTGAGTGTAGGACTGAATATTGGAAATGTTTCTAGCATGTAAATATGTCATTAGACTGCCAACTGTCTTTGACGGTCTTTGCTGAAAAGTCAGCCATTATTTTTACTGATCCTTTAAAGGCAATACATCTTTTGTTTCTCTAGCTACTGTCAAAATTTTCTCTTGATCTTTGATTTTCAACAGTTTCACTGATATGATTGAATATGTTTTTCTTTATATTTATCCTGTATGCAATTAAATAAAAGATTTGTATCTGCCTGAATTCACGGAGAAATTTTCATTAATTTTTAAAATTATTTGCTGTCATTATTCAAGTACTGATTCCTTATTGTTTTCTCTATTCCTCTCTCTCTGGGGTTCAAATATCACATGGGCTAGAATTTTGATGATATCTCACGCATCTCTTGCATTTTGCTTTGTGCTGTGTGCTCTGCTCTGTCCCGTCTGACTTTCTGTGGCCTCTGAATGGAGCCTGCCAGGTTAGTTTTAAAAATCGGTTCTAATTCAAATATTGAAATTACCCATTCATATAAACTTGAATAGGTCATTTGACATTTTAAGATCTCCATTTTCTTGTATATAAATTTAGGTAATCACATTTTCTCTAAAATTCTGTTAGCTTAGGAGGTGCTCTTGTGCGCACCCCCACCTCTCTTTGTGTGTCAGTCTCTTAAGCACAAAATAAGGTTCATACTTTCTGTGCTGCTGTGCTCTGCTTAGTCGCCCAGTCAAATCTGACTCTTTGTGACCACATTTACTGCAGCCCGCCAGGCTCCTCTGTCCATGGGGAATCTCCAGGCAAGAATACTGAAGTGGGTTGCATGCCCTCTGCGAGGGGATCCTCCCAATCCAGGGATTGAACCCAGGTGTCCCCCACTGCAGGTGGATCCTTTCCCATCGGAGCCATCAGGGAAGCCCAAGAATGCTGGAGTGGGGAGCCTGTCCTTCTCCAGGGGCTCTTTCCCACCTAGGAATCGAAAAGGGGTCTTCTGCACTGCAAGCAGTTTCTTTACTAACAGAGTTACCAGGGAAACCCTCATAGTTTTGGTATTTTGGGGCATTTTGGTGTACAGTGAAAGTACCATGAAATACAGGAACGAGAAGAGTTTTCATTTTCACACTTCAAGGACTACATTATGGATCATTTTCTTCAAATTAATTCTCAGAAAATCTCTCTTGAAAAAAACCTAGAACAGTGCAAATTTTTGTTGATATGGTATATATTAATTCTATAAATCCCATTTGTGTAAAACTTAATAAACTCTGTAACTACTTCATTAAACTCAAACCTTCAAATACGTATGGTACTTTGTAAGTGAACCTACTTACCTAATCAGTTCAGTTCAGTCACTCAGTCATGTCCGACTCTTTGCGACCCATGGAATGCAGCACGCCAAGCCTCCCTGTCCACAACCAACTCCTGGGATTTACTCAAACTCATGTCCAGTGAGTCAGTGATACCGTACCACCATCTCATCCTCTGTCATCCCCTTCTCTTCCTGCCTTCAATCTTTCCCAGCGTCAGGGTCTTTTCTGATGAGTCACTTCTTCGGATCAGGTTGCCAAAGTATTGGAGCTTCAGCTTCAGCATCAGTCCTTCCGATGAATATTCAGGACTGATTTCCTTTAGGATGGACTGGCTGGATCTCCTTGCAGTCCAAGGGACTCTCAAGAGTCTTCTCCAACACCACAGTTCAAAAGCATCAATTCTTCAGGGCTCCGCTTTCTTTATAGTTCAACTCTCACATCCATACATGACTACTGGAAAATCATAGCTTTGACTAGATGGACCTTTGTGGACAAAGTAATATCTCTGCCTTCTAATACACTGTCTAGGTTTGTCACAGCTTTTCTTCCAAGGAGCAAATGTCTTTTAATTCATGGCTGCAGTCACCATCTGCAGATTCTGAGGCCCAAGAAAATAGTCTGTCATTATTTCCATTGTTTCACCTTCTATTTGCCATGAAGTGATGGGACCAGATGCTATGATCTTCCTTTTTTGAATGTTGAGTTTTAAGCCAGCTTTTTCACTCTCCTCTTTCACTTTCATCATGAGGCTCTTTAGTTCTTCTTCTCTTTCTGCTATAAGGGTGGTGTCATCTGCATATCTGAGGTTATTGATATTTCTCCCTGCACGGTCCCACCCATCAATAGAAAATAGGATTAAAGGTTTACTGAGCATGGCTTCACCCTTCAGAACAAGACCCAGTTTCTCCCACAGTCAGAGTCTCCCATCAGGAAGCTTCCATAAGCCTCTTATCCTTATTCAACTTCCCTAATAGATACAAAAAATAATAAGAACAATAATAGATAATATTTATTAAGAGCTTATTTTAAAGTAATTAAGAAACTAAACCGCATACCCATGTAATCCACAGAATAAAAATTTAATGATTTTGGATAGTTTATTAATATTTGTATAAATGTAACAATATATGCCTTTATTTCATTATAATTGGGGTATATTCATGTAACTATTTATATGGAGCATTAAAAATATGTGATATCTGTTTATTAACTAATGATTGCCAAACTGCTCCTGAAGTATGTATTGAAGAACACAGTTGCTGTTGCTTTTACAATATAAATTAAACATTTCAGCTTTTCATCCACACCAGTTCCACTGGAAATATATATTGATTTCACTGTTTTATTCTAATTATTTGATTATTCATTAAACAACATTTCAGTAATTTTTACTATCTGAAAAATTTATAGAACTTTTACATTGCTACTGATTTTTTATCAAGTACATTTAACCTATCAGACATGCAATTTACCATAAATTTCACCCTGTAGTACTTTACCTATGTATTATCAAACTCAAAAGTTTTAGATCAAAAGCCGACTTACCTTTTGCTTTCTCCCACAGTTTCCTACATTTCTCCCACATGGCACTACATATTACATAACTTATAGGGTAGGTCACTATTCTAAGAACCCCTGTAATAACGTGCATTCATTCTTTATTTTAGGATCCCGTGATTACTGATAGTCTTAAAGTTATAACTGTAATGTGAACAGTGCAACTGTTGCCAGGTAAAATGTATTCTTTTAGCACAGTAAGTGTGTAGACATGATTTGGAGGGTTGTTGAATGAAAAAAAAAAAACCCATTAAGTGATAACTCATAACAAAGGAGTCCACATGAACAGGGCTAACCAGAAAACAATAGAAATAAATTATTTTGATATAGCTAAAATCCTCAGAAGGGTTTCTGAAGAAATAATTGAATTTATCTGTAGCTTATTCTCCAGGGATTTTTTTTTTTTTTTGACTGCACCATTTGGTATGAAGAATCTTAGTTCCCCAACCAGGGATCCGACCTGACTTCCAGGACCAGGAGGGTGAGTCTCAATCACTGAACCACCAGGGAATTTCCTGATAATCTATTAAGTGACCTTATTTTTAGTGTTTCATGAATAGTGGACCCTGCATTGTTATAAAATGAATGATACTTTTCACTATATAAAGATTGCTCAATTCACATGTAAAACAAGTTTAAGAGTCATGTTGTAATAATTTCAGATAAAAATGCACTTGGAATTTTATTCATAAAAATTAAAGTAATCTGAGAAATAATAATGACTTGAAGTCTAATACTTAGGTTCCTAAAATTAATAAGCTATACTCTTCCCCAGTGGTGCAGCAATAAAGAATTTGTCTGCAATTCAGGAGACACAGGAAACATTGGTTCAATGCCTAGGTCTGGACTATCCCCTGGAAGAGTTAATGGCAATCCAATCCAGTATTCTTACTGAGAAAATCCTATGGACAGAGGAGTCTGGCAGGTTGTAGGTCCTAGGGCTGCAGAGTCAGACATGATTGAGCACCTGAGCACACACACACTTCAGGTTAATGCAAGGCAAAATAACGTATTCAGTGTGTGTGTGTGTGTGTGTGTGTGTGTGTGTGTGCACTCAGTCATTCAGTTGTGTCCGTTTCTTTGCAACCCCATGGACTGTAGGCTGTCAGGCTTCTCTGTCCATGGGTTTTATAAGCGAGAACACTGGAGTGGGTTGCGAGTCCCTTCTCCAGGGCATCTTCCTGACCCTGGGATTGAATCCACATCTCTTGTGTCTCTTGCATTGACAGGCAATTCTTTACTACCAGCACCACCTGGGAAGCCCTATTCAATGAATCCAAACTATAAATTGAGAAAATGAGTATCTTTGACTTAAAATGTTGAAGTTTGTTGTTTTCAGATTTTTTTGAAATGTTTTGCTTTGCTCTATTGTCTTCTCATCTATCCTTAATTATTTTATTATATTTCTAATCAATGATATTAAACCAAAAGGCTAATGTTTCCCTTGTTCTATTTCACTGATACTGACACAGTTTAAAATGTTGAAGAAACAGACTGAGTTTGTCATATAGCCTCTGGAGAAAATATATATATATATTAGCTTATCCCTGTACATGAATTTTTAGCAGCCTAAAATATTTATAATGGTCAAACTTTGGTTCCTTGTGTGTTGATATGATGAAAATCTGTGTTTTTTGTATTGTTTTCAAACTGTGCTTTACTTGTGCTTCTTCTGTTTGTTTCAAAAATGATTACTTATCCTATTAGGTGGTATTAAATTAACATGCTTCTTACTCAAATAAAAAGCAAGCCACTAAACTATACTCTATTTTATTTACATGTCTTTTGTAGCCCCAAATGTACATTCAAACAGAAGCTGGAAATGTCAACTGCATTTGACACTGGTCAGCTGATGAAAATGCTTTGTCCTATCGACTTAACTCCCACACTTAGGATTGCTCATCATGGCTGCTGCACAGAGTGATTTTTGCTACAGTGACCTGTGCCATTATGTGTTTTGGAAATGGTCTTTATCTTCCCAAATAAAGTTGGTGCATCCAAACTTGGAAACTGACAGCAGTAATATTCCCCGACTAAAGCTGGAGCTTAGCCCTGTTATACTTATTAAAAAGCCTATTCATACAAATTAAATCCATTCCATATCCTGGCCTCTGATGACAGGTCCATTTTTTTCCTTATCTGGTTTGAATTACCTCAAGTCTGTACCCAGAAAGAATTTATCCCTTTCAAGAGACTTCTCCAAGCCTATAATAAATTCACATGGGTCGTCCCATCAATGTAGTGAATTTGCATTATTATTTCATTATGAGTAGGAAAGAAAGCGGATTAGATCTCTTCCAGCATTGGCAGAGCCTAATTCAACCTGAACACATGATTAAAGCTGGCATTTATGACTATAACTGTCAAAGAAAACTAATTGTAAACTGAGAGCTGTGGATAATTATGGCTTTTGCTATTAAACTATTTCTCTCCTATTTATCACAGAACCAACTACAGACCTTACTACTGTTTGCATTTAGTTCTCTGATTACTATGAACCTACTTATGCAAATGAAATTTGATCTATATTCTCAAATTGAAAACTTTGTGTAAACGTAAGTTCAATCAGGCTTTAGTGTATATGTCTTGCATTTTCTTTCCTTCTTAAAACTTTTTTGGAGAAGGTGAAGTAACACCAAGACCACTGAATCTAAGACACTTCATTTTGCATTGTTTTAATTAAAAACTTTGAAACAGCTGTCTGATATTAAATTTGACACATATGCTATTTGAACTAACTTTCACAAGAGACTTTTAAAAATTATCCCTGATTATTAGCTGTCTATATGCTAAGGCCTATAGACTATATACATAAGTGTTTATACATTTTTATATTTATATATACTTACAATGGTACCCCACTCCAGTACTCTTGCCTGGAAAAATCTCATGGACAGAGGAGCCTGGAAGGCTGCAGTCCATGGGGTTGCTGAAGGTCGGACATGACTGAGCAGCTTCACTTTCACTTTTCACTTCCATGCATTGGAGAAGGAAATGGCAACCCACTCCAGTGTTCTTGCCTGGAGAATCCCAGGGATGATGGAGCCTGGTGGGCTGCCGTCTATGGGGTCTCACAGAGTCGGACATGACTGAAGTGACTTAACAGCAGCAGCACTCAGGTATGAATAGCTATGCACATACAGACATGCATATAGAAATATATGTGTACACACATACATACATATATAGGTATCCATGGAGGTGCATGCATACGTACATACAAACAAATGTATGGATATGTCACCAGTAAACACTGTAAGTTCTTAATGATGTAATGAATATTTTTATAATTTCATGGGAAGCTGTATATGGTAGTGGCTAATCACATAAGCTCTTAAGCATGTCTATTTAGGATTCAACTGCATTTTTACCCTTTATCAGCTACACACATTTATACAACATATTTATTTTGAAAATGTGTAGGCATTATTATGAGCAGGATAATTAAATGAAATAACTGCTATAAACTAACTTGCACATAGTAAGTGTTCAATTAATGTGAGCTTTCAACAATTTTTTTGAATATTCTAGTATTGAAACTGTGGATCGCTGTGTCTGTATGAATTTTTATGGAAATATATTTTGAAGTCGAAATACAACAATAGTGATAAGTATAATTAAATTACATGCTTAAATTTTACGGGACAGTTCTAATACATGAATTTGTGTTCATCAAAGGCAATTACTTAAAAGCTTAAGTAGCAGAATTTAATTTGTATAACTGGAAAAATTATTTAAGAAAAATAAATTGCACATAAAAGGAAAAAATAACTTATTTTGTCTAATGATCTAGTCATCAATTCAGAGAATAGTTTCACTGAATCATATGCAATAGTACTGATAATCAATGAAATGAATTGTATGTTGATAAGATAAGGCTAGAGAGTGGCCAAGATGGGGAAGTAGAAAGACCCTGATCAGACTTTCTCTCATGAGTCCACCAAAGTCACCATGACCTGCAGAACAACCGCTGATGGAAAAGACAAAGAAACCAGAAAAGATCTTCAACAATGAAAGACATAAAGAAGGAACCAGAACAAGGTGGGTGGGAGAAGCCAAGGACTGCAGCTAGCCTATCACACACATGGAAGTACAAATAGCAACTTAGACAAAATGAAGGAGCAAAGGAATGTGTTCCAGACAAAGAAAAGGTTAGAATCCCAGAAGAAGAACTCAGTGAGGTGGAAACAGGGTTCACAGCTATGATTAAAAAGATGATCCAAGAACTGAGGAGGTGAATGGATACCCAGAGTGAGATGACTGAGATGAAAAGTTGTGTTTTTTTAATTATTATTTTAATAAGAGTTAGAAAATATAAGGATCTGCCGAACATATGAAAAATACACTAGAAGGAATCCGTACTAGACTACATGATACAGCAGACTGGGTCGGTGAAGCAGCAGGCAGAGCAGTGGAGATCACTGCCACTGAGTAGAGAACAGCAAAAAAAAAAAAAAAAAAAAGAATGAAAAGAAGAAACAAGAGACCTCTGGTAGAACAAGTGCATCACTAATATTCACATTATAGGGGTCTCAAAAGACCCCTATAAGAGGGAGATAAAGGGCCAGAGAAAATATCTGAAGAGATAATGGCTTCAAACAGTCTTAACTTGAGGAAGGAAACAATCACCAAACTCTAGGAAGCAGAAAGAGCCCCACACAAAACGAACTCAGACAGGAACACACCAAGACACACTGTAATCATGGCAAAAATTATGATAAAGAGAGAATATGAAAAGCAACAAATAACATACAAAGGAACTCCCATTGGCTATCAACTTATTATTTTTTTTTTTTTAGGAGAAACTCTGCAGGCTAGAAAGGAGTGGCATGATATACTTAAAATGATGAAAGAGAAAAACATACAGTGAAGAATATTTTACATAGCAAGGTTCTTGTTCAGATTTGATAGAGAAATCAAATGTTTCACATGGGAAAAAAAAAAGGTAAAAGAATTCAGCACCACCAAATCAGCTTTACAACAAACGCTAAGGAACTTTTGTAGGTAGAAAAGAAAAAGCCACAACTAGTAACAAGGAAATTATAAAATGAAAAGCTCACTGGTAAAGGCAAACATACCATAAAGGTGGAGAAAGAAATGGCAACCCACTCCAGTATTCTTGCCTGGAGAATCCCATGGAGGGAGGAGCCTGACAGGCTACAGTCCATGGAGTCGCAAAGAGTCAGACATGACTGAGCAACTTCACTTTCACTTTCACCATAAAGGTAGGAAATAGTTCACACTCAAAGCTAACAGGAAGGGTAAAAGACAAAAGTAGTAAATCATCCGTCGTCAATAAGAAGTCAAGGGAGCAGCCTCCGTGGTGGCTTCGTGGTAAAGGATCTGCCTACCAATATATCTATTTCTGCTTTATTGCCTATGCCAAAGCCTTTGACTGTGTGGATCACAATAAACTGTGGAAAATTCTGAAAGAGATGGGAATATCAGACCACCTGACCTCCCTCTTGAGAAACCTGTATGCAGGTCAGGAAGCAACAGATAGAACTGGACATGCAACAACAGACTGGTTCCAAATAGGAAAAGGAGTATATCAAGGCTGTATATTGTCACCCTGCTTATTTAACTTATATGCAGAGTACATCATGAGAAATGCTGGGCTGGAAGAAGCACAAAGTGGAATCAAGATTGCCAGGAGAAATATCAGTCACCTCAGATATGCAGATGACACCACCCTTATGGCAGAAAGTGAAGAGGAACTAAAAAGCCTCTTGATGAAAGTGAAAGAGGAGAGTGAAAAAGTTGGCTTAAAGCTCAACATTCCGAAAACGAAGATCATGGCATCTGGTCCCATCACTTCATGGGAAATAGATGGGGAAACAGTGGAAACAGTGTCAGACTTTATTTTTGGGGGCCTCCAAAATCGCTGCAGATGGTGATTGCAGCCTTGAAATTAAAAGATGCTTATTCCTTGGAACAAAAGTTATAACCAACCTAGACAGCATATTGAAAAGCAGAGACATTACTTTGCCAATAAAGGTCCATCTAGTCAAGGCTATGGTTTTTCCAGTGGTCATGTATGGATGTGAGAGTTGGACTGTGAAGAAAGCTGAGTGCTGAAGAATTGATGCTTTTGAACTGTGGTGTTGGAGAAGACTCTTGAGAGTCCCTTGGTCTGTGAGGAGATCCAACCAGTCCATCCTAAAGGAGATCAGCCCTGGGATTTCTTTGGAAGGAATGATGCTAAAGCTGAAACTCCAGTACTTTGGCTACCTCATGCAAAAAGCTGACTTGTTGGAAAAGACCCCGATGCTTTGAAAGATTGAGGGCAGGAGGAGAAGGGGACGACAGAGGATGAGATGGCTGGATGGCATCACCAACTCGATGGACATGAGTCTGAGTGAACTCTGGGGGTTGGTGATGGACAGGGAGGCCTGGCGTGCTGCAATTTATGGGGCCGTAAAGAGTCAGATATGACTGAGCGACTTAACTGAACTGAACTGCACCAGGAGACACAGGATGGCTCCCTGACCTGGGAGGATCCCACATGCCATGGGGCAGCTAAGCCTGTGTGCCACAACTGGGCCTGTGCTCTAGAGCCCAGGAGCTGCACCTGCTGAGCCCCAGTGCCACAGTTACTGAAACCTGAACACCTTAGAGCCCATGCTCCACATGAGAAGCCATGGCAATGAGAAGCCTGCACAGCTAGAGAGTGGCCCTCACTCTCCACAACTAGAGAAAAAGCCCATGAAGCAATAAAGACCCAGACAGTCAATTTTTTTTTTAAGTAGTTTAGTGATGCACAAAGAAACCATAATATATATGTATATATATGCTGCTGCTAAGTCGGTTCAGTCGTGTCCGGCTCTGTGCGACCCCATAGATGGCAGCCCACCAGGCTCCCTTGTTCCTGGGATTCTCCAGGCAAGAACACTGGAGTGGGTTGTCATTTCCTCTCCAATGCATGAAAGTGAAAAGTGAAAGTGAAGTCGCTCAGTCGTGGCCGACTCTTAGCGACCCCATGGACTGTAGCCCACCAGGTTCTTCCATCCAGGGATTTTCCAAGCAAGAGTACTGGAGTGGGGTGCCATTGCCTTCAACCTCATGGTAACCACCAACCAAAAATATATAACAGATATTCAGACAAAAAGGAAACAAAACATAACACTAGAAATAGTCATCAAATCAGAACAGAAAACAACAAGAGAAAAAAAAAAGAGAATAAAGATCTGCAAAAACAAATCCAAAACAATGAACAAAATGTAATATGAACATACATATGAAATATTACCTTAAATGCAAAAGAGACTAAATGCTCCAACCCAAGGTCATAGAGTGGCTGAGTAGATACAAAAATAAGACTGATACATATGCTGCCTACAAGAGACTAACTTCAGATCTACAGACATAAATAGACTGAAAGTGAAGATGTGGAAAAAAGTATTCTATACAAATGGAAATCAAGAGAAATCCAAGGTAGCAATACTTATATGAGAAAAAAAAAGAAACAAATTTAAAAATACTGTTAAAAGAGACAAAAAAGTATACTACATAATGGTCCAGGGCTTAATCCAGGAAGATGTGCTTATAACTGTAAATATATATGTAACAACACAGAAGCCTCTCAATATATAAGACAAAGGCATAAAGGAGAATTGATAGGACTTGACAATATTAGTGGGGGACATCAGTGGATAGAACATGCAGACAGAAAATCAGTAAGGAAACATAATTGTATACATATTACACCAAATGACCTTAACTGATATATAGAGAGCATTCCATCTGAAAGCAAAAGAATACATATTCTTTTTAGGTATACATGGAACAGTCTTCAGGATAGAGCAGAAGCTGGGCCGCAAAGCAAGTCTAAGTAAATTAACAAAATGGAAAGCACATCAAGCATCTTTCACAGGCACTCTGCTAGGAGGCTAGAAATCAACTACAAGGAAAAAAAAATTCAGAAAACACAAATGCAAGCAGGCTAAACAACCAATGGATTACCAAAGAAATCAAGGAAGTCAAAAAATACTTGGAGACAAGTGAAAATGAAAACATAGTGATAAAAATCTTATGGCGAATAGTAAAAGCACTTCTGTGAAAGAAGTTTGGCTCTAGGTGAGTGATCACACCATCGTGATTATCTGGGTCATGAAGATCTTTCTTGTACAGTTCTTCTGTGTATTCTTGCCACCTCTTCTTAATATCTTCTGCTTCTGTTAGGTCCATGCCATTTCTGTCCTTTATCGAGCCCATCTTTGCATGAAATGTTCCCTTGGTGTCTCTAATTTTCTGGAAGAGATCTCCAGTCTTTCCCATTCTGTTGTTTTCCTCTATTTCTTTGATTGATCGCTGAGGAAGGCTTTCTTATCTCTTCTTGCTATTCTTTGGAATTCTGCATTCAGATGCTTATATCTTTCCTTTTCTCCTTTGCTTTTTGCTTCTCTTCTTTTCACAGCTATTGGTAAGGCCTCCTCAGACAGCTATTTTGCTTTTTTGTATTTCTTTTCAATGGGGATGGTCTTGATCCCTGTCTCCTGTACAATGTCACGAACCTCCGTCCATAGTTCATCAGGCACTCTATCTATCAGATCTACTCCCTTAAATCTATTTCTCACTTCCCCTGCTTATTTAACTTATATGCAGAGTACATCATGAGAAATGCTGACTGGAAGAAGCACAAGCTGGAATCAAGATTGCCGGGAGAAACTTCAATAACCTCAGATATGCAGATGACACCACCCTTATGGCAGAAAGTGAAGAGGAACTAAAAAGCCTCTTGATGAAAGTGAAAGAGGAGAGTGAAAAAGTTGGCTTAAAGCTCAACATTCAGAAAACGAAGATCATGGCATCTGGTCCTATCACTTCATGGGAAATAGATGGGGAAACAGTGGAAACAGTGTCAGACTTTATTTTGGGGGGCTCCAAAATCACTGCAGATGGTGACTACAGCCATGAAATTAAAAGACGCTTACTCCTTGGAAGAAAAGTTATGACCAACCTAGACAGCATATTGAAAAGCAGAGACATTACTTTGTCAACAAACGTCCATCTAGTCAAGGCTATGGTTTTTCCTGTGGTCATGTATAGATGTGAGAGTTGGACTGTGAAGAAAGCTGAGCGCCGAAGAATTGATGCGTTTGAACTGTGGTGTTGGAGAAGACTCTTGAGAGTCCCTTGGACTGCAAGGAGATCCAACCAGTCCATTCTGAAGGAGATCAGCCCTGGGATTTCTTTGGAAGGAATGATGCTAAAGCTGAAACTCCCGTACTTTGGCCACCTCATGCAGAGTTGACTCATTGGAAAAGACTCTGATGCTGGCAGGGATTGGGGGCAGGAGGAGAAGGGGACAACAGAGGATAAGATGGCTGGATGGCATCACTGACTCAATGGACGTGAGTCTGAGTGAACTCCGGGAGTTGGTGATGGACAGGGAGGCCTGGAGTGCTGCGATTCATGGGGTCGCAAAGAGTTGGATACGACCGAGTGTCTGAACTGAACTGAACTGATGAAAAGTTTGCAGCAACAATTTTACTTCAGGAAACAAGAAAATCTCAAATAAACAATGTAACCTTACACCTAAGACAACTAGAGTAAGACCCTTCTAAGTGTCAATGAAGGTAACATTTCATTCACAATTTAATATTTAATTCAGCAATATTGAATCTGGGGTCCAGGGGCTCTAAGTTTCTGTACTATGCGAAGTTGTACATTTAACCTATTCTATTCAATGAATAATTAAAATAATTAGTTTCTACTGTAAAATAATATTAGTTTAAAATCAATAGCAGAACATGTATGCAATACTAAAAAATTGAGATTTTTGAATCAAATATTTGTGTTACTCTTTTGCTAATGAAATAAGAAGCCTTTTAAATTATCCTGTTTCATGACCTTACTGATAAGTCTTTGCATTTGTGTATTACCTTTCCACCTGTGTGTGTGTGCACGTGCGTGTGTGCGTGCGTGTGCGTGTGTGTGTGTGCACGTGTGTGTGTGCGTTACTCAGTTGTGTCTGATTGTGACCCCATGGACTGTAGCCCACCAGGGCTCCTCGATCCATGGAATTCTCCAGGCAAAAATACTGGAGTGGGTTGCCATTTCCTACTCCAGGGAATCTTCTAGATGAAGGGACTGAACCTGGATCTCCCACAGAGAAGGAAGACTCTTTACTGTCTGAGCCACCAAGGAAGCTCTCCATTTCTGTGCACGAGCGTAAGTATTTTGGCAGTTATATTAATTATGTACCTGCGCTGTGTGTGCCCCTTTTTCACTTATTATTAGTTCATAAACACTGAACTGTATTTTTATGTAACCACTGTATTATAATTTAAACAACCTCTTAAAATGCCACGGAGTCAACATTTTTTATAATTTACTTGAATGATATTCTTATAAGACTTTCAGACTGTTTTCAACTTGTTATGTATCCAGAACACTACAAAAAAAAAAAAAAAACCTCAGAGCATATATCTTTGCTTGAATTATTTATTTAGGCTCAATTATTTAGAATCTGATGACATTTTTGAAAGGTATGAAACAATCATGATTTAAAAATATTTTGCCATATTATTCTCCAAAAGGATAGTATAAACAATAAGGCTTTAACTAATAGTTTTATACTGTCATTTGGTTCATATTTATTATGTTGTTAATTTGTAAATAAATATTAAAATATATTTCTTAATGAAATACAAAGACCAAAGATAAAAAATCAACAATTATGAAATCAACTTCATTCTCTGTATATACATTGGGTGACATCTAATTTCTTGGTTTTCACTTTCTGAGAGCCTGCACTTTGCTTATGGATCCTGGAGAAAATTGATAAATAAATTATATGCTAGCATTTCAGAAGTCTTAATTTCATACTTAAATGAAAATCTAACTTACCACCTCTGTAGCAAACTTTTCTGAAGAAATAAAGCATCACTAAATACAATATTAACTTCTTTAATTGAAGTTAAAATAAAAAATTAATAAATAAAGAGGTCCTTATTTTAATGTACAAAAGAACATTTTTGTATACCCTTCAAATTATCACTAAAGCTTATAAAGTAAGCAGCTCAAAATACATACACATACTTCCTAATTCAGATGATAGCATGCATAGATAAAAATTATTTATGCAATAGAGCTGGCATCAGTTTGAATGAAAGAAGCATCATTTTCTCACAATGATATCACAAATTCCTGTAATTCAGTGATGATTTATTAATAGAGTTTTACTAAAATGATTCTCAGTTGAACTTTGTTTAAATTTTATACATGAGACAAATTTCAATGTAGAATTATATATATTTCTTCCTTGTGTCAAAAACTCTCTCAAATCTCTCATTAATGTAAAAAGAATTAATTCTGCCAAAGGGTCTAGAGTATCAAAAAAAATTATTGAAAATGTTATTAAACATTTGTATGCATATTATTTATTATATATTTGTCAGAAATATAGCCCTTCACTATTTTTATTCATTGTTCATCATTAATGATACTTCTACAGATGAAGAGATATGCAAGTAATTTATCAAGTATACCAAAGCATAAAAAGGATTGAAAATGGAAAAAAAATGTTATAAATGTTATTGTGTTCTCAAGAATATATGAACATAATTTTTCAGAAAATGCAACAGATATAACCAGAGTATCATTGGATTTAAGAGGAGTAATATGTCATTGCCCAACTATAGTCCAAAGCCCATTTTTACATTATTAAGCTAAAGAGAGTATATATCCCAAATGAGAGTAAGAAAAACTGAAGTCCCCAAATATTGAATACGATCCTAGAAATTTAGCAAGTCTTAAATGACAGTGACTAAAAATTACTCTGCTACACAGATGATTTCATGACTTCAATGGAGGTCAATGCAGTGGGGACTAAGTGACATTTATAGTTGAGGTAAGACCTCTTGAATGCTTTGGCTTAAATTAAGAACTGGTGGCTATACACAGAAACTTTTTGTTTTTTTTTTTCCCTATAGAAATAAATTTAAATAAAATATTCTCTAAAGAGAGCCTTATCAGTACAGGGTTTTGATAGGACAGTGCTGCTGCTGCTGCTAAGTCGCTTCAGTTGTGTCCGACTCTGTGCGACCCCATAGATGGCAGCCCACCAGGCTCCCCTGTCCCTGGGATTCTCCAGGCAAGAACACTGGAGTGGGTTGCCATTTCCTTCTCCAGTGCATGAAAGTGAAAACTGAAAGTGAAGTCGCTCAGTTGTGTTCAACTCTTAGCGGCCCCATGGACTGCAGCCCACCAGGCTCCTCTGTCCATGAGATTTTCCAGGCAAGAGTACTGGAGTGGGGTGCCATTGCTTTCTCCGTGATAGTGTAGTAAGAACCAAAAAATTTTCATTTTCGTTATTGTCTTACTTTCATTTCTTAACAATATGTGTCAAAATCATATACATTAAAACAAAACAAAACTCTCTTTTTACCGCCAATTGCTACCAAAAGCCCACAGGCCTTCATTATGCAAATTCTGAGTGCCATAAAATGCAGAAGACTTCTTTTTCTAAAGAGGTAAAATAGGGTATCTATCATACTCTACAGAAAACAAAGGAATCAACAAATACATTCTGGAATAAGTACAAGTCCTTTCTGCCTCTGTTTTGGAAACACCAACAGTTATTCTTCAGGCAAGACAGTAGAAGATCATTTTTTGAAAAACATAGAAACCTAAGAGAAAATACTATAGACATTAACATTGGGGATTTCCAGCTGATTTAGCTAAGGAAAGCAAACATTGAATAAATAAAAGAAAGAGGTACTTTTCAGTAAATTATCATCCAGTAGTACACTGGGGCCAACTAGCTTTGGGACAACAGCCAACTGTTAATACCTTCTCCCTACTCTTCATTCAGTGCCTACATGTTGGTAACCCTAAACTATTGGTAGTACCTTGAAACCCATCATGGTGGAAGAATTTTATACCCCTTAAATCGGCTAACTAAAAAAAATGCAACATTAACCTTAACTGTCTCAGAGATATACTGCAACTATTAGGTCCACAAAAAGACGATTCCACATTTATAATAAGGAAAAATCAGAAACAAAAGTCAAACTTTTCAGAATTAAAATTATGAAACTGGAATGGAAAAATGCCAGAGAATTTTTGGAAAGATTCTGCTCCCTCAAACAAGGACAAAATAAAACAGAATAAAATACAGGACAAAAAAAAAAAAAAATTAAACTGCTAGTCTAGTTGTTCAAAATCCTGGCAGTAGAAAATCCAAAAAGAGGCAGCAGATAAAATTGACTTAAAAAAAAAAAAGGCAAAATTATTCATTAATACTTTCAATAGCTAAAGTTACTGTGTTTCCTAATTGACAGCACTTACAAAATATCCAGACCATGAGTGAAGACATACGCACACCGTGATATATCACCATTAAATTTCAAACCATGAACACAAAAAGAATATTTTAAGTTTCCTCTAAAAGCAACTCATCTTGGAAGAAAAGCTCAAAGAAAAGAATAATTTTTACTGTTTTAATTTTAGTGTGGAACACTTGAAGGTAAAAAGAATGGTATCATCAAGTTACTTAGCAGAAATGATACAGAATCCAGAATTCTACATCTAGTTAAATTGTTATACAAATATTTTGGCATTGTTGTTCAGTCACTAAATTGTATCCAACTCTTTGCAGCCCTGTGGACTACAGCACACCAGGCTCCCCGTCTTTCACTACCTCCCAGTGTTAGCTTATATTCACGTCCAATGGACTGGTGGTGCTATCTAACTGTCTCACACTCTGCCACTCCCTTCTCCTTTTGCCTTCAATCCTTCTCAGCATCAGGGTCTTTTCCAATGAGTCAGCTCTTCCCATCAGGTGGCCAAAGTTTTGCAGCCTCAACTTCAGCCCTTCCAATGAATATTCAGGGTTGATTTTCTTTAGAATTGACTGATTTGATCTCCTTGTAGTCCAAGGAACTCTCAAGGGTCCTTTCCAGCACCATAATTTGAAAGCATCAGTTCTTCAGCGCTCAACTTTCTCTATGGTCTAACTCTTATATTTGTACATGGCTCCTGGAAAAACAATAGTTTTGACTTTACAGACCTTTGTCGACTGGTCTGTATAGTGACGTCTCTGTAAAGTGCTGTCTCTGCATTTTAATACACTGTCTAGGTTTGTCATAGCTTTCCTTCTAAGGAGCAAGTGTCTCTTACGGCATGGCTCATAGCTTCATTGATTTACACAAGCCCCTTCACCATAACAAGGCTGTGATCCATGAAGGGGATACAAAGTTTAGGATAAAGAAAAATTTGGACAGGTAGCAGAGACTGAAGACTCCTCCAAATGAGAAATTAAACAAACATTTTTAAAGGAGGAACACGTGTGATAGGACCCTGGAATCAGGGAATTCAAATATGGCAGAGTGGCAAAGGGGGACTCGAGGAGGAGGATGGAGCGAGAATCTTGAATAACTGTATTCTACAGGTAGAGCAAAGTCCAAAAGGAAGCTGGGGAGAGGAAGCCCACAGAGACTCTCTAAGAAGATTCAACTGACAATACACCCGCTAAGTCAGAATGCATTTCAAGGAAATTTGAACACCTGGCTGGATATGTAATGTTACATAACAGCCAGAGGAAATAAGATAAAATTCACTCTAAGGAAAATAAGAAGTCAAGGAAATAAAATAAATAATAATTAAGTGAAGGAAATAAAAGAAATAAATAATATTATGCTCCATGGCTCAGTGGTGAATAGCATTTATATTATCATCATTTTAAACTCTGGATAATGTTCCAACGAGAAGGCCCTCAGCTCTCATCTCTGGCTTACTTTGAGGAGCTATACAAGCAAGTGAAGTCAAAAGGAGAAATCGATATCAATTGCTTGGTTGAGTGTTAAACTTGTGCCCCAGAATGAAAATAGATCTCCTTTGTAAAGACTGGGAGACTTATCTAAGGAAATCTCTGTTCATTCATTACCTGATAACTTAGCTAATCAAGCAGAGATTTCAGTGGCCACATGTGACAAACAACACAGATTTTACAGAATTAGTTCAGAATTATTTTAAAAAGTATTGGTTGAGTACCTACTCTGTTCTGATAGGTGGCCATTACAATAAAGATAACTTATCATATACTTCAAATTTTCGAAGTTTGAAAGTAGCAAGGAAGGAAGGCTTTAGCTCACTGCGGTTTAGGAAGAGTGGTCTACCGGGCTTCCCCAGTGGCTAAGTGGTAAAGAAGCAGCCTGCTATGTAGGAGACACAGGAGATGCAGGCTCAATCCCTGGGTTGGGAAGATCCTCTGGAGGGGAGCATGGCAATCCATGCCAGTATTTTTGCCTGGGAAAATCCCATGGACAGAGGAGCCTGGCAGGCTATAGTCCATGGGGGTCTCAAAGAGTTGGCCAGGAGTGCAGCGACTGAGCATGGGCGGGAGAGGTTTACTGTGTGCTAAAAGTTTAGTTAAAGATGCACTTAGAAGCAAAGACTCAAAAATGAAAAAAAGAAAAGAAAAGACTGGGGTTTTTGTTTGTTTGAATTGTCTGATTAAGTTCATTTCTTTCTTTTTTTTTTTTTTTTTTTTTTTTTTGCCGAAATGCTTTGTAAACACATATATCTTATGAGTTACAAAAATATTTTGTTTTAAACAATACAATCTGATTCTATTTCATTTCTCCCATTCTGACATTTTATGATGTTTCCTTTGAGCATTTGCTCTTGTAATTATCTAGAGCACTATACAGGCCTATGAAGCCCGTGAGGACTTTGTAAATGGATGTCCCTGTCTTTCTAGTAAAATCATTAATCCATCCTTTCTGTTGGTGTAGTAAAAGAAGCATCAGGCAGCCAGGTCTGTGACTCTTTCTGTTTTGCAGGTAGGTTCATTTGTATCATGTCTTTTTAGATTTAATATACGTCTTTTTAGATTCCACATATAATGATCACATCAAATTTTTTTCTTTTTTAATTTAATTTTTATTTTTTTAACACCAAAAACATTTTGTACTAGGGTATAGCCAAAAAACCCGTGGCTGATTCATGTCGATGTATGACAAAAATTGTGGTGACAAAATTGTAAAGTAATTAGCCTCCAGCTAAAAAAAAAGAAAAAAGTTTTGTGATAGTTTCAGGTGAACAGTGAAGGGAGAACCACATATATATACATGTATCCATTCTCCCCCAAACCCCCCTCCCATCCAGGCTGGCACATAACACTGAGCAGAGTTCCATGTGCTATACAATGGGTTTTTGTTGGTTACCTAATTTAAATATAGCAAAGTGTATATGTCCCTCCCAAACTCAACTATCCCTTTTCCCCCATTCTTCCCCTGCCCCGACAAACCAGGGTTTGTTTTCTAAGTCTGTGAGTCTGTTCTATTTTGTAAATAAGTTTCTTTGTATTGTCCTTTTAGATTTCACACATATGTCTTTTTAGACTCTGCATGTAATGATCACATTAACGTTTTAGATAGGCGTATTCTTTTAACAAAAATTTTTACTTCTGAGAATTGATGAAATAATTAGATAGGAATGAGACATATATGAACAAGAATGTTCTTGACCAACTTTACTATATTAAAGAACTAGAAACAATTTTCATCAAAACTGAACAAATGACCACACAGTAGAATCCTTTGGTGCAAGTTAAAATTGGGTCTGGGATTTCTCTGGAGGTCTAGTGGTTAAGGCTCCGTGCTTTCACTGCATGGGTTCCATCCCTGGTGGGAGAACAAAGATCTGCACGCCATGGGTGGTGTGGCCAAAAAAGGGGGGGTCTAATGGAATTTGTTGACATAAAAGGAAGTACTCATTATTTTAAATGAAAAAAGCATGGGTGATCATGGTACTCTCAACAGTATAATTACAGAATGGCTTAAAATATGTCTATGCATGTTAACATATTTGTGTATATCTGGACACTACTTATGTTAACAGTGATTAGATGATTACTTTATCACAGATTTTCACTTTCTTCATCTTGTTTAGTTTTATTATCTAAGGCTTTTACAATAAAGGTGTATTAATAAGAAAAAAAAAAAAAAGAAGCATCAGGCATAGAATGTCTGAGAGGAAAATGTAAAAGTGTTCGATTTGTCAAGGTCTAAAATAAACCAAAAGCATGGAATAGGAAAAAAACACACACACATAATTTGACCAACAGGTATTTAAATGAAAAATGACTAAGATGTTTTACTGATAAAGAGTAGATATGTACCTCATCAATTAAAAAAAAAAAAGAAGCCTACCCTTTCCAGTGAGATTTTTAGATATAAAAGTAAAAATGTAATATGCCATTCATGTGCTCACTTCCAGACACAGAGAAATCCAGATGGTGTCAAATGTAACAATAATCCTGATGTTTAAGAGTTCAGTAAAAGTTTGTATGCAGAAAGTCTGCTGCTCAGAAAGAGCTCAAAAAGTGTATGTTTGATTTGAATATGCTTTTTAAAACATGCTATCAATTAAAATGATGAGCATTTCATATCCAGTTCCAAACTTCTGAGTTTTCTAGAACAATCTGAATAACTCGCACATTGGACGCAAGCTGGATTGCAGGGCACGCTTTCTAGCTTGCTGCCTTCCTTGTCGATCTGTAGTGACTCCCAGGCATGAGACCAGGTCTTAGTTCACATGTAACCTTGTGTTTCCTCTGTTGCTTTTCTTCTCCTTGGACAAACAACAGTGGAACATAAAAGAGAAGGCTTCAAGAAAATCAGAGTGAGCACATTACTGTGGAAATGAAGAATATTCTTCATTTTTAATATATCAAATATGTGTGCCCAGAAAGTTCAAGATAGCATTTTCATAAATCCAACTATCAAGCCATGAAAAGCCAAGTAGGGCCTTTAAGTCAAAGAAGACAAACTGAGAAAACCACGTACTATATGATTCCAGCTATAAGACATTCTGGAAAAGGCAATGATGTGATGGAGATAGTAAAAAGATCAGTGGTTGCCAGTGGTTGGAGAGGCAAGGGAGAGTTGAATAATTGGAACAAATAATATTTTTAGGGAAAAGAAAATAGTCTATATGATGCTGTAACAAGGAATTCAACCATTATATGTTTACCCAAATCGGTAGAATGCACAACACCAAGAGTGAATGCTAATGTAAACCATTGGATCTGGGGTGGTTACAGTGTGCCAGTGTAGGCTCATCAATTGTCACAAATGTGTAAATCTGGTGGGGGTTGTTAGTAATGGTGGAAGCTATTAATGTGTGAGGGCTGGAGGTATATGGGAAATCTCTGTACCTCTCTGTTGATTCTGCTGTGACCCTAAAGCTCTTCTAAAAATTGCTTTTGAAAAACAAAAACAAATGCTGAGTACATTTTCAATGCAATGAGAAGTATGGTAAAACCTCAGAATTCTAATAACCATTGCAAGTGTGTATGCTCAGTCACTCAGACATATCAGACTCTTTGTGACGCCCTGGACCATAGCCCACCAGGCTCCTCTGTACATGGGGTTTTCCAGGCAAGAATACTGGAGTGGGTTGCCATTTCCTTTTCCAGAGGATCTTTCCAACCCAGGGATTGAACCTGCATCTCCTGCATTGGCAAGCAGATTCTTCACCACTGAGCTGTCTGGGAAGACCCTAATTACCATTGAGTGATAGCTAAAGCATCTAAGACCAAAGGAACTATTTGCGGAAGCCTCCATAACACTTCTTTAGGAAAGAGCAAGGTTAGTGAATGGGGCCTTCTAATGGTACAGCTCAGAAATCTCCAGCAAATATTCACTCTTTAAAGGGAGATCCATTCTAACCAGGAGCTACTCTGAGCAAAATGGACATGGGAAAAGACTAGAGATGCTCCAGATATGGCAGGTGTTAGAAAGTGGCAGCAAAATAAACCCTGAATAATGAATGCGTCACTAAGGGAAACTAATGCTGCCATCCCGACATTTAGCACTCAACAAGCCAGAGAGATGCAGGGTTATGGAAAATCTCTCTTAAAAAGATAAGGTCTTAGGAGGGTCAATTATACAGAAATTCCATGTAGAGCAGATTACTGCTAGAGTCAGAGAAGAAGTGTACACATATGTGCGTCTGTCTGGAAAGAGAGAGCAAGAGAGAAGCAATTTCCACTGAAAAACATTTACAAAGAAATAACCATCGCTTCCACAAAAAACTCTAGTTATAATTGGTTTCACAAGAAATGCTGTGAAATATTAAAGACCCAAGAGGTTTTTTAGAACACAGGAAATAAAGAAAATTTCTAAATTATTCTCATGCTTCAAGCATAAGCTTAATAATGATTTTTTTTTTAATTTTAAAAAATTTAAAAAGACAAGTATATGGGTAATACAGAAACAATCTAAATGTCTGCTATTGGATGCATGGTCAAAGAAAAGTAGTTATATGTGTAATGGAATATTACTAATCCTTAAAAAGAAGGACATTCTGCCATTTGCAACATGAACCTAAAGGACATTTTGCTAAGTGAAATAATTCAGATGTCGAAAAACAAATACTGCATTATCTTCCTTTAATGTGAGATCACATTACTTTACTTACTTTAGTAATCCAAATAGTCAAATTAATAGAAACAGAGTAGAATGGTGGTTGCCAGGGGCAGGAGGAAGGGGAAACTGAAAAGATGTTGCTCAAGGAATACATTTCCACTTTGCAAGATGAGAAAGATTATAGTCAACAATATTGAATTTCATACTGGAAATTTTCTAAGAGGTTTTATCTTAAGTCTTCTCACCATATGCACAAAAATATGTTAAGTATACAAGGAAATGACTATGTTAATTAGCTTGGTTGTGGTGACTATGTTACTATGTATATCAAATCACCAAATATAAATCAAATATAAACAATTATAATTGTTAGTTATACTTCAATAAAACTGTAAATAAGTAAGTAATGGGTTTTGATGTAATAACATCCAATAAGGATTAGCTGGTAGCTCAAATGGTAGAGTCTGCCTGAAATGTGGGAGGCCCAGTTTCAATCCCTGAACTGGGAAGATATCCTGGAGAAGGAAATGGCAACCCAATCCAATATTTTTGCCTGGAAAATCCCATGGATGGAACAGCCTAGCAGGCTACAATCCATGGGGTAGCAAACAGTTGGACACGACTGAGTGCTTTCACTTTAAACAACTTCAATATCCAATAAAATAAAAAGCAGTAGCCCAGGAACACTTAAAAGCATAATATAATTTAGTGGGGTTTACTCCAGGAACAAATTAGTTCAATATTAAGGTTATATATTAAACATAATTTACCTTCTTTAGAAAGTACCAAAATATCATCTGAGCATTTCTGTAGATGCTGAAAATTCTTTTGACAAAATTCAGCTGTCTGAATCATTAAAAAAACTCAAACATTGAAAAAAAAAATTTGTACAGATAACATTTTTCTTACCATGATAATATATTAAGTTCAACACAAAAGCTACTTATTACACAAAATGTGTAGATACTACAAACTTTTCCACTAAGATCAGGAATAAGATAAGGATATATTCTACTACCACAATTATTCAAAAACTGTCGCCATTATCCAATAACATTAGGAAAAATAAATAAAACGAGTAAATACTGAAGGAGGTTAACTAACATTTGCAGATGACTTGATTTTGCATTAGGAAAGTGAAAGAGAATCAAGAGAAAATAACTTACTATGGTACTAAGACAAAAATTGATGGTGGTGAAGTCGCTCAGCCGTGTCTGACTCTTTGCCATCCCGTGGACTGTAGCCTACCAGGCTCCTCCATCCGTGGGATTCTCCAGGCAAGAATACTGGAGTGGGTTGCCATTTCCTTCTCCAGGGGATCTTCCCAACCCAGGGATCGAACCCAGGTCTCCCGCACCGGAGGCAGACGCTTTAACCTCTGAGCCACCAGGGAAGCCTAAGACAAAAATTAGCATATAATAATAGCTAATTACATAACACATCAATAACCTTCATGTACTTCAATAACTATAAGCCAGAAGAAATATGATGGAGGAAATATTCCATTAATATTAGTAATGAATAAGATAAATTGGACGTAAAAGACTTTGCAGGAAATTTTCAAATCATACATTAAAAATATCTTAAAATGTTTCTGAATGACACAAAAGTTGTAAACAAATGGAAAAGCTCACCATTTTCTTGAAAAAGTCTCAGTATCATCTCGCTTATTCCTATTATTTCACATATTTAATGTTATGCTACTTAAAAATGCCATCAGGATTTTACCAGTAATTAACTGAAATCACCGTTCATTATTTTTTTGCCTACTTTTTTATTATTTTAAAATATTTACTTGTTGCTGGAGTATAATTGCTTTACAATGTTGTGTTAGTTTCTGCTGTACAGTTAAGTGGATCAGTTCTGTGTATACATATATCCCCTCACTCTTGCACCTCTGTTCCCCCTAGCCCAACCCATCCTACCCTTCTAGGTCATCAAAGAGCACAGAGCTGAGCTCCCTGAGTGATATACCTCTCAAATAGCTAGCTAGTGGGAAGCTGCTGTATACTGTTCACTACTAACCCCATGACCCACTTCACACCCACAGGAGACTGCCCCTCTCAGCCCCTTGCAAGTATAGGGTCATCTGATTCATCGTGGACCATGAAATAGAAAAGCTGCTTGTGTCCCTTCCAGCCTAAGCCACTAAAAAGCCAGTAGGTATGTCTATTTGTCTCTTCCATTTCGTGACAGTCTTGGAAGAGGATTTTTGCTGAGATGGTGGGCCTAAAGATTGGAGCAATCTGGATCACTGAGTTATATTAATGAATAGAGCTATTCTGTAAATTATTTAGACATAGCAGAATTTGTGGGAATAAAATAAGAGAGTAAAATAAGGCAAATTATAACAGAGCAAACATTTTTGTTTAAACCAGTGAAAATTTATGATTGTTTCCTATCACTACTTAATTATCTTGTTATTTTGATTAATATGGAGGAAAATTGATGTCAGAAGTGATGTATTTTTGTAAATCAACAAAATGTGTGGCCTTGACTTAGTAAAAAATTATTACAAATATCTTAATATATAATGAGTCAACACTTTATTTAAAATACAAAAATTCTTACATTAGATTAAAAGTGATATTACAGTTATAAAACAAATAACCAAAAGAAATGAAAGTATAACATAAAGCTATCTTGTCCAAATACAAATAGAAAGAAAGACACTATCATGTTTATATTTAACACAGTAATGATGGACCTAGGTAATGTTGGATGACAAGAAGGAATGAAAGGTATAAAATTGTCAAAGACCCTAAAATACATTAAAAAATCTTTTGACATTCACAATTACTATGGTTTTTATAACAAGCACAAGAGATCCTACTGACAAATTAATACTAATAAAAGTGATAAGCAAATGTTCTGAACATAATACAATTTATAAAATAAAATTGCATTTTAATATACTATCAAGGGAGAAGGCAATGGCAACCTACTCCAGTGTTCTTGCCTGGAGAATCCCAGGGACAGAGGAGCCTGGTGGGCTGCCGTCCATGGGGTCACACAGAGTCCGAAACGACTGAAGCACCCTAGCAGCAGCAGCAAGATGGCAGAGTAGAAGGACATGCGCCCACCTTCTTCTGTGAGAACACCAAAACTGAAACTAGCTGCTGAACAACCATAGACCAGGGAATGTTGGATACCAAAAAGACAATACCCCACATCCAAGGGCAAAGGAGAAGCCCCAATAAGAATGGAGGAGGGGCAAAATTACCTTTAGAATCAAACCTCATACCCGCCAGAGACACTCAGAGGGCGCAGATGAAACCTGGTGCACACCAGGACCCATGGAATGGAGCAGAGACCCTAGAGACTGACCAGACGTGCTGTTGAGTGTCTGAGTGTCCCCTGCGGAGGCACGGGTCAGCAGTGGCCTGCCAGGGGGACAGGGCTCTCGCTGCAGCAGACCTGGGAGGTGTGGAGCGTGGCACAAGTCCTCTTGGAGGAGGTTGCCACTAACCCCACCATACAGCCCCGGAGCAGACAACCGAAAACTGGAAGACAATTACACCAAAGAAGTTCCTGCACTGTTGCAAAAGTTCCAGGGCCCACAACAGATTGAGACTGAGAATACCCAAGGACTTTGACTTTGAAGGCCAGTGGAATCTGATTACAGAACTTCCACGGGAAGGGGGAAACAGGCTCATGGAGGGCACGACAAAACCTTGTGCATGCTGGGACCCAGGAGAAAGGAGCAGCGACCCCACAATTGACCGAGCCAGACTTCCCTTTGAGAGTCTGGGAGTCCCGGTGGAGGCGTGGGAAGACAGTGGCCTGCCGCGGAGTCGGGGCACTGAATACAACAGTTCCGAGAGCCGCAGAAAGCTGGCATAAGCCTTTTAGAAGGAGGCCGTCAGCCTACTGCCATTATCCTGACCATAGTTTGGTCTGAGGCCGGACTACAGGGAGGGAACACAGCTCCACCTGCCAGCAGAAAATTGGATTAAAGATTTACCAAGCAGGGGCCTGACCACCCGAGCAAGACCCACTCTTCTCCACAGTCAGTCCCTCCCATCAGGAAGGTTCCAACAAGCCTCGTATCCTCATCCATCAAAGAGCAGACAGAACGAAAACCATAATCACAGAAAACTAACCAAACTGCTCACCATAGATCACAGCCTTGTCTAACTCAATGAAACTATAAGCCATGCAGTATAGGGCCGGCCAAAACGGATGGGTCATGGTGGAGAGCTCTGACAAAAAGTGGCCAACTGGAGAAGGGAATGGCAAACCAGTTCAGCATTCTGGCCCTGAGGACTGTCGGGAGCCGTGTTAGGCATTACTGACAAAATAGAAGCATGGCCCTAAACCCCCTCCATTTGTTCCGTAGGCACGGACCTGGAATGAAGGAGTTAGGCTTTGTGATTCTGACTTGTGTTTTCCTTTCCTCGGCTGAGTTGACTGAAGAGAATATTAAGGTGCTTACTGTTTTTGAGAGGAGCAAGAGAAGGCATAAAGCCTCATGCAGCTGTGCTCAAAAAATAATTCATAAAGTTAATCACTGACATTCGTTCAAGGACTTTTACAAAAGAGTGTTCCAGGGTGAGCACAGAGGCCACAGCTTGAGACCATGGGAGGGATTCCTATCTGAGGCCCATTTGTGAGAAAAGTGTTTATGGCAAAGAAGTTTGCTGAATTTAGGGCTTAGGAATAATCAAAATAGTTAGAAGCTAAAGATTTAAGCATTGCTATAATGTTACAATATTCTACTATAGCTTATAAAAATTAGAGACTTTAGAGATATTATTAACTAGAAGCCCTTTCTAAGAAATAGTGAACTTAGGATACTAGGGGCAAACAGGACTTAGAAAGATAAAAAATAAACTGAAGAATGTAGTATGCGGCCCAGATATTAGCATGAGTTACAGCATATTCACAAGGACACATGAGAAGAAGTAGATAAGAGAATTGCTGAGGAAGGAACTCCTTTTGAGGGGCAACAATGATTTTTGGAGAAAAATAAATCTGGGTTAATGGGAACTAAAAATATCAAACCTCTGACCTAATGCTTTTATAAAAGTATAAAAGAAAATCATAAGCTTGAAATAAACAGACAATCCAAGGAAAGACTGAGAGACTGCCTCAGTTTCTCTTTCGCCTACGCCATCCATCCTGAGGGTATCCCTAGATCCTGCTGAGGCTGGACCTCAACAGAGGACCCTTGGCAGTATGAAAGGGCAAAAAGATATGACACTGAAAGATGAACTCCCCAGGTCTGTGGATGCCCAATATGCTACTGGACAAGAGGGTAGAAATAGCTCCAGAAATAATAAAGACACTGAGCCAAGGTGAAAACACTGCCCAGTTGTAGATGTGTCTAGTGGTAACAGTAGAATCTGATGGTGTAAAGTACAATGTTGCATAGGAACCTGGAATGTTAGGTCCATAAATCAAGGTAAATTATAACTGGTAAGGAGATGAAATGAAATGGCAAAAGTGAACATCAACATTTCAGGAATCAGTTAACTAAAATGGAACAGAATGGGTAAATTTAATTCAGATGACCATTATAGCTATTACTGTGGGTTAGAATCCACTAGAAGAAATGGAGTACTCCTCACAGTCAAAAAGAGTCTGAAATGCAGTGCTGGGTGCACTCTCAAAAACAACAGAATGAACTCTGTTTATTTCCAAGGCAAACCATTCAATAGCACAGTAACTCAAGTCTATGTGCCAAGCGCTAATGCTGAAGAGGCTGAAGCTGAATATTTCCAGGAAGACCTACAAGACCTTCTAGAAATAACAAAAGAAAGATGTCATCTTCATCATAGGGGATTGGAGTACAAAAGTAGGTAGTCAAGAGATACCTGGAGTAACAGGCAAATTTGGCCTTGGAGTACGGAATGAAGCAGGGCAAAGGCTATTAGAGTTTTGCCAAGACAACACACTGGTCATAGCAAACACCCTCATCCAACAACACAAGAGTAGACTCTACACATGGGGATCACCAGATGGTCAACACCGAAATCAGACTGATTATATTCTTTGCAGCCAGAGATGGAGAAGCTATACAGAGTCAGCAAAAACAAGACTGGGAGCAGATGTGGCTCCAATCATGAACTCCTTATTGCCAAATTCAGACTTAAATTGAAGAAAGTAGGGAATACCATTAGACCATTCAGGTATGACCTAACTCAAATCCATTATGATTATGCAGTAGAAGTGACAAATAGATTCAAGAGATTAGATGTGATAGACAAAGTGCCTGAAGAACTATGGTCGGAGGTTCATGACATTGTACAGAAGGCAGTGATCAAGACCATCCCCGAGAAAAAGAAATGCAAAAAGACAAAAAGGTTTTCTGAGGAGGCCTTACAAATACCTGAGAGAAGAAGAGAAGCTAAAGGCAAAGGGGAAAAGGAAAGAAGTGCCCATTTGAATGCAGAATTCCAAAGAATAGCAAGGAGATACAAGAAATCCTTCCTCAGTATTCAATGCAAAGATATAGAGGAAAACAATAGAATGGGAAGGACTAGCGATCTCTTCAGGAAAGTTAGAGATACCAAGGGATGATTTCATGTAAAGATGGGCTCAATAAAGGACAGCAACTGTATGGACCTAACAGAAGCAGAAGATATTAAGAAGAGGTAGCCAAAATAAAGAGAAGAAATATACAAAAAAGATCTTTAGGACCCATATAACCAAGAGGGGATGATCACTCACCTAGAGCCAGACACGCTGGAATGTGAAGTCAAGTGGGTCTTAGGAAGCATCACTACAAACAAAGCTAGTGGAAGTGATGGAACTCCAGTTGAGCTATTTCAGATCCTAAAAGATGATGCTGTGAAAGTACTGCATTCAATATGCCAGAGAATTTGGAAAGCTCAGCAGTGTCCAGAGGACTGGAAAATGTCATTTTTCATTGTAATACCAAAGAAAGGCAATGCCAAAGAATGTTCTAATTACTGCACAATTGCACTTATCTCACAGGCAAGCAAAGTAATGCTCAAAATTCTCCAAGCTAGGCTTCAACAGTACAAGAACTGAGAACTTCCAGATGTTCAAGATAGATTTAGATAAGGCAGAGGATTGATCACATCCTAGTCACAAATCAAGCCTTTGTAGATTGAAAAATACTGAAATTGTATCAAGCATTTTTTCCAACCACAATGCTATAAGATCATATATCAACTAAAGGAGAAAAAAAAAACAAAACTGTTAACAGCACAAACACAAGGAGTCTAAACAATACATTTCTGACTAATGAAGAGGTCATTGAAGAAATCAAGGAGGAATGAAAAAGTGCCTAGAAAAAAATAACAATAAAAACACAACTCTAAACCTATTGTATGCAGTAGAAGTAGTGCTAAGAGGCACGTTTATAGCAATACAAGCCTAAATCAAGAAATAAGAAAAACATGAAATAAACAACCTAACCTGGCTCCAAAAGCAAACCAAAAAAAGAGGAACAAAAATACCTCCAAAGTTAGAAGAAGGAAAATAATCACCAAGATCAGAGGTGAAATAAATGAAAACTAAATGGAGGAAATAGCAAAAGTTAATACAACTAAAAGCTTGTTCTTTGAGAAGATTTTAAAAAATTGACAAATCATTAGCCAGATTTATCAAGAAAAAAGGGGAGAATACCCAAATAAATACAATTAGAAATGAAAAAGGAGAAGTTACAACAGATAACACAGAAATACAAAGGATCATAAGAGACTACTATGAGTGATTATATGCCAATAAATGGACAACCTGGAAGAAATGGATGAATTCTTAGAAAAATGTAACCTTTTTATCTGGATCAGGAAAAAATAGAAAATACGGACAGAAAAATCATAAGCATTGAAATAGAATCTATGATCAAAAGTCTTCCAACAAAATCCCAGGGCCAGATAGCTTCATGAGCGGATTCCACCAAATGTTTAGAGAAGAGCTATCCTACTCAAAGTCTTTCAGAAAACTGGAGAGGAAGGAAAACCCCCAGACTCATTCTATGAGGCCACAATCACCCTGATACCAAGACGAGACAAATGCAGCACCGAAAAAGAAAATTACAGGCCAATATCAGTGATGAAAACAGATGCAAATATTCCCCCCAAAATTCTAGTGAACAGAATCCAACAGCACATTAAATGGATCATATACCTTGATCAATTGAGATTTATCCCAGGGATAGAAGAATTGTTCAATATATAAATATCATGAAGGACAAAAATCATATGATCATCTCAATAGAAGCAGAGAAAGCTTTAAACAAAATTCAACATCCGTTTATGAAAAAAAAAAAAAAAACACAACTCTCCAGAAAGTAGACATAGAAGGAACATATCTTAATATAATAAAGACCATACATGGTAAACATACAGAAAACATTATTCTCTGTGAAAAGTGAAAGCATTTAAGACCAGAAACAAGACAGGTGCCCACTCTCACCACGATTATTCTAAGGTTTTGGAAGTCCCATCCATGGCAATCAGAGAAGAAAAAGAAGTAAAATGAGTCTAGATTGGAAAAGAAAGAGTAAAACTCACTGTTTGCACATGACAGGATACTACACATAGAAAACCCTTAAGATGCCACTAGGAAATTCCTGGAACTAATCAATGAATATAGTAAAGTTTCAGGATATAAAATTAATACACATGTATACTAGCATGTAAGAATCGAATCACCAGTCTATGTCTGATGCAGGATATAGCATGCTTGGGGCTGGTGCATGGGGATGACCCAGAGGGATGTTGTAGGGAGGGAGGTGGGAGGGGGGTTCATGTTTGGGATCACATGTACACCCATGGTGGATTCATGTCAATGTATGGCAAAACCAATACAGTATTATAAAGTAAAATAAAGTAAAAATAAAAATTTAAAAAAAATTAATACACAGAGATCACCTGCATTTCTATACATTAACAATGAAAAACCAAAAAGAGAAATTAAAACAATTACATTCACCATTGCAACAAAAAGAATAAAATACCTAGGAATAAACCTATCTAAAGAGAGAGACAAAGACTTGTGGGCAGAAAACTATAAGACACCAATGAAAGAAATCAAAGACAACACAAGCAATTGGAGATATATTATATTCTTGGATTAGAAGAATCAATATTGTGAAAATCACTATACTATGCAAAGCAATCTACAGATTGTATGTGATTCCTATCAAACTACTAATGGTATTTTTCACAGAACTAGAACAAAAATTTTCACAATTTGTTTGGATATACAGAAGACCCCAGATAGCCCATGTGATCTTGAGAAAGAAAAATGGAGCTGGAGGGATTAACCTTCCTGACTTCATCCTATACTACAAAGCTACAGTCATCAATATATTATGGCATTACACAAAAACATAAATATAGACCAATGGAACAAGATAGAAAGCCTAGAGATAAACCCACACACGTATGGAACCTTATTTTTACAAAGCATGCAAGAATATACAATGGAGAAAAGACAGTCTTTTCAATAAGTGGTTTTGGGAAAAATGGACAGCTACATGTGACTGAATGAAATTAGAATGTTTCCTAATACCACACACAAAGATAAACTCAAAATGAATGAAAGACAAATGTAAGAACACAGACTATAAGACTCTTAGAGGAAAATGTAGGCAGTACTCTTTGACATAAATCACAGTGACATCCTCTTTGACCCAAATCCTAAAATAATGGAAATAAAAACAAAAATAAACAAATAGGGCCTAATTAAATATAAAAGCTTTTCCACAGCAAGTTCAGTTTAGTTCAGTCACTCAGTCATGTCTGACTCTTAGCCACCCCATGGACCACAGCATGTCAGGCCTCCCTGTCCATCACCAACTCCCAGAGTTTACTCAAATTCATCTCCATTGAATCTGTGAAGCCATCCAACCATCTCATCCTCTGTCGTCCCCTTCTCCTCCTGCCCTCAATCTTTCCCAGCATCAGGGTCTTCTCAAATGAGTCAGCTCTTCCCATCAGGTGCCCAAAGTATTGGAGTTTAAGCTTCAACATCAGTGCTTCCAATGAACAACCAGGACTGATCTCCTTTAGGATGGACTGGTTGGATCTCCTTGCAATCCAAGGGGCTCTCAAGAGTCTTCACTAACACTACAGTTCAAAAGCGTCAATTCTTTGGCACTCAGCTTTCTTTATAGTCCAACTCTCACATCCATACATGACCACTGGAAAAACCATAGCCTTGACTAGACATACCTTTGTTGGCAAAGTAATGTCTCCGCTTTTTAATGTGCTGTCTATGTTGGTCATAACTTTTCTTCCAAGGATTAAGTGTCTTTGTATTTCATGGCTGCAGTTACCATATACAAAGGTGATTTTCCACTATTGTTTCCTTTCCACAGCAAAGGAAACAATAAATGAGAATAAAAGACAACTGTTGGAGAAAACAACTAACAAAGGGCTAATCTCCAAAATATATAATCAGCTCATACAGCTTAATTCAGGAAAACAGCCCAATCAAAAAATAAGCAGCAGACCGAAACAGACATTTCTCCAAAGAAGACATACAGAGATCCAATAAAAACATGGAAAGATGCTCAATATCAGTAATTATCAGAGAAACGCAAATCAACACTACACTATGATGTATCATCTCACACCAGGCGGAATGGTCATCGTCAAAAAATTCTACAAAAAATAAATGCTGGAGAATATGAATCCTTCCTACACTGTTGGTGGGAATATAAACTAAAACATCCATTATGGAGAACAGTATAGAGATTTTTTAAAAAGAAAAAGGTAGTAATAAATCTATGATGTGACCCAGTAATCCCACTACTAGGCATATACCCTGAGAAAACCACAATTCTAAAACACACATGTACCCCAAGTTTCAACAGATGAATGAATAAAGAAGATATGGTACATCATACATACGTGGAATATTTCTCAGTCATAAAGAGGAATGGATTTGAGTCAGTGATAGTGAGGTGGTTGAACCTAGAGCCTCTTATACAGAGTTAAATGTCAGAAACAGGAAAACAAATGCCATATATTAACGTATATCTATGGGAATGTAGAAAAATAGTATTGATGAAAGTATTTGTAGGGAAGGAACGGAGGTGCAGATGTAGAGAATGGACGTGCCGATTCAATGAAGGGAGGAGAGGGTGCTGCTGCTGCTAAGTCACTTCAGTCGTGTCCGACTCTGTGTGATCCCATAGACATCAGCCCACCAGGCTCCCCTGTCCCTGGGATTCTCCAGGCAAGAACACTGGAGTGGGTTGCCATTTACTTCTCCAATGCATGGAAGTGAAAAGTGAAAGTGAAGTTGCTCAGTCGTGTCTGACTCTTAGCGACCCCATGGAGTACAGCCCACCAGGCTCCTCCATCCATGGGATTTTCCAGGCAAGAGTGCTGGAGTGGGGTGCCATTGCCTTCTCCGAGGAGAGGGTGAGACAAATGGAAAAAGTAGCATTGGCATACACTATCATGTGTAAATTAGATGGCTGGTGAGAAGTTGTGATGAAAAACAGGGTACCCAGCCTGCTGCTCTGTGATGACCTAGGGGGTGGGGGAGGGGAGGAAGGTTCAAGGCGGAGGGGCTATCTATACATTTATGGCTGATTCACATTGCTGTATGGCAGAAACCAATAGAACAATGTAAAATGATGTTCCCATAATTGAAAATTAAAATTTAAAAAGTCAACCATTAAACACAGAACTACCATATGACGCAACAATCCCACTAGTGGATATAAACCATGAGAAAACCACATGTATCTGGCGTTCACTGTGATACTATTTACAATAACCAGGTCATGGAAGTAATCTAGATGTTCATCCAGTGGATAAAGATATGGTATATACAATGGAATATTACTCAGCCATAAAAAGAGATGAAATTGAGTCAGTTGTAGTGCTGTGAATGAGCCTAAAAATCTGTCATATTAATGCTGATATATGGAATCTAGAAAAATGGTACGGATGAACCTATTTTCAGGGCAAGAAAAGAGGTGCACAGAAATAGGGAATGGACTTTTGTACACAGAGGGGGAAGGAGGAGGGGACGAACTGAGAGAGCAGCATTGAGATATACACACTACCATGTGTAAAATAAATAGCTGGCAGAAAGCTGCTGTACAGCACAGGGCCCTCAGCTCAATGCTCTGTGATGACCTAGATGGCCTGGATGGCTGGTGGGCGTGGGCTGGGGGCTCAAGAGGGAGGGGGTATCTATACACCTATGCCTGATTCATGATGCTGCACAGCAGAAACTAACACAACATTTTAAAGCAATTATATTCCAACTGAAAAGATAAAAATAAAAAAATCAGTAAAATAAAGTAATATAAAAAAGGTGGGTTTATAATGACATTTATGTCATGGGATTGTTGGAAGAATTGAATGAGAAAACACTTGGCACACTGTGATTGCTAGTATTTCGTAAATATTTACCTGTTGATATAAATATCGTATAAAATGTATGTGCGTGTGTGTAAGATAAACTAATTTTTAGGAAATTTATTTTTTAAGTCATAACAAATATTTCGATGGTTATTGTTGAATATCAATCCTGAATAATCCATAAGTATTTTTAAAGGGATAATTAGTTCTTTAAGAGAAAACTTAGGGATAATTATAGGCCTCAAACAGTAGATGAGAGGATGAATGGAACGTTATATAAATGTGAATTTGTAAAAGTTATGTTATGCCTTCAATTTCTAAAGTGAGAAAGCAAAAGGTATATGTTATATTCATCAGAAGACTTCTATTTTGTTAGAGACTGGTAGGCTAGGCAACTTAAAGAATATAATGATGATTCAAGAACATGAGATCAAGAGATGATTGACTCAAGTTTAAATCACAGCCAGTTACCTGTCCTTGAAATTAATTTAGCTATACCATTCTGACTTGTCCTTTGTCTTTCGAGTAAGTATCAAAAATAAAATCACTTGAAATATGAGTGTATGTAAACTAGCCTTGTCAAGGTAACTTCTAAACGTAATGAGTGTGCTGCTTTGGCAAACCTTGGTAAGTACAGGTCATTTTGTCAAGAGATTCTGTTACAAGATCTTGATAGCACCCTTGATTTCAAACCATTATGCTTGAGCAGTTGCTGCCAAATAGGAATTTACCTCTATTAAATTGAATCAGAAAATTTCTGCCTTCTTCACAAGATGACTGCAATGAAATATTACATTTAGAATTGACTGGTATTGGAGATCTCTGCTTTAAAATGCCACCTGGCTAAAAAAAAATGTCTGATGCAATCTTTAACAACTCCCATCATCAATAATTTTGAAGTTTAGAAAAATGCAAAATCTCATAGTCTAAATGGTTACTGGTTAAAAACCCATTTTCTAAATCAGGGAATTCATTCTAAAACTTCACGACCTATAATTATGGTGCACATATGCTTCCTATAAAAGACTAAAATTCAAAAGACAAAATCTTTAGATTTAATATTTGCCAGAAAATAGTTTGTAAATTTATTGTTCTTTAGATTTAATATTTGACAAACTGTCCATAGTAGAAGCTAAGCAAATATTTTAAACTGGGTTAAAATGGTAAAAAAAAAATGTGTTTCAAATAAATAATGCCATTACAAGTTATCTGCTATCTAGAAAGTGTTAATAAAGACAATGCGTTAAGTGGTTGGGAGACTGAGGCTGTAATTAGATAGCATAGTATAGAATGACACAGTGGCATAAGACAAGTTAGGTAGCCTTTTAAGTAGGAAAAATAGGCCATGTTATATATAAAACATCCCCCTTACATGTTTTATTGTTGGGTATGAGTTATCCCTACCCATATCAGGACTGGAAGGATATAATTAAACTATTATCAGCATTATTCCTATATTTAAGAATTATGGGAATTTATGTTCATGTTTAAATTCTCTGTCTTTTCTCAATTTGTTAAAAACAACATACATTATTATTCAAATTAAGTATATTATAAACATATTTGAAGTGAATATATAAACTATTTATTTTGGAGAGTAGTAATATTAGAGATGAAGTGTATTTTTTTGCATCTAATGTAGTTTTAATTACAGTCAGGACAAGTTTGACTTCAAAAAAATTCATTGTGTAACAAGTTCAGAGCCCCATTATTGTTTTATAACAAAACTGACTGCCTTAGAACATGGTATACATTTTATTTGGTAATCAGGAATATCAATGTTTAATAGCAACACTATTTCTGTCAAATTATTAGTTCAAAAATTGGGTTATGGATACACCAAGTTCGAGAAATAGTTGTTCAGATAGTATTAGATCTCTGTTAAGCTGTAATGCTTTGCTTCTAAAACACTTACCAGTATGAAATAATGTGCTGTCCTGATAAATAATACATGGTCACCATGTTTTATAATGCTAGATCATAATAATTAAAATTCATTTTGGGCAAGTAGGTCAAAATGCTCATATGACAGAATATTTTATCAGTTCAGTCACTCAGTCATGTCCAACTCTTTGTGACCCCATGGACTGCAGCACACCAAGCTTCCCTGTCCATCACCAACTCCCAGAGGTTGCTTAAACTCAAGTCCATTGAGTTGGTGATGCCATACAACCATATCACACTCTGTTGTCCCTTTCTTCTCCTGTCTTCAATAATTCCCAACATCAGGTCTTTTCCAATGAGTCGGTCCTTCGCCTAAGGTGGCCAAACTATTGACATTTCAGCTTCAGTATCAATCAAATAGTCAAGACTGATTTCCTTTAAGATTGACTGGTTGTATCTCCTTGCAGTCCAAGGGACTCTCTGTACACCAGCTGTGGTTATCTCCAACATCAAAGTTCAGAAACATCAATTCTTTGGCACACTTTTTTCTTTATATTCCAACTCTCACATCCATACATGACTACTGGAAAAACCATAGCTTTCACTAGATGGACCATTGTCTGCAAAGTAATGTCTCTGCTTTTTAATATGTTGTTCAGGTTGGTCATAGCTTTTCTTCCAAGGAGCAAGTGTCTTTTAATTTCAAGGCTGCAGTCACCATCTGCAGTGATTTTGGAAACCCAAAAATAAAGTCTCTCACTGTTTCCACTGTATCCCCATCTATTTGTCACAAAGTGATGGGACCAGATGCCATGATCTTAGTTTTCTGAATGATGAGCTTTAAATCAGCTTTTTCACTCTCCTCTTTCACTTTCATCAAGAGGCTCTTTAGTTCCTCTTCACTCTGCCTTAAGGGTGGTGTCATCTGTATATCTGAGGTTATTGATATTTCTCCTGAATCTTGACTCCAGGTTGTGCTTCATCTAACCCAGCATTTCACATGATATACTCTGCATATTTGGAGAAGGAAATGGTAACCCACTCTAGTACTCTTGCCTGGAAAATTACATCGATGGAAGAGTCTGGTAGGCTATAGTCCATGTGGTCGCAAAGAGTCAGATATGACTGAGTGACTTCATTTTCTTTAAATAAGCAGAGTGACAACATACAGCCTGACATACTCCTTTCCTGATTTGGAACCAGTCTGTTGTTTCATGTCTGGATCTAACCGTTGCTTCTTGACCTACATACAGATTTCTCAGGAGGCAGGTCATGTGATCTGGTATTCCCATCTCTTGAAGAATTTTCTACAGTTTGTTGTGATCCACACAGTCAAAGACTTTGGCATAGCCAATAAAGCTGAAGTAGATGTTTTTTTCTGGAACTCTCTTGCTTTTTCAATGATCCAATGGATGTTGGCAATTTGTTCTCTGGTTCCTCTGCCTTTTCTAAATCCAGGCTGAACATCTGGAAGTTCAAGGTTCATGTACTGTTGAAGTCTGGCTTGGAGAGTTTTGAGAATTACTTTACTAGCATGTGAGATGAGTGCAGTTGTGCAGTAGTTTGAACATTCTTTTGCATTTTCCTTCTTCGGGTTGGAATGAAAACTGACCTTTTCCAGTCCTGTGGCCACTGCTGAGTTTTCCAAATTTGCTGGCATATTAAGTGCAGCACTTTCACAGCATCATCTTTTAGGATTTGAAATAGCTCAACTGTAATTTCATCACCTCCACTACCTTTGTTCATAGCAATGCTTCTTAAGGCCCACTTTATTTTGCATCGCAGGATCCCTGACTCTAGGTGAGTGATTACTCCATCATGGTTATATGGGTCATTAAGATCTTTTTTGCATAGTTTTTCTGTGTATTCTTGCCACCTCTTCTTAACATCTTCTTCTTCTGTTAGGTCCATACCATTTCTGTCCTATATTGAGCCCATCTTTGCATGAAACGTTCCCTTGGTATCTCTAATTTTCTCAAAGAGATCTCTAGTCTTTACCATTCTGTTTTCCTCTATTTATTTGCATTGATCACTTAGGACAGCTTTCTTATCTCTCCATGCTATTGTTTAGAACTCTGCTTTCAGATAGGTATATCTTTCCCTTTCCTCCTTTACCTTTAGCTTCTCTTCTTTTCTCAGCAATTTGTAAGGCCTCCTCAGACAACCATTTTGCCTTTTACATTTCTTTTCCATGGTGATGGTCTTGATCCCTGCTTCCTGTACAATGTCACAAACCTCCATCTATAGTTCTTCAGGCACTCTATCTATCAGACCTAATCCCTTGAATCTATGTCTTACTCTCACTGTATAATCATAAGGGATTTGATTTAGTTTGATCTGAATAGTCTAGTAGTTTTCCCTCCTTTATCTTTGAAGACAGATATATTCAAAATAGGAGAGAAATGAAATTTTCACAGATGGAATTGCTATATGTAAAATCATGTGAAATGTGTGTTACAGTTTTATGGAGTATTATCTTTTCAGTAAAAATTTTAAATAAAATGGTATCATAGGAATGCAAAGTATCATGAGACGACTGAGAACTATAATATGCCCATAAATTGGACAACATGGAAGATGAATTAATTCCTAAAAGTATACACTACACCAAGAATGAATCAGGATGAAGTGGAAAATATGAACAGACTGATTACTAGCAAGGAGACTGACTCAGTAATAAAAACATCTCAACAAACAAATATTCAGGACCATATTGCTTCACTGCTGAATCCTATCCAGGTTTCAAAGAATTTATATCAATTCTTCTCAAACTTTTGGAAAAAATAAAAGTAGGAAACTCTTCTAAGCACATTTTATGAAGTCAGGATTACTCTGATACCAAAATCAAAGATGCCACAAAAAAGTAAATTATAAGCCAATATTCCTGATAAACATAGATGTAAAAATTCTCACTAATTATTAACAAACAAAATTCAATAAATTAAAACGATTATACAGCATGATTAAGTGGAATTTATTTGAGTGATACAAAGATGTTTCAACACCCACAAATTAGTCAATATCATATGCCACATTAGCAAAATACGATCATCTCAATGAAGTGAAGAGAAGTCGCTCAGTCGTGTCTGACTCTTTGGGACCCCATGGACTCTGGCCCACCAGGCTCCTCTGTCCATGGGATTTTCCAGGCAATAGTCCTGGAGTGGGTTGCCATTTCCTTCTCCAGGGGCTCTTCCTGACCCACGGATCGAGCCCGGGTCTCCCGCGTTGGAGGCAGATGCTTTACCCTCTGAGCCAGCTGGGAAGTCCTGGTGGACTCAACAGATGTAGGAAAAGCTTTTGATAAAGTCAAGCATGCATTTGTGATAAAAACTCTAAGTCATACAGTGGGTATAGAGGGAAACATGCCTTAATATTATAAAGACCATATATAACAAACACAGCTAACTTCACTAATAGTGGAAAGCTGAAAGCTCTTCTTCTAAGATTAGGAAAAAGAAAAGGATGCTCACTCTTAGCACTTTTATTCAACACAGTACTGGAAGCCCTAGTTAAGCAATTAGAAAAGAGAAAGAAAATCCATCTAAATTGGAAAGTGACAAGTAAGACTGTCATTATTTGTAGATGACATGATGCTGCTTACAGAAAAATCCTAGAGTTCATCAGCACACTTTAGAATGAATAAATTCAGTACAGTTGCAGGATACAAAATCAATATGCAAAAATCTGTTGTCTTTTTATATTAAACAGTATATTATTAGAAAGAGAAATTTATAAAACAATTTCATTAACAACTGCACAAAAAGTAAATCCCTAATATATTTAACTGAGGAGGCAAAAGACCTACGCATTGAAAACTGTAAGACTCTACTAAAACTAACTGAAGAAGACACAAGTGGACAAATCCCCCATGTTCATGAGCTGGAAGAATTAATGTTGTTAAAATGTTCATACTATGATAATCAGTGTACAGATTCCATGTAATCCCAATCCCTATTTTGATGGTATTTTTCATAGAAATAAAACAAAAATACTAAAATTTGTATGAATGATGAAAGATCCCAAATAGCCAAAGCAATCTTGAGAAAGAACAAATATATAGGCATTGCATGTCCTGGTTCGAAACTATATTACAAAGCTATACTAATTAAAACACCATGGCATTGACAAAAAAAGCCACATGGGTCAATGAAACAGGGGAGCCCAGAATTAAACTGCAGCATATGCTGTCAACTAAATCCTGAACAAAGAAGCCAATAGTATACAATGGTAAAAGGACAGTATCTTTAATAAGTGGTGTTGGCAAAACTAGATAACCAAGAGCAAAGAACGAAACTAGACCATTTTCTTACACCATATACAAAAATTAAATCATAATGGATTAAGGACTTAACATAAGACTTGAGATAGTACAACTCTTAGAAGAAAACACAGGCAGTAAGCTCCTTGACATAGGTTTAATGATGATATTCTTTAATCTGATATCAAAAGCAAAGGCAACAAAAAGAAAAATAAACAAGTAGAATTACATGAAACTAAAATGCCAAAGAATGCTCAAACCACCACATGATTGTACTCATCTCACATGCTAGTAAAGTAATGCTCAAAATTCTCCAAGCCAGGTTTCAGCAATACGTGAACTATGAACCTCCAGATGTTCAACCTGGTTTTAGAAAAGGCAGAGGAACCAGAGATCAAATTGCCAGCATCCGCTGGATCATTGAAAAAGCAAGAGAGTTCCAGAAAAACATCTATTTCTGCTTTATTGACGAACCCAAAGCCTTTGACTGTGTGGATCACAATAAACTGTGGAAAATTCTGAAAGCGATAGGAATACAAGACTACCTGACCTTCCTCTTGAGAAACCTGTATGCAGGTCAGGAAGCAACAGTTAGAACTGGACATGGAACAACAGACTGGTTCCAAATAGGAAAAGGAGGACATCAAGGCTGTATATTGTCCACCCTGCTTATGTAACTTATACGCAGAGTACATTATGAGAAACACTGGGCTGGATGAAGCACAAGCTGGTATCAAGATTGCCAGGAGAAATATCAATAACCTCAGATATGCAGATGACATCACCCTTATGGCAAAATGTGAAGAAGAACGAAAGAGCCTCTTGATGAAAGTGAAAGAGGAGAGTGAAAAAGTTGGCTTAAAGCTCAACATTCAGAAAACAAAGATCATGGCATCTGGTCCCATCACTTCATGGCAAATAGATGGGGAAACAATGGCTGACTTCTATTTTTCTGGGCTCCAAAATCACTTACTCCTTGAAAGCCATGAAATTAAAAGACGCTTACTCCTTGGAAGGAAAGTTATGACCAACCTAGACAGGATATTAAAAAGCAGAGACATTACTTTGCCAGCAAAGGTCCATCTAGTCAAGGCTATTGTTTTTCCAGTAGTCATGTATGCATGTTAGAGTTGGACTCTAAAGAAAGCTGAGCACAGAAGAATTGATACTTTTGAACTGTGGTGTTGGAGAAGACTCTTGAGAGTCCTTTGGACTGCAAGGAGATCCAACCAGTTCATCCTAAAGGAGATCAGTCCTGGGTGTTCATTGGAAGGACTGATGCTGAAACTGAAACTCCAATACTTTGGCCACCTGATGTGAAAATCTGACTCATTTGAAAAGAGCCTGATGCTGGGAAAGATTGAGGGCAGGAGGAGAAGGGGACGACAGAAGATGAGGTGGTTGGATATCATCACCGACTCAATGGACATGAATTTGGTTGGCTCTGGGAGTTGGTGTTGGATAGGGAGGCCTGGCGTGCTGCACCTCATGGGGTCGAAAAGAGCTGGACACAACTGAGTGACTGAATTGAACTGAACTGAACTGAACTGAAAAACCTTTTGTACAACAAAGGATCCCATTAAAAAAATGTCAACCTACTGAATGGGAGAAAATAATTGCAAATCATATATGATAAGGGGTTAATATCCAAAATTTACAAATCACTCATAGAGTTCAATAACAATAACAACAAGAAAACAACAAATATTTCGGTTAAAAATGAGTAGAAGATCTGAATACTTACTTTTCCAAAAAGGACATTCAGATGGCCAACAGATATATGAAAAGATGCTCAACATAATCAGTCATCAGGAAAATGCAAATCACAACCACAAACAGATATCACCTCACACTTGTTATAATGACTATTATAAAAAAGAGAAGAAACGTAAGTGTTGGGGAGGATGTGAAAAGAAAGGGAACTTATGCACTGTTGATGGGAGTGTAAATTCATTCAGCGACTCAGAAAAGCTGCATGGAGGTTTATTAACAATTTTAAAATTTAATTATCTTATGATCCAGCAGTTCCACTTCTGGTATTTATCCAAAGAAAAGAAAAACATTAATTTGAAAAGATCTCACTCCCATGTATATTGCAACATTAACTGCAACAGTCAAGAAACAATCTAAGTGTCTATCAAAGGATGAGGGAATAAAAAACTGTGAACCTGGCAGATATTTCACTAAGTGAAATATGTCAGAGAAAGACAAATACTGTATTATCTCCTTCATAAATGGAATCCCCCCAAAATAAATACAAGCACACAGATGCAGAGAACAGATAGGTGGTTGCAAGAAGCAGGACTGAGGGTAGATGAAAGAAATGGGTGAACTGTTTTGTTCTTGTTTTTTAGGTTAAACAAACTGAATAATTTTTTAAATGGCTAGAACGTAATATATTAAAAGGAAGAACACGATGTATGTGAGACCATATGTCACACAGGAAAAAACACTATCTTTCACATAAATACAGTCATTTTTTAAATCAGAATTGCTGAAGCTGTGGAGCTCCATTTGGTGATCTACATAGCTTTATCAGGAATTTGAGTCATTTACCCGAGCTATCAATGTGTATTCTCTCTTTCTCTCTCTGAATATTGTAAGATTCTGGCTCTGCTCAATAATCATTATGCTTCTCACCTGCTAGTAGTTGAATCAATAGAGTTTGTTCTCTACATGGATTTAAGAAGTGCATCTTGATTTCAATAAATGCTTTGTAGAACCAAGGGTTTTTAGGGCATGACTATATTAAATACAGAACAACTTTACGATTGATACTAAATCTTGTTAAGCTTAGAAACTGTTAAGAATGCCATGAATATAGACAACCCATAATTTAAAAGATGCTATTCCTAATGAAAATAACTGTTATTGAGTTTAAAAAAAATTAATTGAATATTCATTCTGTCATTATGACAGTATAGGAGCTAGCCATATAAAACAGGGAAATCATATATAATTATATTTAATTTTAGCAACATCATTATTCTTTCTTGGGCTTACTATATCGAGTCAAATATGACAAAAATGTGGGAATTTGGAGACTATGAAAAATGATTTTGACTTAGGGACACTTGGCCATCTATGTCCTAAGATTTCTTCTGTTATCTTTAGCTAAGAAAGAAACTGAATACTATGCATGGTTTATCCAAAAAAAATATATGATTAATGTATCTCTTAGAGTGAATGATGATTAATAATAATAATAATAGAAGTAGAGTTCTTCAGAGTCCTAAGTTACACATGAACAATTGTGAATAGTACTTCACATGCATCATTTGATCGTTATACATTAATATTGATAATAACAACAACTATCTTTGTTCAAGTGTTTACTTGTATTTAGACACTTTGTAGAGGAAACTTCATAGTTTCAAGGAAAAGACATTAAAAACCCTGAGGCTTAAATACAGTATTTTATATTGCTACTATACTTTGAAAGCAATGAGCCGAGATTCTTTTTCACATTTATCTGACTCTGCCCAATACACTAGATTTCCTCCCAAAGTTCTTGAAACAAAGGCAAGATAATTATCATTAACCATTCAATGAGCGAGGCTCCATAATCAGAAAAATCTTACAGACTTTGAATAATAAACTAAATCAGATCCTGCTGCACCCCCATATAACCCTTCTTCAATTATGAAGATAATGAGTATGTACAATAAAGAATGAAAACTCAAAATCCTTTGTGGCATTAAAAAAGGGATATAAATAGTTATTTCAACAGACAAATTATAGGTACTTTCAAATTTGTAGAATATGAAAGGAAGGGAAAATCATATGAAAAAAAAATGCTTCATTCATCCACCTTACAACTTTTTATGAAAGAAAGTTGGTGAACAGTGGTATATTGATTAATTTCACCCTTCATTTTTTTCTAATTCATTTTTCTTTTCTCACAGTTTTAGGAGATGGCACCTTAGAACCAGCAAACTTCTTTCTTTAACTTAAAATTATTTACATTATAAACATCAACTACTTAAGTTATTTTGAAAGAACTTTGAACAAGCAAACAAAACCCACTTACTTCCCACTTGTTCTTAATGGTTTATAATAGAGTATAATTATATTGTGTCCCTTTTCTTTCTTTTTCACTTATCATACAATGACACCATTGTTTTCAGATAATAAGATACATAATACTGTGCTCTGCTTTTTCCCCTCTAGTAGGCTAGCACAATGTAAATGTTATCACCTAACAATGAAGATAATTGTTTTAAGAAAAAAAATCTTTTACATCTTCTGTGACAAAAATGATTTTAAAAAATTGATGTAGTTACAACCGCTAAACAGAATTTTTTTCTTTTACTTTCGGTTCTTGTCAAGAGGAATAAACACACAGCCCTTAGCACATTTTAGAATATATTCTAATACCCTGCATTTAATAAGGTATATCTCTCTGTCCCCACAAATCTTATGTATAATCCCCTAAGAATGTACAATAAACTGCATTCAGCCTGTTGTCAAGAGCCTGAAACCAGGAGGTCAAAGGCATGAAGCTATTAAGATATAAAACTTGTAATCTCAGTAATGTTTTACTTTGAATGCCATTTTATGAGGATTTTCCAATACCTTTTCCCAAGTTCACTGAGGTTCACAGGGGCAGTGTGAAACAAGGAGTTACAGGCCAAAAATTTGGGTCAAGTTCAAGCTTACTGACTGAATTCATTCAAAACTTTATAAGGTACATGGACCTTGTTTTTATCCCCATTTCCTCGCATAGAACTTGGCATGGATTAAGAACTAAATAAATATCTTTTGAATAAATAAAGGCATGAGCTCAAACAAACTGTTAATGTTCCCTGAGTCACAGATTCTTCAGTTGAAAATTGGAAATAATAATATCTGAACTGGGATGACAATAAGAAACGATATGTGTGTTTGGTTGTTTTGTGTGTATGTGTACATGAAATGTTCTGAAGTTCGTGGTAGCTATAAAGTACATGTACATGTAAAGAATTATTATTATTATTTTTAAAATACTGGAATCGTTTTTGAAGGCACTAAGTGAGGAAAATGAGCACTTTATGATCCTCACTCACTATGATAAACATCAAAAAGCTTGTAAATCCAAAGTGAGGTTTATAAATACAAAATGTGAGAATGCCCCTATGCTTCCCACTTGTGATAAATTGTCCTGACCCAAATACTCACATCTGTTCCCTGAGAGGCAAGTTAAATACCACTTAATGTTGTCAATAGGATGTTCAAGAAGAAAACAGTGTCTTAACGTGTCAGAGATGTTCTCACACACTGCACTGCCGTTAAATATGCACATCAATCAGGGCCTCATTAAAGGAAGGAGTGGGTTTAACATTTAGATTATCCGTAAACCTTAGAGCACTCACTGCGATTGGTAGGAGCACGTCAAAGATGAGACAGTGGGAGCCGTCCATCTGTGGAGCAGGCAATTCACGAGGTGCACTGTCGGTGGAGAATTTAGAAACAAAAATAGAACTTGACTAAAGTTGCTCTGCTTTTTATTAACACCATGCTTCAAGTCAGTGATAAAATTGTCCTTCCAGAAAAAATCTGTTTTTTTAAGTACTAAACAATTGCTATGGTTACTACTCAGTTTTAATAATATATATGTAAGCTTCAAATTAGCACATTTTTATTACTTATCCTTTGGTAAACATTGTATTCTACATGGAATTTAATTTAACTCTCAGTTATACAGCTGGGCTTGATACATGCATTTGTTTCAACAACAAGTTTTTAAAGATGTGGAATCATTTAAGCTCTCTTCAAGCACAGTTCATGGTTCCATTTAAACAGAAGAGCAGAAATAAACAAGATAGGCTAGTGCTTGTAAAAAAGGAACAAAGCTTGATAATCTATACTTTTATCTGTGGTAAGTATTGGAAGCTGTTGGAATTACTCCTAAAGAAACAAAGATGTACAGCAATATGACACTTTCTGGAATTTACTGTAAAATGGGATTTTTATAACTATGGCAAAAGTTTTTCCTTATATTTTAGATTATTAAAAATTGTATAAATTGGTTGTATCATGTGAAATAAATTTTTTGAAATTAAAATTAATAAGAAGTGTTTCTCAATCATTACTATAAGTAGTCATAGTGTTACTAGTTATATTGCCTATAACCATAAATATTTTAAGAAGATTCATTTGATAAAGTCATTGATATATCAACAGATTAATACTTTGAAATAGAAAATGTAAATTTATTATAACTCATTACAACTTTAAATATATGATATTTTCATAATCTTTAAAAGACACAGTAATAAACTAAGAAATACTAACTCACTATAATATTCCTTTCTGTAATATATAATAATTCCACATTTATATTCAATAATTTGTTTTATGGATATTATATATACATGAAGTTCAGTAAATAAAACCTTTACTCTCTTTGTTCTTTCTGGACATTACTCTTATGACTTTCATTCCATGATTATTACTTGGTAATGACCCACTCAGTGTGTCATTTACGCTAGCTATGCTACGGATGATTCCTGACCCACAAATTGTTGTATAAAGAAAAGACTGTTGAAACAAGTTATGTCTATTTTCAAACAATATGGGAGTAATGGATTGCTCTAAATAACAGACAAATTCACTTCTCAATTGAATGGTACAATACCAAAGGGGAAAAAAAAAGTCAAGGTTGGTGGTTCAGATGGCAGAGAATCTGCCTGCAAAGCAGGAGACCTGGGTTTGATCCCTGGGTCAGGAAGATCCCCTGCAGAAGGGAATGGCAACCCACTTCAGTGTTCTTGCCTTGAAAATTCCATGGACAGAGGAGCCTGGTGGGCTATAGTCCATGGGTTGCAAAAAGTTGGACACTGAGTGATTTTTAAGGGACTAACACCACCTACCACGGGCAAATATACAGAATAGCTAGTGGTCGGAGTCTAAACTGGTACAGTATTTTGCAAAAGCACTTAGTTATAGGCATACCCTGGGACCCAGAAGTTTCTTGTAAGAGGGACCTTTGTTGTTGACTGAAGTTGTGTCTGACTCTTTGTGATCCCATGGCATGCCAGGTTCCTCCCTCCTCGACTCTCTCCCAGAGTATGCTCAAATTCATGTCCATCAGGGTGATCTAGCAGCTTCATTTATGATGTTTAAGAACTGTAAACTACCCAGTCTCTTATCAACGGTAGAATAAATGAATTATCTGTGATGTATTAATAGAATTAAATATTCTAGAGCAATGAAAATGGAAAATCTACTGCTAAATGCAGTAAGATGCATTCTCACAAAATTCACTAACATACTTTCTATAAAGTACATAGAAAAAAGAACTCCTACAAAATTTATATTAAGTTCAAAACTGGACAAAACTTTTATGAAAAAAAAATCCTTTATAGAGCATCAGAAATCAGGGGAATAACTAATTTGGGAAGAAGTATTAGTAACTGGGAGATACCTCAAGGAGGAATTTTGGTGTGCTAGTAATATTCAATTTGTTAAAGTTTTCTATATGCTTGTTCTACTTCCATAAAAAGTGTTTATAATAAATGATAATACATAACACTTATTGTAATTTCAAGAACATAGCAAGTCTAAACCAGAATTTCACTTGTATAGCAGAGTCACAGAGACGATATCTCTAACCTATAACGGCCCTAAACATAAACTGATCTTATAGCAGCCTTTGTCGTAGGCATTGGTATAGACATTTATGTTTTATAAAAAATGTTTTAGATGTTAGTCTTTAATAGGCAATTTATATACAATTGGATTTTGAGATTGAGGGGAAAAAATCTATTACTTTTGTTTCTTATATGAAGATTTGATATCTCGTTCACAGCTTAAATCATTATCTCACAAAGAATTATTAGACTGCCCAGTGGAATTACCAGTTAAAGAGATATAAAGAATATGTGTGTTACATTATTCTTAGCATGTCCTTTATGAGTTTTCACAGATGTCTTGAAATGTACATTAGGGACAATCACTTTGCCAGACATATAATTAATACTTTTCAAATCAAGAACCTATTGAAAGTTATACCTTCACTATTTTGAGCTTTTCTGATTAGGTATATGCTGTTATTTGTTGTAACTGATTTTATTTTTTTTCCAAGAAAACTCAAACAGGTAAACTTTCTGGGTAAAAATCCTTGAATTTTCTTTAAGGACAGAGGATAAGGGAATAGTAACAATGTATTATAATGGCAAGAAGAATAAATGTGTGCTTTTCTTTTTGATTTCCTGGATTATGCATATTGATTAATATTTATAATAATGTTTTATAAGTCAATTTTATTATTATTATAATTATATGTGAAATTTCATCAAATATGAAATTATTATAAGTTACTGGTAAGTTAAGAATAAAAGCCCCCATACCAATGTTGTTCAAATTATTTAAATATTATCAAAATTTATAAATGAAGAAAAGAATTAGTAAACCAAAAGGATAAAATTTTAAAGTGCTTGACAGACAACTAAACCAAGGTTAATAAACTCTGTCCTTTTATCAAACAAGAAATGTTTCAAGACAATGTCTATATGATACCATTAATTCTTAAATCACTAGGAAATTACAAGTCCATATGCAAATAAACTCAGTTTTTTATAATGTGAGATAATTGTCATAAATTATGTACATAGAAATTATGCAAGGGTTTAGTGTACTGACATCACTGAAAAATCTAAAAAAAAATATGATTTAGATATTATGCTTTGATACCAAGGCAGAAATTCATGGCTTGGGTCATGGAAAGACACTTAAAAAATAATTTTTTTTCCAACTACTACATAGCAAAACTATGATTGGGTAGAAAGTTATTTTTTTTCCATATTATGTAACTTATCAAAGATAATTTACTTTCATTCCCGTAAATCACGCAGTTAGAAGGAAACATTTGTATATACCATTGCTCCACTAGTGGGTTTCTATTAAAAAAATAATATCTTAAAATGCAACGAGCAGTTAAAAAATCTTGGGTCTGCTATAATTTTCAATACTGTCATCTCCGTGAATTAGACTTCAATCTCTTAAAAAACTGTAATACACATCAATCTAGAAGTTACCTGTCCTGATGAAATTTTGGTACTTCTTTTTATAGGTCACTTTCTTAATACCCTTAAAAATGACTGTGCTAGGTGCTCAGTCACGTCTGACTCTTTGCGACCCTGTGGACTGTATAGCTCTACAGCTTGCCAAGCTCCTCTGTCCATGGAATTTTCCAGGCAAGATACTGGAGTAGGTGGTCATTTCCTTCTCCATTTAATTAATCATTAAAAATGAGTAATATATTCAATTAACATATTTTGAAGCTTGTTTTTAAAAACAATTTTCAAATTAAAAAAATTAGAATCTGATCAATTCAAATAATTCTCATGAAGTTCTATATGAAAATATATTCTTGGGACACAAAAAATTTGACCGGATTACCAACATTAAAACTGGGGCATCATTCACAACAAATTCCCAGTGGAAGCTTAATGAATAATTATTTTTCTGCTGCTTTCTTAATTTTTTTAATCTGTTCTAAATACAGACACAATCAGTTACCCCTTGCCTGAAATTCTTTACTATTGTGAAATGAAGGTGTGACTTTTTATCCTGAAATTTACTGGTAGGAAAGTAAAAGACCATAATGTTGCAGATGAAATATATGGATCAGATACCCTCAGACGAGTCAAGAAAAAGTGTGAAAAGTTGGCTCTGCTTGCTGTGGTATTAAATGAATGGGACATGTATATTTTCTTTTTTAAAATGTTTTTGATGATATTTGTTTAATTTGCGGATTTTCCAGGGGCTTAGTGGTAAAGAATCGCCTGCCAATGCAGGAGATGCAGGAGACTTGGGTTCAGTCCCTGGGTCGGGAAGATCCCCTGGAGAAGGAAATGGCAGCCCACTCCAGTATTCTTGCCTGGAGAATCCCATGGACAGAGTAGCTTGGCAGGCTACAGTCCACGGGGTCGCGAAAAGTCAGACAGGATCTAGCGACTGAGCACAGCACTGCAGCACATTTGCTCACTTTCTAGGTTCAAGTCAATGATGTCAATGAATTAAAGATTTTAAAGATTCTATTTAGATAGATATGAATTTTTAAAAATGTAGCCACAATATATTACCTGATTTAAAAATTACTATTTCCTTAATACTATCACAAAATATACAGATTAAACCATAATTTGACTTAATATGGATACAAATGAGATCAATATTCCCCAGTTTTCTTCTAAGTGTTTATTGTGAATAATTCATATTTATTTAATTATATTTTCCCATAATACCTCTTTTTCGACTTGCAATTTTTTTATTGAAAAAAAAAAGAATTGTTCAGTGGAATATCACAAAGTTTGGATTTTTCTGACTGCAGTGTCATTTATTGAACATATTTCTTCACAGTTTATATCGCCTGAAAACTGACAGGTAAATCTTGAGGCTTGAGTTTACTTCAGGTGAGAGACTTCATAATTTTTTTCATTCAACATCAGCTAAGAGTTTAGAAAATTTATTGTTGGCAATTAAGCCTACATTGTCCTTATTCCCAGAGTGTTGTTACTCTGAGTGGTGATGAGGTTTCTTCTCGACGAGAATCAATGTAAAACATCCTGTGGCAGAAAATATGAGGACGATACAAAGCATCATCTCTCTGGGGTTCCTGTTTGGATTGGATTTATAAGGTAACAGTATACCTCTGTATTTCACTGGGGAGACATAAGCAGAGTCTTTAATTCTAATGAGTCCTGCTGAATACTTAGCAGGGCTAAGCTACTTTCTATGTGATCTACTTATTTTCTGGAGAGAAAGTTTGTTTTATCTTGTCCTGTAGTGAGCTTTTGGGAATTAATGACAAAGTTTTGTCAACTTAGTAGAAAGGAGTACTGAGCATTTGTGCTTTAATTCTCCAAATATTAGATGTGGCTTAGTGGTAAAGAATCTGCCTGTCAATGCAGGAGATACGGGTTTGATCTCCGGGTCGGGACGATCCCCTGGAGAAGGAAATGGCAACCCACTCTAGTATTCTTGCCTGGGAAAACCCGTGACAGAGGTGCCTAGCAAGCTACAGTCCATGGGGTTGCAAAAGAGCCGGGCACAGTTCAGCAGCTAAACAACAAACACCTCTGGGCCAGGCACTGTTTTAGAAAATGAGGGTATAAATATTAGTGAAAACAGATACGTTTTCTCTTTTTATAGCACTATGATGATATGAGGAATATAGATAATAACTAAATAATTTTCCTAGTTAATATACCATTACTAATTGAAAGTGCTCTGAGGGGAAAGAACATTATTTAACATCATTAAAACAAAGGAACCACATTTCAAGATGTACCAAGAAATAATGAAGGCAGTCCAGAACCAGGCGCATTTGGGAGGTGATTAGTATCCACCAGTACTGTTCATGGATTTCTCCTGGCAAAAATACTGGAGTGAGTTGCTATCTCCTCATCTGGTGGAGGCAAAAGGAGAAGGGGGTGGCAGAGGATGAGATGGTTAAATACTATCACTGACTCGATAGACATGAATTTGAGCAAACTCTGAGAGATAGTGGAGGACAGTGGAACCTTGTGTGCTACAGTCCATGGGGTCGCAGAGTCGGTCACAACTTGACGACTGAGTAACAAGTAGCCACCAGGATAATTTGTGGAACATAAAACAATATTTCTCAGTTTCAATCCCGGATATTCATTAAGGAAGGAAACTCAATTCCTGAAAACGTTTCTGAAAATCTTTGAGATATCATCCTCACACTTTTTAAAACTAGACATTGAATACAAGGTTTATCCCTGAAAGGAAGAGAGAGATAAGAGATATAATTTCTAACTCACAACTGCTTGTAAATCACAGGCCTTCTCATCCCTCTTGTTTGCCCATATGGTCCACATGGAAAATATTGGGTAAGCAAAGAACTATATCTGGTCACAGAGTTCTGACTTCTGGATAGGTCCAAACATAATTTTCACTGCTGTTTGTAATTCAAACTAAATAGTGTAGTGAGTATATCAACTACATCAATACTAGGCTAACTAAGTTGCTTTGTCTAGAAATAGAGACATTTCTCATAGGCCACATGTAAAGCAACCATAAATAACCATGTGAAAAAATATGAACGCAAGCTGAACAGCTTTAGAAATACAATATCCCCTACATCATGAACTATTTCTCTACTTTGGCAGTTCTTTGTGTGAGAGAGGCACCAAGACACTTTAATATACAGAAACCACAACTTTTTTGTAATAAATGGGAAACAGAAGAATTGAAAAACAGAATATAGGAAATAATTTATGAAGAAAAAGATAGAAAACAAAAGAACAATTTTTTACTTATAAAATTTTGCAGTCTGATACCTGTCTTGCTCATAGGAACCGTTTTTCAGAGAAGATAAGTGGTGACAGATGCGGCTTTGTTATGGAAAGAATGTAATGTCAAGCAGCTGAGCAAGTACACTTCTTAAAGAAATTAATCCTGTCTTCCTAATTGGACTCTTTTTGTCTCCCCTTTCCTCCTTAAATTTCTAACTGGCATTTTCAGTAAATGATAACAATCTTGATGGCATCTAATGGTCTTAGTGATATTACATTCCCAATTCTTTCTGTTGGTGGTGTTTATAAACACCTTTATAGTACAAGTGCCCAAGGTGCAATAATTCATTTGAAAGGATGGCTATTTATTTATGATATGTTATCATTTCCATATATATTCTCCTTTCTATTACTATATATTTTCTTTCTTGTTATACTTTTTTCAAAGGAGAAATAGGTGAAGTGAAAGTTGCTCAGTCATGTCCGACTCTTAGTGACCCCATGGACTATACAGCCAATGGAATTTTCCAGGTCAGAATACTGGAGTGGGTAGCCTTTCCCTTCTCCAGGCAATCGAACTCAGGTCTCCTGCACTGCAGGTGGATTCTTTACCAGATGAGCCACAAAGGAAGCCCAGAAATAGGTTAGACAATGATAATACTAGTAATTCTATTTTATAGGAGACAAAAATACCATTTTTATATGTTATATATTTAACCATGACATTTGAGATTCCTGTAGCATGAGGATAACATCTTTTAGTGGGGAGGGGCAGTTTTGCATTTCTACTAGCTAGAATTTTATACCAAATCCTTTTTTTTTTAAATCCATAATAAACAACAGAACAATCAATGACAGAATACCAAATTAAAGGCCCTCTGTGTGTGTTAAGTCGCTTTAGTCGTATCCAGCTCTTTACGACTCCATGGACCGTAGCCCGCCAGGCTCTTCGGTCCATGGGGTTCTCCAGATAAGAATCCTGGAGTGGGCTGCATGCCCTCTTCCAGGGATCTTCCTGACTCACGGACTGAATCTGCCTCTTTAACACCTCCTGTGCTGTCGAGTGGATGCTTCACCACTGCCGCCACCTGGGAAGCCCAAAGGCCCTCTGGGACCTTTTTTTACCTTCCTAAAGACCCTCTGTGGAAGATATATAGAGGGTGGAAATTATATATATATATATATATGTATATGTATATGTATATGTATATGTATATGTATATGTATAATACCTTTCCTATTGCCATATGTATTGGGTTGGCCAAAAAGTTTGAGTTTTTCCATAAAATGTTAAGGAAAATCTCACACAAAATTTTGGTCAACCCGTATTTTGGTCACCACACCATGAGGACTCTCCCAGTGACAGTAGGGCCTTGGGGCTATCCCTGGGTGGTGATGGTGATGGAGTGAGGAGCAAGGGGGTGATTTATACTGTGGGAACCTCGTGAGCTGCTCAAGGAGAGACTGTGATTCCAGTGATACTTCCCTGGTCTTGAACGACCATTTTCACATTCCAATGAAACAGCTCCTCACCACTGTGTGGCGTTGCCTGGCTCTGCACGTGTAGTCTTTCACCTGGGATTTTCTATTTTCCTGTCCATCGTCTTCTTACATCATGGTTAAGCTCCTCAAGGAATTCTAGATCCGTGCTGTCCAAGAGAAATATTATTCATGATCCATACATAATTTACAGTTTTCTAGTAACTATATTAACGAAAGTAAAAATGAGTAAATTTTAATGTCTCTAAACTAAGATATTAAATATTATTTCACACACATCTGGAGAAGGCAATGGAACCCCACTCCAGTACTCTTGCCTGGAAAATCCCATGGACGGAGGAGCCTGGTAGGCTACCGTCCATGGTGTCGCTAAGAGTTGGACATGACTGAGCAACTTCACTTTCACTTTTCACTTCCATGCATTGGAGAAGGAAATGGCAACCCACTCCAGTGTTCTTGCCTGGAGAATCCCAGGGGCGGGGGAGCCTGGTGGGCTGCCGTCTATGGGGTTGCACAGAGTTGGACACGACTGGAGCGACTTAGCAGCAGCAGCAGCAGCACAAGGCAAGACACAATGGAACCTTCTCATTTTCAATGGAGTTTATTCTCAGAAAGGACTGTAAAAAACACTTTAAAAATACTTTTAATATTGGAGTGGGTCGCCATTTCCCTTTCCAGGAGACCACATTTTGTCAGAACTCTTCACTATGACTCTTCATCTTGGATGACCCTGCATGGCATGACTTGCAGCTGCACTGAGTTATGCAAGCTCCTTTGCCCCAACAAGACTGTGATCCATGAAGAAACACATGTGCACAATGGCTACCATATTGGAGAGCACAGCTCGAATTATTCCTCCTTCATGTAGCCACAGGCCTACGTCAAGCAATCATGCTCTTTATCAAGGATACCCCTCCATTTTTACACACTGAGAAATCTATTAATAAGACAACCAAGTCAAATCCTTAGAAAGCCAAATATCACCTTTTCTTTTAAAGTTCATCTGATCTGGACACAATTGACATGAGTCTCTACAACCCAGTTCATAAACAGAGCATATGAAATTTAATTCTCAGTCTCCTTGCATCCCACACCTAGACATCAGGTTTGTACATTATTTCCTCTTCAAACTCTCAGGTATCTGTTTGTTGACCAAGCCCTTCAGTTCAGTTCAGTCGCTCAGTCGTGTCCGACTCTGTGACCCTGTGAATCGCAGCACACCATGCCTCCCTGTCCATCACCAACTCCCAGAGTTTACCCAAACTCATGTCCATCGAGTTGGTGATGCCATCCAGCCATCTCATCCTCTGTAGTCCACTCCTCCTCCTGCCCCCAATCCCTCCCAGCATCAGAGTCTTTTCCAATAAGTCAACTCTTCACATGAGGTGGCCAAAGTATTGGAGTTTCAGTTTCAGCATCAGTCCTTTCAATGAACACCAAGGACTGATCTCCTTTAGGATGGACTGGCTGGATCTCCTTGCAGTCCAAGGGACTCTCAAGAGTCTTCTTCAACACCACGGTTCAAAAGCATCAATTCTTCAGTGCTCAGCTTTCTTCACAGTCCAAGTCTCACATCCATACACGACCACTGGAAAAGACATAGCCTTGACTAGACTGACCTTGTTGGCAAAGTAATGTCTCTGCTTTTTAATATGCTGTCTAGGTTGGTCATGACTTTCCTTCCAAGGAGTAAGCCCTTAAGATGCTCTTAATATAAATTAGGCAGAAATAGGAAGCAAAAGAGAATTCAAAACTCAAGAGAAGTTGGGAATCATATACGCCATATATCATGTTCCTAGGAAATTAGTATGTTCATAGTAAAAGCCAAAAGCAAGGCTATTAGCTTGTTATATTTGTTCAGATAGAGCTATATTCTAATTCTGCCTCTATCATCTGTTTGCATGTATGCTAAGTCACTTCATTCATGTCCAAATGTTTCTGACCCTATGGACTGTGGCCCTCCAGGCTCCTCTGTGCATGGGATTCTCTAGGCCAGGATACTGGAGTGGGTTGCCATTTCCTACCATAGGAAATCTTCCCAACCCAGGGAGCGAACCCACATCTCTCATGTCTTCTGCATTGGCAGGTGGGTTCTTTACCACCAGCACTGCCTGGGAAATCCTAGAATATTAGAGCTGGTTAGCATGCCCTTCTCCAGGGGATTTTCTTGACCCAGGTTTCAAACCCAGGTCTCCCACATTGCAGGCAGATTCTTTATCATTTGAACTACTTGGGACCTAAAATTTTCACTATAGGAACATTTTTTTGCTATAATATAGGAACAATAATATTAATAGTCCTTGATATTAAGAATTACAATTGCAACCATACCTTTAATACTTGCACTGGATCAGATACTTTGCTAAGGTTTTCACATTCATTATTTATTAAATAAAGGAAATATATCTCACCAAATGTGGTAATACATGTACTATTTCTATCTTATATTTGCTTATGAATATAGTCAGTATAATACATTAACTATTATGATTATAATGATTTCTTTATTATTTCTCATCTATCTTAAATTTTCTTAATTGATGATAACATCCCTATTTTCATAATAGACAGAAAATCTGCAGTGACAAAACAATGTGCATTATATGAATCTCCAGGGTACAGTTTGTTTATTTCTTATCAACTTCTGATGCTCAGCTGCTCAATAGATAATGAATAAATTAACAAATTAATTAGTGAGCCAAAAAAGGGAGAATTTCTGAATTCAATACCCATGATATAGCAAAGCAAGATTATATTAATTATGTTCTCTATTTCATTTAGAGAGCTGTATTTTACACAGCAGCCTCCAAAATTTCTCAAAGCAAACCAAAAGAGATGTATGTTGTACCACCAGTGGAACAAATTGAATGTTTATTTAAATGGAGGCACCAGATTCTTTGACAATGAGACCAATTTGATTCCTCTAACTGCTGACTCATTTGAAAAGACCCTGATATTGGGAAAGGTCGAAGGCAGGAGGAGAAGGCGACAACAGAGCATGAGATGGCTGGATGGCATCACCGACTCAATGGACTCTGGGAGTTGGTGATGGACAGGGAGGCCTGGCGTGCTGTGGTTCATGGGGTCGCAAAGAGTCGGACATGACTGAGCGACTGAACTGAACTGATTGCTCCTCTCCTTCCCCTTCCCACTAGTGACGAGGTCACAGACGTGCCACTTGGTTTGTTAAACAGCAGTGCACAGACAGTTGTGAATTCTCTGGATGCAGAACAGATTCATATAAAAGAGGGGCTGCTCTTTCTGAGATGTTAGATCTGGGAATTTACTGGATCTGCTCCCTTCTTTTTTTTTTTCAAAATCTTACAAAATATGAAGTTTTTGCTTCTACCATCAACATGTAAGTTATTAACAAACCATACCAAACCATTTGTATGCAAATGTTGAGGTAATGCCCTTTTGTGTACAAACTTCTAGTTTAAAAATGCTCATTTTGTAACAGCCAACAAAGTTAACTGGTAATGACATTGGCATTTTTGAGAAAATTAGATATTCATACATAAAAGAAATGAGACACCTATTTTACACTACTCAGAATTAAATAAAAATGTATTAAAGACTTAAATATAAGAGTAGACACTATAAAACTCCTAGAAGAAAATAGTTTTAAAAAAAGGCTGGACAGGGCTCTTGGCAATGATGATTTGGATGTGACATGTAAAGGACAAATAACAAGAGCAAAAATACACTTGTAGGACCATAACTGAAATGCTTCTGCACAGCAGAAGAAACAATTAACAAAACGAAAAGGCAGCCTATGGAATGGGAAATGGGATTTGCAAACTATGTATCTGACCACAGGCTAATACCCAAAATATATAAAGAATTCATATAACTCAATAGCAAAAAATTTCCAAATAATCCAATTAAAAACTGAGCAGAGGATTTGAATGGACATTTTTCAAAAGAAGATATACGAAAGGCCACAGGTACTTGAAAAGATGTCAAATATCACTAATCATCAGAGAAATGGAGTGAAAGCACAAGATATTATCTCATACCTACTAAAATGGTTACCATTAAAAAAGAAAGGGATACCAAGTGCACCGTTACTGTGACTGCAAATTGGTATAGCTGCTAGGGAAAACAGTATGGAGGCTTCTCAAAAACTTAAAAATAGAGCTGCTTATACAAGTCATCAACTTCAATCCATAAGATACATCCAACTAAGACAAACACCTTAAGTCGAGGGGTATCTGCGCCCCTGTGCTCACTGCAGCACTATTTACAATAGCCAGGTGTAAAAACAATATGTGTCCAAATAAAGACGTAAGGATAGAGAAGTTGTGACACACATACAACAACGGGGTATTTTTCAGGAATTAAAAAGAAGGGAATCTGCCATTTGTGACAACATGAATGGAACTTGAGAGCATTATGCTAAGCAAAATAAATTAGACAGAAACACAAATTCTGAATGATTGCTCTTACACGTGGTATCCAAAAACAAAACAAGAAGCCCCACCAAACTCAAAAAAGATAAGGGTTTGTACCTATTAGAGGCGGTAGGTAGCGGGAGGAGGGAATGGCTGAAGGTGGTTGAAATGGTTGAAAAAGTACAAACTTCAGTTATAAGACAGGTAAATAGGAGGGGGTCACCAGGTAAAGAGTCCACTAGCAATGCAGGAGATGCAGTCCAACCCTTGGGCTGGGAAGGAGCCCACGGAGGAGCAAATGGCAACCCCTCTAGTATTCTTGCCTGAAAAATCCCATGGACAAAGGAGCCTGGTGGGATAGAATCTAAAGGGTGGCAGAGTCAGACAAGCCTGAGCCCCTGTGCACACGCAGGCACTAGGGATGCAATGCACACGCACAGTTAGCACTGCTGAATGACACATTTGAAAGCTATTAAGAGAGTAAATCATAAGAGTGGTCATCATAAAAACAAACTAACAAACAAACATTTTTTCCTCTTTTTTTGTATCTATATGAGATTATGGAGGTTAACCACTTATAGCCATTTTACAATACACTTAAAGTAAGATCATTATGCTGTGTACCTTAAACTTATATAGTTGTTTAGTTGATAGTCATGTCCAACTCTTTTGTGACCCCTGCATTGCAGCCCACCATGTTCCTCTGTCTATGGGATTTCCCAGGCAAGGACGTTGGAGTGGGTTGCCATTTCCGTCTCCGGGGGATCTTCTCAATTCAGGGACCAAACTCTTGTCTCCTGCATTGCAGATGGCCTCTTTACTAACTTGTATACCTGGTGGCTCAGAGGTTAAAGCGTCTGCCTCCAATGCGGGAGACCTGGGTTAGATCCCTGGGTCAGGAAGATCCCCTGGAGAAGGAAATGGCAACCCACTCCAGTATTCTTGCCTGGAGAATCCCATGGACTGAGGAGCCTGGTAGGCTACAGTCCACGGGGTCGCAAATAGTCGGACACGACTGAGCGACTTCGCCATATTGCTATATGTCAATTTTATTGCAATAAATTTAGAAAAATTTAGGAGAAAAATAATCAGCATTTTGCATTAAATGCTATTTTGAGTGACAATCCATTTTCTTTACTTTTCTTGCCCTATTAAACTTTACTTAAATGGAAATATTTTTATGTAGCTACATTTCCTATTTATATGAACAGCAAATAATTGCTACTTTATATGTGATTGTATCCCTGGAGCAGGAAATGGCAATCTGCTGCAGCATTTTTGCCTGAAAAATTCCATGGACAGAAGTCTGGTTGGCTACAGCCCATGGAATCTCAAAGAGTCGGACACAACCGACACACTGAGCTCACATGTGATTCTATATCGGAGTTACATATCATTATTTTGCATCTAGGCTGTTTATTTAAAGAACTTCTACATTAAAAGAACAAAAAACTACAACACTAAAGGATGAAATTTTCATTGAAACGGCTCAGGAATTCCTGCTCTAAAAATTTTCAGGATGTTTCCAATGCCAGTATTAGAACATATGCTTATAACAAATAAAAGAGATATAATTCTTTACACCTGGGAGATATTTAAGATGAAATGTTTACTTAAAGAAAGAAATAAGATTCAATGTTTTTCCTCAAAGGAAAATTGATATAAAAATGTATCTCCTCTCTCCTTCCTCCTTCCTTCTTTCATTCCTTCTCCCCTTCCTTTCTTCTCTTTTTCTTTCCTTTCTTTCTTAGCAGAGGAATAAAGCTTCAAATATTGATATCATTGGAGTTCAAGAAATGAGATCCATTCTTTGGAGCCCTGAAGGATTAAAGATTATTGCCTGAGGGGACAAAGAGCTTGTCTCAGCAGACTCTATAACTACCTCAACTGAGGAAAAGGTGTGCACGGTCCTGCTACTGAGCTTTCTGTGAAGCTCTCTGATCATCACGTCGTTGACAAGGTATCTCACATACGGGAACAAGAGCACAGATCCACAGACGCACTGCTCCGCCCTTCCATGCCCGGGGATTCAGCAAACACAGTCTGGATGATGCACAATGCTTAATGGAAATAGCCAGAAAACAGGCTTGATCGTGCAGTAAACTGACAGGAATCTTAGCCTGAACGTTTGAAAGACAAAGACATCATTAAAAAAGAAAAAAAAGGAGAGGGAGAATCATCAAATTATCAAGAATTGTCAAGCCATCCTAGTTTCAGGACCTATACAGTTCAAAGTTGAGTTAGAGGACTCCAAGCCAGGAAGGTTTATAGACTTCTAATTTTGTCTTCAAGATATTTAATTTTTTGCTTAAGCTCTTTTTAAAATGACAATTACAGGGAATCAAAAAAAAAAAAAAGCAAATTAAAACCAAAAAAGCAAAATCTCTGCTTTGTTAAGCTTTATGCATTCTCAAAGAGTTATCTATAAAGTAGAAGAATCTTGCTGAATAAATGAAGGTTAAATCATCAACAGCAAGATCATTATTTTCTCATTTAAAAGATCTATAAAAGGACGCAGCACTGCCCTTGCTGTATTAATTTGTGAGCATAAATACTTGAAGGTAAATGCTTGGGATATGTATCTGGTCCAAAGCTAAAATAGTAAATGAAAGCTAACTTCTATTTCTTTGAATCTATTTTTCTCCTAGATTATAAAGCAGATCAAATTATGATTTGTAAGGAAAGGAACCTTTCCTACTATATTTATCATATTGTGTATAATACTGTACTATATTTAAATATCAAATCATATTTAACATCTGTGACAAAAGGTGTATCCATATATATAAATAAATAAGGGTTGTGTTACTAGGAGTTCCCCTCATTGGTTTCACTTTATGTTTATTATGAACGAAGTTTGGCATATGCATATAATTAAGTGAGATTCTTTACATATTTAGCACAACTAATACACAGCAAAGTACCTAGAAGTAAGAGATTTGTGCCTAACTTTTGATGAGAAATTTTAACATTCTGGGGCTCGTTGTTGTTCAGTCGCTCAGTCGTGTCCGACTCTTTGTGACCCCGTGGACGGCAGCATGCCAGTCCTCCCTGTCCTTCACTATCTCCTGGAGTTTGCTCAATCTCATGTCCATTGAGTCACTGATGCCATCCAACCATCTTACCTTTTGTAGTTCCCTTCTCCAGACTTTAATCTTTCCCAGCATCAGGATCCTTTTAATGAGTCGGCTCTTCCCATCAGGTGGCCCAATGTATTGGAGCTTCAGCTTCAGCACCAGACTGTCTAATGATTATTCAGGATTGATTTACTTTAGGATGGACTGGTTTGATCTCCTTGCCGTCTAAGGGACTCTCAAGAGTCTTTGCCAACACCACAGTTCAAAAGCATCAATTCTTCATTGTTCAGTCTTCCTTATGGTCCAACTCTCACATCCATACATGACCACTGGAAAAAAACATAGCTTTGACCAGGCAGACCTTTGTTGGTAAAGTAATGTCTCTGCTTTTGAATATGCTGTCTAGGTTGGTCATGACTTTTTTTCCAAGGAGCAAGCATCTTTTAATTTTTTGGCTGGAGTCACCATCTGCAGTGATTTTAGAGCACGAGAGAATAAAATCTGTTACTGTTTCCATTGTTTCACCATCTATTTGCCATGAAATAATGGGACCTGATGCCATGATCTTCGTTTTATGAATGTTGAGCTTTAAATCAACTTTTTCCACTCTCGTGTTTCACTTTCATCAAGAGGCTCTTTAGTTCTTCTTTGCTTTCTGCCATGAGGTGAAACCTCTGCATCTCTGAGGTTATTGATATTTCTCCCTGAAATCTTGATTCCAGCTTGTGCTTCTTCCAGCCCAGCGTTTCTCATGATGTACTCTGCATATAAGTTAAATAAGTAGGGTGACAATATACAGCCTTGACAAACTCCTTTCCCTATTTGGAACCAGTCTGTTGTTCCATGTCCAGTTCTAACTGTTGCTTCCTGACCTGCATGCAGGTTTCTCAAGAGGCAGGCCAGGTGGTCTGGTATTCCCATCTCTGGAAGAATTTTCCACAGTTTTTGTGATCCACACAATAAACAACCTTAGCATAGTCACTGAAGCAGAAGAAGTTTTTCTGGAACTCTCTTGCTTTTTCTATGATCCAGCATATGTTGGCAATTGGATCTCTTGTTCCTCTGCCTTTTCTAAAACCAGCTTGAACATCTCGAATTTCTTGGTTCAAGTACTGTTGAAGCTATCTTGGAGAATTTTGAGCATTACTCTGCTAGCATGTGAAATGAGTGCAATTGTGTGGTAGTTTGAACATTCTCTGGAATTGCCTTTCTTTGGAATTGAAATGAAACTTTATCTTTTCCCATCATGTGGCCACTGCTGAGTTTTCCAAATTTGCTGGCATATTGAATGCAGCACTTTAACACTTTTAGGATTTGAAATAGCTCGGCTGCAATTCCATTACCTCTACTAGCTTTGTTTGTAGTGATGCTTTTGAAGGCCCATTTGACTTCACACTCCAAGATGTCTGGCTGTATATGAGTGATCACACCATTGTGGTTATCTAGGTCGTGAAGATCTTTTTTTATAGTTCTTCTGTGTATTCTTCTCACCTCTTCTTAATATCCTCTGCTTCTGTTAGGTCCCTATCATTTCTGTCCTTTGTTGTGCCCATCTTAGCATGAAATTTCCCCTTGGTATCTCTAATTTTCTTGAAGAGATCTCTAGTCTTTCCCATTCTATTGTTTTCCTCAATTTCTTTGCATTGATCACTGAGGAAGGCTTTCTTATCTTTCCTTGCTATTCTTTGGAACTCTGCATACAGATGAGTATATCCTTCCATTTGTCCTTCGTCTTTCACTTCTTTTTTTCTTGGCAATTTTGTTATGCCTCCTGAGACAATCATTTTGCCTTTCTTTTTCTCGGGGAGGGTTTTGATCACCATCTCCTGTACAATGTCATGAGCTTCTGTCCATAGTTCTTCAGGCTCTGTATCAGATCTAATCCCTTGAATCTGTTTGTCACCTACACTGTATTTTCATAAGGGATTTAATTTAGGTCTTACCTGAATGCTCCAGGAGTTGGTGATGGACAGGGAAGCCTGGCGTGCTGCAGTCCATGGGGTTGCAGAGTCAGACACGACTTGAGTGACTGAAGTGAACTGAACTGAATGCTTTAGTGTCTTTTCCTACTTCAATGTAGCCTGAATTTTTGCAATGAGTTCATGATCTGAGCCATAGTCAGTTCCTGGTCTTGTTTTTGCTGACTGCATAGAGTTTCTCCATCTTTGACTGTAAAGAATGGCCTTAATGGCCTTAATGTCCTTATTTGTAAAATCGTTTTTTGAAAAAAAAAAAAAAAAAAGGTTAGAGCTAGTTGTTCAAGGTGTTATAATTTTTTTCTGGACAGGGCACAGAGACACATGCTTAAGAATCTATCTATATTATTCTTTCCTTTTCTATATAAAATAGCTTATTAACTGATTTACTTATTTTCTTGATCCTTAAAGATGTATTATTAAAGAAATATAGAGTCAGTTTTTAATTATTTTTTTCTCCAGCTTTTGCTTCGAGGAGCTTTCTTGTTTTATACATAAGAAGGTATAAAGTATTTCTCTGAAACTGCATGAAGAATAAGAATAAATAAAAACTATAAACCAGTTTTGTACCAGGTTTCAACAATAAAGAAATGCCTTTGGTTCTTTATATTACCTTTTGGACTATACACATGATTATAACTGACTGATCTAGTTACCTTTAATTCCAGTTTATCCCCATTTGATTCTAAGCAATTATCTGTCTAGATGAAGTAAGGAAATAAATCATCTGCATTTTATATGAGGTGTTGACATTTATTGATTTAATGTTCTCTTAAATACTTTCAGGGAAACAGTTTTTAAATTATAATAATAAGTGGACAGAAATTAATGGACCTAACAAGAGTAACATGTTGCCGTATAATTCACTGTCAAAATTTTGTGAGTGAATTTTATTTTCACCCTTTTTAGTAAGAGAAAATTATGGCTCATAGGCTATGTAGCTGTCCTTTGTAACTTGCACTGCTCCTTTCCCACGAGCAGTGAGAGGATACTGCACTATTGGTGAAGCGAAAGTCCCTCAGTCGTGTCCAACTCTTTGCGATACTATAGACTATACACCCTATGGGATTCTCCATGCCAGAATACTGGAGTGGGGAGCCTTTCCCTTCTTCAGGGGATCTTCCCAACCCAGTGGTCGAACCCAGGTCTCCCGCATTGCAGGTGGATTCTTTAGCAGCTGAGCCACCAATGAAAAACATAATTACTCCTTTTAGACACTGACATGTATTATGTTTCCTGCTTTCACAAGACTAAAAGTCCTTCAAAACAAAACCTTTGAAAAAAATATTGTACTCTAAATAATTCAGGAAGAAATAGATAATCTATTATGGATATAATAAATGATTAACAGACACTTCTGTATTAATATTTAATACAAAAATGTGTTACAATGTAAAAAGCACTATCAGTTCAGTTCAGTCGCTCAGTCTTGGCCGACTCTTTGCGACCCCACAAATCGCAGCATGCCAGGTCTCCCTGTCCATCACCAACTCCCGGAGTTCACTCAAACCCATGTCCACTGAGTCGGTGATGCCATCCAGCCATCTCATCCTCTGCCATCCCCTTCTCCTCCTACCCCCAATCCCTCCCAGCATCAGAATCTTTTCCAATGAGCCAACTCTTCGCATGAGGTGGCCAAAGTACTGGAGTTTCAGCTTTAGCATCACTCCTTCCAAAGAAGACCCAGCGCTGATCTCCTTTAGAATGGACTGGTTGGATCTCCTTGCAGTCCAACTTTACTAAACATTGTATATAAAAACATGAAGCATAAATAATTCAGACTACCTTTCTTATAATCTCCAAGAAAGCTGTGAGTACGTATTAAATGTGTCTTTCTATAAATACATAATCAGCCATCTTTCACCTTGTAATTCCTTTCATGTTCTTTACCTTGTGCTCTGTCAGTTTTACCCAATCCTTTATCTATCCTCTTGATTTTTTGGCTTGTTTTCATCTTTAAAACAACATGAATTACAGCTTCTCTTTTTCATATGCAAATAAATTATATTTCAAAATTGTTATACTTTATCAGGTTTGATTGTTGGCTCAGTGGTAAAGAATCCACCTGCCAGTGCAGGGGATGTGAGTTCAATCCCAGAGTCAGAAAGATCCTCTGGAGAGGGAAATGGCAATCCAGTTCAGTATTCTTGCCTGGGAAATCTCATGGACAGAGGAGCCCTAGAGGGCTACAATTCATGGGATTGCAAAAGAGTTGGACATGACTTAGAGACTAAACAACAGACAACATAGATACATGCAAGGTAAGTATAAAATTAGAATATACCACTTATCCCATATCAGTTTCATATTTAACCATCTTTAATAAAATCAGCAGATGACACCACCCTTGTGGCAGACAGTGAAGAGGAACTAAAAAGCCTCTTGATGAAAGTGAAAGAGAAGAGTGAAAAAGTTGGCTTAAAGCTCAACATTCAGAAAACGAAGATCATGGCATCTGGTCCCATCACTTCATGGGAAATCGATGGGGAAACAGTGGAAACAGTATCAGAATTTATTTTGGGGGCTCCAAAATCACTGCAGATGGTGATTGCAGCCATGAAATTAAAAGGCGCTTACTCCTTGGAAGAAAAGTTATGACCAACCTAGATAGCATATTCAAAAGCAGAGACATTACTTTGCCAATAAAGGTCTGTCTAGTCAAGGCTATGGTTTTTCCTGTGGTCATGTATGGATATGAGAGTTGGACTGTGAAGAAAGCTGAGTGCCGAAAAACTGATGCTTTTGAACTGTGGTGTTGGAGAAGACTCTTGAGAGTCCTTTGGACTGTAAGGAGATCCAATCAGTCCATTCTAAAGGAGATCAGGCCTGGGTGTTCTTTGGAAGGAATGATGCTAAAGCTGAAACTCCAGTACTCTGGCCACCTCACGTGAAGAGTTGACTCACTGGAAAAGACTTTGATGCTGGGAGGGATTGGGGGCAGGATGAGAAGGGGAATACAGAGGATGAGATGGCTGGATGGCATCACCAACTCGATGGACTTGAGTTTGAGTGAACTCCGGGAGTTGGTGATGGACAGGGAGGCCTGGCATGCTGCTATTCATGGGGTCACAAAGAGTTGGACATGACTGAGCGACTGAACTGAACTGAACTGAAAAAAGTTAGGATTTTTCTAACATTAATAGCAATAAAAATTTTGTTGTCAATAAAGATTAGGTTAAGGGAGCAATAGATAGATCATAACAAGTTCACTCAAAAAAAAAAAAAAAAAAAAACAAAGAAAAAGAGAAGTGAGCTGCTTTTGCCTTAATAGGAAATATAGAGATGGTGAAAAGAGTTCAAGTGTCAAAATTTTACCTTAGGTTGAATTCTTGCCTTATTTGAAATCATAGTGAAGGGCTGTCTCCTTTTAGACACCTGTGTTTAACCATACTGTTTTCTGATACAAACTATTTTTCTTCTGTTACAAGTGTCTATGCTACATTGTTAAATCTGAAGTCTGGGGTCAAAGAAGACAGTATCACTTCATGATTCAGACACAGTACAAGAGGCGTTCTCCCATACCCCTCTGATGCCTGAAGTGCTCTTGTGAGTTTCCAGAGCTTAGCCTTCCAAAGAAGGGAAGGCTAAAGTGAATCTCAGACATGGGTTAAAGCAACTTTTAGATTCTCACTATTGTGGAAAATAAACCCCCCATCTTGAAATTTTACTTCAGATTGATTAGGCAAATAAATGATGCTTGAAAAAGCTGTTCCACTTCAAAATCTTTGGCTTTTGCACACTGTTCTCAGTTTGATTTTTGAAAAAAACCTCTCTTCTCTGCCAATTGTGCTACCCCCAATGGTCTTTTGGCATTATCTGTTGGGTTATTGTATGATCTCAGTGTACACGAAATGCAAGCAGCTGAAAAACGTACTTTATATTAAAGATATACTCAAGTTTTTAAATGGAGAAACAAAAAAAACCTTAATGGAAGTGTGGAAATCAATCCAAAGAAACTACAAAATTGACTTAACTTGGCAGGTTTAGACTTATTAAGCTAAACGGACTATTCAGTTGGATAGTGAAGTTCAGGAAATACAGTTATTGTTCTGTTACATTGGTGACTCTTGAGATTTGGCCTCTGAGGTTGTTTCAGGACAAATCTTTTACAAAACATCTATGTAAAACTCTCTCTTTACCCTTCCGGTGTGTCGGTCACGATATTTAGTCAGTTACTATTGATGTTTACCAAATATTATTTTGCTAATTTTAAGAATTTAAAGTCTCATATATCCATGGTACACTCATTTAAAGCCCCAGCACCTCTCACCAGGATTGTTTGCATTCTTGATTAATCCCTGGAGCATATAGGATAACTCGTCCTAACTAGATGTATGAGGAAGTGGAGAATCTACAGCAAGACTGAAGCCCTACGGTTATTCTAAGAAAAGCACCCACCCCTTCAGTCTCACTTTTTTTTTCTATTATGCGTATTACTAGTCACTAAAAATCAAGTGATACTTTTCTATCACTTGATTTGGTAAAAAGGCTTTACTGTTTTCAGCTTGTAAGACCCATTTTCTTAAGCTAACATGTTTCATAAATCATCAGACAATAAGAATGTTAGTGGCTCTATGAAAGATATATTTGGGAAGGCCTTTCTAAAATATTCAAATAAAATTAGAATCTAAAATTTTATATTATTTAATTTATAATTTGAACTTATAGGTCATACAATTTTAACATGATTATACTTAGCATATGTAGTGAGATAAGTTTGATACTTTGCAATAGAAAATTTGTGGTGACTGAGGGTTTTCTGTTCAATGATAGTCAGCATTGGAGAAGCAATTATTGTATGCTGAAAGCAACCATATAACCTCATGATTACACCCATATGAATGCCTTTAGAGTTTACTCAGATGAGTACACAGCAAGATGACAAAAAACCATTCAAGCAATAGACACAGACTCCACGCTTCTGAGTTAGTGCACTGTGAGTAATACAAAGCTAAAAGAGACCTAAGATATAGGAGTTTAAAGTCGTAAGATATAGAACTTCAGTGCACTAGATTTTTCATGTCACTTCCAAGGGCTCACAGAGTACCTGTAATTCAGATTATACATCACTAGCTTATATGGAGACTGTTAAGAAAAATCTTGGGTTACCACAAAACATTTTAGCTGGGCCAAGAGCATTATGAGGACAGGCATTTTAAAAAGAGAGAGAAAGAAAGAGCTGCTCTTGTTGAACACCTCATCAAAAACCCCAAGTCAGGACTGCTTTACCTTTCTGAATCATCCTGTAAATCTGATTATTTTATAAGGGGGATCAAGTGAAGAGAAATGACAGAAAATTCACGTTCAGGCTTTGAATAACTGCAGTTCAGATAAACGCTGAGCCTTCATGAGAAATGAGTATCTTGTAGAGTCAGAGTGGCAAGTAATGGATACAAACTCATGATAAGTCATTCAGCAGAGGCTTGACACAAACAAGGAATCTGTGACCACTGAAGTGGGTGCAAGCAACAGAAACTAGAAAACATACAAAAATTGAAAAGATGACTTTGGTGGATTTTGTGAAAGATAGCATCCTTTGCTGCGTAGCTCTGCTGAAATGTCGTCAGTTCAGAACTTTACCTGTTCGATGTCTAGGAGGACCTGTGACTCATGCTACTTCTTCCCTTTTCCCATTTGCTATTCAGGGTCCTGGCTGGATTCCTGGAACACAGGGGACATTTAGAAAATGGGTTAATCAAGTATAATAAATCAAAGTATTCCATATATTATGCAATTAGTGGCTACTTGGTTATTTTCCATAATGAAAAATAGTATAAATAATCTCAGTTTCTCAGTCTTTTTCTACCAAACACTCTTTTCATATCCAATTCAAGACATAAATAACTAGTAGTTATCTCTCTTGCAATTGGTATTTCAAATGCCCATTTGTATTTCTCTTCAAATTCCTTCCCAGGAAATATTTAATGAGTGCTTGTTAATTATGTCTGTGTTCAAAGATGGGATGTATCATTTGTAAGAAAGATCAAGTTTTGGCCTTTCATGGAGCATCTATTTTAATGAAAGAAAAAGACATGTGACGCAAAATTACATAATACAATTTATCAGATAAATAAAATGGGAAGTGAGAATAAAGAATAATAGAGGTGATTTTTAGATAGAGTTAATCAAGGAAGGCCTCTGTGCAAAACTAGCATCTATGATACACAATTTCAGGAAAATAAAAGGCAAATATGATGATTTCATGGAATGAAGAGTTTTGTGAAGCAGAGGATTAGAAAGAAGTCCACTGAGGGTGGGGCTTATGAGTGAATGGGAGACTGACAAGCAAGAACCAGATGTTCCGTGGTTGTGGAGATGCTTGGATTTTATTTTGATTGTGACAAAAGCCACCAAAAGTTTTGAAAAGAAAGTGATCTGATCTAATTTAGGCACTAAAATGATCATACTGACTGCTCTGTGGGAAAGAGGTAAGAAAATGGAATACAGCAAGAAGAGTCTATTGCAGCCTATGGTGGCTAAAGTGGGGTGATATTAATATAAAACTGGAGAGAACAGTTTGGATTCAGCCTTTATTTTCAGGCAGGAACAATGTGACTTCCTATAGATGAGAATTAGGTATAAAGGAAAGGAAGGAGTCAGATATGACTCCTCATATTTTGGCTTAAAATAACCAGATGTTTTGATGGCCTCATTTATTCAAGTAGGGAAGAAAGGGAATTTGAATTTGAAGATACCATTTTTGCATTATTTTTCAACCTGGGTATCAAATGTACTGGCTTATGCATTTAGAATTCTTTACGAGAGTAAATTAAGTTGTCCTTTTAGTTGGTAAACTAACTCTCAGTATGATAACATATATCAACAATCCTAAAAGCAAGTATCAGTAAACAAGGAAAAGGCTTTACTGAGAATTCTCTTCAGAAGTCATATAAGTGTTTTCAATATTATTATTATCCCTTTGTTAGGAAAGAAAATATTTTACCAAATATTTTACCGAGAATTTTACCAAAATCTTGCCTTCTTTATCCACATACACTCCCACTGGACTATTGTAATGTACCAAAAACCCCAAGGAAATACTGACAAATGAAAAGTTTAAGGATTTCATTCAAGGTGAAATAACAGTTCATTTAAACTTCCTATTGTTAAATATTATTACTAAAATAAGTGTTTTATCCAGTAGAATAAGGATATCTTGGTTTTCCCAGGTGGCTCAGTAATAAGGAAACTGCCTGTCAGTGCAGACATGGGTTCAATCTTTGGGTCAGGAAGATCCCCTGGAAAAGAAAATGGGAATTCATTCCAGTCTTCTTGCCTGGGAAATGCCATGGACAGAGGAGCCAGGTGGGCTATAGTCCACAGGGTGGCAAAAGAATCAGACACGGCTTAGCGACTAAACAACAACAACATAAGGACGTCTTAACTGACTAGACGTTCACAAATTTTATTTCCTTTGTCTTTTGAGGTAACTTCATTAACTGTTTTTGCTTTTTTTTTTTTTTTTTGCATTTTACCCACCCAGCATTCATTCTCTTGGTTTAATTCAAATCATTTCAGTGTACTTTTATAGAATTCTGTATCTACTACATGGTTGGTCTTTAGATCAGGATATTTTCTTTTGTTCTTAACTGAAATGATAGATTTGTGCCATCAAACCAAATTGGAATTTTTCTTCTATTATTTTCCAGTAAGAATAGAGTTCAGAAAGGAAATAATACAGATGCTTTTATTCCAAGGACAGAGTCTTAATGAAATCTTAAGTGGTCCCTATGAGAGAAATATCTTTTCCTTCCCAAGTCTTATTTTTCAGCTGTTATTTATATTACATGTCCTTTCATATCCTTCAAATAACTGTCTTTTTTTTTTCAAATCCAGTTATTCATATTTGGTTTATAAATTCTACAGACATAGAAATTTAGATATATGAGGCTTTCTTTTATCCAAAGAATTTTAGTATTGCCTTTTTTGAGGAAGTACAGAAGCTTGTGGAGTTTAAGTATGTTCACAAAATATCTGGAAATAGTAAATTACTACAAAATCATCTTGCAAAAAAAGTGGCAACTGAAGCACTATTGGTAATTGATTCATGCTAAAATAAAGCTGCTGTTGTGGTTCAGTCACTAAGTTGTGTCCAACTCTTTGTGACCCCATGGAATGCAGCACACCAGGCTCTTCTGTCCTTCATTATCTCCATGAACTTGCTCAAATTCATGTCCATTGAATTGGTGATGCTATCTATCTAACTCATCCTGTCAACCTCTTCTGTTGCCTTCAATCGTTCCTGGGATCAGGGTCTTTTCTGATGAGTCAGTTCTTTGCATCAGGTGACCAAAGTATTGGAGCCTCAGTTTCAACATCAGTTCTTCCAATGATTAATCAGTGTTTTGATTTCCTTTAGCATTGACTGGTCTGATCTCCTTGCAGTCAGAGGGACTCATGGGAGTCATCTTCAGCACCACAATTAGAAAGCATCGATTCTTTGGCACGCAGCCTTCTTTATGATACAACTCTCACATCTGTACATGACTGGTGGAAAAACCATAGCTTTGACTATACGTACTTTTGCTGGAGGGCTTCCCTGGTGGCTCAGAGGTTAAAGCGTCTGCCTCCAATGCGGGAGACCTGGGTTCGATCCCTGAGTCGGGAAGATCCTCTGGAGAAGGAAATGGCAACCTGCTCCAGTATTCTTGCCTGGAGAATCCCATGGACGGAGGAGCCTGGTAGGCTATAGTCCCCGGGGTCGCAAAGAGTCAGACATGACTGAGCGACTTCACCATCACCACTTCTGTTGGTAAAATAATGTCTCTGCTTTTTAATATGCTCTCTAGGTTTATCATAGCTTTTTAAAAATTCTTTCATTCAATTTCAAGACTGGAGTCGCCATCTGCAGTGAATTTTGAGCTTATGAAAATAAAATCTGTCACTGCTTCCAATTTTTCCCCCTTCTATTTGCCATGAAGTGATGGACCTGATGCCATGATCTTAGCTTTTTGAATGCTGACTTTCAAACCAGCTTTTTAACTGTCCTCTTTCACTCTCATCAAGAGGCTTTTAAATCCTCTTCACTTTCTTCCATTAGACTGGTATCATCTGCACCTTTGTGATTTTGATATTTCTCCTCGCAACCTTGATTCCAGCTTGTGATTCATCCAGCCCAGCATTTTGTACTCTGAATAGAAGTTTAATAAGCAGGGTGACAATATACAGCCCTACTGTACTCCTTTCCCAATTTTGAAGCAGTCCATTATTCCATGTCTGGTTCTAACTAATAGCTTCTTAACCCATATACAGGTTTCTCAGGAGACAGGTAAGGTGGCTGGTACTCCTATCTCTTTAAGAATTTCCCACAGTTTGTTGTGAGCCACACAGTCAAAGGCTTCCTAGCCTAGTCAAGGAAGCAGATGTTTTTCAGGAACTCTCTTTTATTGTCCATGTCCAACAAATGTTGACTATTTGATCTCTGGTTCCTCTGACTCATTGAAGCCTAGCTTATACATCTGGAAGTTCTTGTACTATTGTAGAAGAACTTCATGCCCTTTTGAAGCCTAGCTTGAGGTATCTTGAGCACAACCTTCCTAACATGTGAAATGAGTGCAGTTGTGTGGTACTTTGAACATTCTTTAACATTGCCTTTTTTTGGGATTGAAATGAAAACTGACCTTTTCCAGTCCTGAGCCACTGTTGCATTTTCCAAATTTGCTGATATATTGAATGCAGCACTTTGATAGCATCACCTTTTAGGATTTTAAATACCTCAGCTGAATTCCATTACCTCCACTAGCTTTGTTAGTACTAATGCTTCCTAAGGAACACTTGACCTCACACTCCAAGATGTCTGGCTTGAGGTGGGTGACCACACTATTGTGATTATCTGGGTCATTAAGACCATCTTTATAGAGTTCTTCTGTGTGTTCTTGTCCCATCTGCTTTTAAAAATATTATTTTTAATTGGAGGATAATTACTTTACAATGTTGTGATGGATTTCTGCCGTATGTCAACAAGAAATAACCACAGGTACACATGTTCCCTCACTTCTGAACCTCTGTCCTTATCTCCTCTCCATCTGCTTAATCTCTTCTGCTTCTGTTAGGTCTTTACGGGTTCTGTCCTTTATCCTGCCCATGTTTGCATGAAATGTTCCATTGGTATCTCTAATTTTCTTGAAGAGAGCGCTAGTCTTTCCCATTCTATTGTTTTCCTCTATTTCTTGCATTTTTCATGTAAGAAAGCCTTGTTTTCTCTCCTCCTCCTGCCAACAGAGGATGAAATGGTTGGATGGCATCACTAACTTGATGGACAGGAGTTTGAGCAATCTCCAGAAGCTGGTGATGGACAGGGAGGCCTGGCGTGCTGCAGATCATGGGGTCACAAAGATTTGGACACGACTGAGCAACTTAACTGAACTGTTCTCTCTCTTTGCTCTTCTCTGGAACTTTGCATTCAGTTGGGTATATCTTTCCTTTTCTCCCTTGCCTTTCAATTATCTTCTTTACTCAGCTATTTATAAAGCTTCCTCAGACAACCAATTTGCCATTTTGCATTTCTTTTTCTTTCGGATGATTTTGGTCACTGCCTTCTCTACAGTGTTACGGACCTTCATCCATAGTTCTTTAGGCACTCTCTCTACCAGATCGAATCTCTTGAATCTATTATTCATTGCCATGGTTTTTTACCTAAATCAAATACCTTATGATTATAGGTATTTGATTTAGGTTGTATTTGAATGGTTTAGTGGTTTTCCCTACTTTATTTTCAATTTAAGCCTGAATTTTGCAAAAAGAAAACATAATCTGAGCCACAGGCAGTTTAGGTCTTGTTTTCACTGACTGTATAGAGCTTCTCCATCTTCAGCTGCTAAGAACATAATCAATCTGATTTCAGTATTGATGATTTGGTGATGTCCATGTATAGAGTCTCTTGGGTTGTTGGAAAAGGGTATTTGCTATTACTTGTGTGTTCTCTTGACAAAACTCTGCTAGCCTTTATCCTGTTTCATTTTGTACTCCAAGACCAAACTTGACTGTTATTCCAGGTTCCTCTTGATTTCTTACTTTTGCATCCTATTCCCCTATGATGAAAAGGACACCATTTTGGTTTTGGTTTTATTTCAGGTAGATGTTGTCAGTTTTCAAAGAACCTATCAATTTCAGCTATTTGGCATCAGTGGTTTGGGAACAGACTTGTATTATTATGATGTTAAATGGTTTGCCTTTTAAACAAAGCAAGATCATGTTGAAACAAGTTAATTTATTATTGACACACTATGTAATAGTCAATTCTGATCACTTAAACTTTTTGATAAGATAAAAATAATAAATATAAAGACAAATTTGACTTCAAAAATTTCAAATAACTAGAACTTTCTGTTCAGTTGCTGAGTAGTGTTCAACTCTTTGCAACCCCATGGACTGCAGCATGCCAGGCCTCCCTGTCCATTACCATCTCCCAGAATTTGCTCAAATTCATGTTCATCAAGTTGGTGATGCCATCCAACCATCTCATCCTCTGTCATCCCCTTCACCCCCTGCTTTCAATCTTGCCCTGCATCAGGGTCTTTTCCAATGAGTCAGTTCTTTGGATCAGGTGGCCAAAGTATTGGAGTTTCAGCCTCAACATCACTCCCTCCAATGAACACTCAGGACTGATCTCCATTAGGATGGACTGGTTGGAACGCCTTGCAATCCAAGGGACTCTCAAGAGTCTTCTCCAACAAACACCACAGTTCAAAAGCATCAATTATTCGGTGTTCAGTCTTCTTTATAATCCAACTCTCACATCCATACATGAATACTGGAAAACCATAGCTTTGACTAGAAGGACCTTTGTTGGCAAAGTAATGTCTCTGCTTTTTAATATGCTGTCTAGGTTGGTCATAGTTTTTCTTTCAAGGAACAAGCATCTTTTAATTTCATAGCTGCAGTCACCATCTGCAGTGATTTTGGAGCCCAAGTAAATCAAGCCTCTCAGTGTTTCTATTGTTTCCCCATCTATTTGCTG